>NC_138740.1:19458084-20045724 GCF_965113295.1 Leuciscus leuciscus | reverse complement strand
ACAATCAAGGAGCCTACAGTCTCAGGTGAATAAGTGTGTAGTGGTAAAAGGATTGTGTCTTTGTGATATTTACTACTGTGATAAAGATCTTAACGACAGGGGGGTGGGGGGGGGGGGGGGGCAGCTGCATACTTCAAATAACCGCCATTTAACAATCAGATTATGGTAAATCAGCGTGGATATTTGCACTGCTGTTTCTTGCTGGTTGTTGACAAATGTACGAATAGGAGAAGGACAGGAGAAAGAGAGAGAGAGCGAGAGAGAGAGGAGAAGAAAGTAAGATAAAATGAGTCAAGATGAAAGAGAAATGCAGCTGCCTGTGAAATAAGCACTTATGAAAATCATGATTCCTTCTATTCCTCTTTTTTCCTGTTCTGCTGAATGCCAAGGCCACGTCAAGGACATGATATGCTCATTTAAGCTCATTGCAAAGCCAATTATACATTCAGGATTACGAATTAGCTTAGTTTGGGGCCAGGGTCATTAGTGAGATAGTGAATCTTTCCTGTGTGTGTGTGTGTGTGTGTGTGTGTGTGTGTGTGTGTGTGCTGTGTGTGTGTGTGTGTGTGTGTGTGTGTGTGTGGTGTGTGTGTGTGTGTGTGTGTGTGTGTTTTTAGTGGGTCTGAAATGAATATTCAGGGTTCAACACAAAGTTAAACTCAATCTAGAGCATTTATGGCATTATGTTGATTACCACAAAAAATACTTATCCAACGTTTTCTTAAAAAAACAAAAAAAACACAAATTGAGGTTATGATGAGGCACTTACAATGAAAGTAAAATGGGCCAGTTTTTCAGGATTTATAAGGTGCTCTAAGCGATGTTGGGTGACGTCACTTCTTGTTGACGTTCAAAGTATTGTCAAACAAAACGGAGGCTAGCTCGACCCTCCCTCCTCCTCATCCCGTTCCCCTCCCCCTCCCTTCCGTGCTTTTCCGATGTAAATTCTGGACTTAGCGCGTTCTTCTCCTTTTCCCTCTTCTTTGCTATTTGTTCGTCAGAACGTCGTTTCTTTGGTCGTGTGTCGGCCATATCAAAATTCAAGAGAATATAATTCTAACATTAGTCGTTGTCTAGGACATCTCTCCTCTAGCTAACTTCCCTCTTCATGCTTCTCTCTCCTCCAACCCCCACCACCAAATCATTCTTGTCGGTTATTAGCTGGAACACTGTTTGTTATGTTTCGTGGTGCAGGTTGGCCCAGTTTGTTTTTGTTGCCGTTTGTGGAGCCTAGGCTGTCTACAGAGACCGCGTTTTATTTACAGTGTGTTCAGGGGACAGGCAGCTAGTGGATATTGAGGAGATGTTTGCTGTATGTGACAAAAAAATTTTCGGCCTTAAAAAAAGCGTGACATCGATTAGAGCACCTTTAAAGCAGAAATGTGAAGCTTATAACTTTCTAAAAGCACCTATGAATTGTTATTTAAATCATTTTTATAGTCATTTTTTAAGGCTTGTCATGGCAAAAAAAATTGTATAATTTCACATAGAAAATTAAATGATATTTTCAAACAGATACCACGTTAATACATTTATATCGTTGACTATACTTAAACAGTAAGTGTTTTAAATGGTAAGAAATTGGCCCCCATTCACTTCCATTGTAAGTGCCTCAATGTAACCTTGATTTTTGATTTGTGACAAGTGGAAATTTCTGAAGAAAAACAACATTATGCCACAAACACTGTCGGATTGAGCTTTTACCGAACCTATAATATTACCTGAAATATTGCTAAATAATATAAGATATTACTCTTGAACATAAAAATGAATGTTAAAATCAAGTCAGTTGTTCTGCTTTGCCACTAAACTCAACATGATATATTACCATTCCCACCACCGTTGCCGCATCTGACTGCATTCGACACGCACACTGCTGACCTTTCAATTGTGGAAATCCACTCCAAAAATATTATACAGGTTCATATCCGTATGTAAAAGCGGCATCGAAGTGTCCCGCTGTGCCACAATCTAAACACGGGTCTCTCTCTGGAGGGTTCATGGGTAAATCATTCCCATTCACAGGCTTTGGGCCCGACCTGCACAGCCTCTTCAGTGGACCAGAGAGGTGATTAATCACTAGCCCCTTAATCATGCCCAAAGGTCCTGCTTTAATTAAAAACAAAGTTCTCTTTTCATTATTCCACTCCAACTGAAAGACGATAAGACCCCCCTTCCCCCATTACATATTACTGCCGGGGCCCCAACCTCTGTCTCTCTCTCTTATACAGAGACTGAAAGACTGCAAGTGATGAAGAAACATGCTAAAGCCACCTATTTCAGCCAGAGAGGAAGCCACAGAGATGCAGGCGGAGGGCAACAGATAATCTGAACAGGTAAACAAGAGATTCCACACACAAGATCTGGTGATGGACACAAAAATGTATCCTCCATCACTGTAAAAAATATGATCAATACCTTCATTTAAGTTATACAAGATTCAACTAGGCAAGATTTATTTATTTATATATATATATATATATATATATATATATATATATATATATATATATATATATATATATATATATATATATATATATATTATATTTTTTTTTTTTTTTATATATATATACTTGAAATGACTTGTACAGCCAATTTGTACTTAACTTTTTTTATACTTAATTTTTTTTCCAAAATTTACTAAATTTAAATAATGAGTCGATAAATCATCAGTCCTTCTTCCAAAAGTTTTTACCTTAACTTTATTCACTGTTGTAAGCCAAAAGTGTTTATATCTTAGACCGGGTAGGATGGTTTTCACAGGAAATTGCGTAAGAGCTGGATAACCCATAATTTGGTTAAATTAAACCAACGTAAAACTGAGATTATGCTTTTTGGCCCAGCCAGAGGATGCCTCGATATTCCAACATATTTTGGCACATGGTCAGACTATTGCCATGACCAAGTAAAACATTTTGGTGTTGTGTTTGACCCAGAGCTAAAATTTGATAAGCAGATTAATGCTGTGGTTAAGAGTTGCTTTTTCCAGATTAGGCGTTTAAAGCCTATTCTGTTGAGAAAAGATTTAGAAAAGGTTATTAATGCCTTTGTTCTGTCTCACCTTGACTATTGCAATGTTTTGTATGTGGGGTCCTGTCAGACCACTATATCACGCTTGCAATTAGTTCAGAATGTGGCGGCTCGGCTGCTGGTGGGTGCTAAGAAAAGTCATCACATTTCTCCTATTTTAGCTTCTCAGGTGGCTACCCCTGGATTTCAGGATAAAATATAAAACTCTGCTGTATGTTTTTAAAGCAGTGTATGGAATAGCTCCTGTTTATGTATCTGAGCTTATTGCTCTTCATCAAGCCTCTGGCTACTTTGACACATTTATGGCCCTTTGCTTGGAAGTAAAAATAAGTTGGAAATACATTTGCAGCGATATACTGTTAACGTCCATGCTGCTGAGAGCGACGTTTAGATGAATATGTAAATATGTGCTGCACGCTTTCCTCAATAAAATAAACAACAAAAATGACAATGGTGAGAAAGCAGCAGTTAAGAAAGTATCTGATCATAGTGATGTGGATATGTTTGCACAAGCTCAGCTCTGCAATTCACTGACAGAATGTCGATAGATGAGGTAATTGAAATTATACTGTTATGATGGTTTGATTATTAAGTATCTTTGAGACAATAGACAATATAGATCTGGCTATGTGAGACTATAGTTTGAACTAATCCAATGTGTCAGAACGGAAGAGATGCTCTCGGGAGTGCGTGTAATAGTCACATAGTTTAAACATACTGGTTATAAATCGAAGTATTACATGACTTATAAAACACCTAGTTCCAGTCCTGGATGTTAAATAGACAATATAATAACACCTATGACACTAAACACCTGCTCATTTAGTAGTGTGTGATCAATGGTTACTTCCATTGATATTGAAATCATGATTATTAAATTAAATGTGGGGCAGACACACCGTCCGTCAAGCGTCGACGCCCCGTGTGAATGCAGTGTAAGAGCGTTGCAACAAATGTCTTAAAGAGGTCATATAATGGTACATGCACTTTTACAAGTTGATTGTACTGAAATGTGTGTTGGCAGTGCCTGTACACAACCATCTTATAATCAGGGTAGTCTTATATTCAGAACAATATGGTATTAAAGGGGGTCTGGTGAACGACATGGAGTGTCCTAAAATGCAAGCACTTTGTTTTCTAGGAAAGTATCCACTTCCACACCGGCGCCACCCATCTACAACTCCGGAGGCTGCTCTAAAATCGTCCGCGCCAGAGAGCGCCACTAGCATAGTTTTCCATTAAATTAAACATTTGTTCCAATTCATTGTTTTTGTACTCACTAACTACACCCTAGGCTGGAGGATGCATTGTGTATAGACACTTTCTTGGTGGTAACAAGTTTATTTTGTTGTTTGACAGATTGAAAATCGCACAATATACAACGTGCTTTCTAAAATTTCCATTTGCACTTTTACACTGTTTTTTCTTCTTCTTTTTCCCTTACAAAGAACTTCAAACTCAAACTCATTGACTCATTCTTAGGAAAAAGAAAACCCCCCAAAAAAACCCAAACCTGCCACTATAACCCATCATTCACTCCTGGGCACCAGTCAAAAGCCTGGCATGAGATAATTAGCCTAATTAACTCGAGTGTGCAATAGACATTTTGAAAATCTCCTTAATACAAATCATTATTATAAAGAAAAAGAGGTAGAGGAAAAGGAAGTAGTATATATACACACATCTTTTCAAAATTTGGGTTCTTTAACCTTTGTTAACGATTTTCAAAGTCGTCGCTTATGCTCAACGAGACTTAATTTATTTGATCAAAAATACAGCAAAAAATACAATAGTATTGTGAAATATAATTACAATTTAAAATAACTTTTCTATTTTAATATATTTTGATGTAATGTAATTTACGCTTTGCCGGTGTAATGGCAAAGCTGAATTTTAGGCATCATTACTCCAGTCTTCAGTGTCACATGATTCTTCATAAATAATTATATGATGCTGATTTGCTACTAAAGAAAGTATTTTGTGTCACTTTTGATGCATGCTTGCTGAACAAAAGTATTCATTTCTTTTTTTGTTTATCTGATGTCAGACTTCTGAACTGTGTAAATTACTATTATAATTTTTTTTTAATTATATACTCAAATTTAAGTGTGGCTGATCGGAGTGCTGAACTACGGGGTTCAATAACAAAGCTTGCGCTGACAGTGTAGAGTGGAGTGTGTGCGCTTAACTACTGTGGCTAATGGCTAATGCATCCCTTGGAAATGTCTGTCAAATCGCTGAAAATGTTATTTTATAAAGTGGTTCGTCTTTCATCTTGAGTCACCTGGCGGGTAGGATATGGTGAGTTCAGATGTGTGATACAGTTCTCTAATTAAACGGGAGCCGTGTGCAGGAATATGACTAAGCTCCCGAAATACAGCATGACAAATTTCTCTGGAATATTTTGCCTGGGATGGTAAATGTGGTTATTTCAGCGTGGAAAAGCACAGATGTGAAAACCCGACATGTGTGTCAATCACCTCCAAAAAATTTTTTGTCTAAATGGTAACGCGTGTAAGAGCGTTCAAATTTATAAAAGCTTTTACAGCACTTCAAAGCTTCCTGGCCACTCAAGCTGTCTGTTCTGATGTAATAGACAGATAAAGCCAACCCGCGCTCAGGACATTATGATTCAATTCGTGTGAGCGACCAAGCAGTCCCCGTTTCCACAAAAACCAGCTGCAGCTAAAAAGAAAAGGCAAAAGATAGTCCAAATGTTAATGGTGGGCACATGTTTCTTACTGCCTCAAATCAAAATTGCTTGTGAAACTTGCTCATATCTTGAATGGATACATGCTGAACACCACATCTAGGCCCCTGAGACTATGAAGAGAGAATGTGCTTATCAAAAAGCTTTCAGCAGCCATGTGCTCTCTCAGGGGATGAGGGATGAGTATGTATTATGATAATTGAGAGGAAGAAAAGCATTCTTACCTGCTTCCAGATCACCTGTGAAAAAAAGTCAAAAGTACAAAGTCAGAGGCACCATTCCTGAACTTGGTTAAAAGATTATAGATGCAGAAAACCGAAGCTCGGCTCATTCTCTTATGTAGTTACATCTTTGGTCCTTACAGAATGCAAAATCGCTGATATCTCAAGACACGCAATGGATCCAATCGAGACTTATTTGAACTGGCTTGCACACCGAGTACGAGAATATGCACGAGAATATGAACAATTGCATCTTAAAACGAGGAGAGAGAAAAAAATCTGAACTGTTATGGGGAGAGCACAAAGGAAAATAAATGGGTTGAGTTCAAATTAAGGAAATTAAATCAAAACTCCTATTCATCACACCAAAAATGAAGAAAAACATATACATTTACAGTATATTACAGTTTTGCCCAATGACAGAATGCCTACAGTATAAGTTCTTATTTGCATAGCACATTACTCACATTGAAAGAATTAATTTTGCTCAGTTTGCAAACTATGAATACAAAAGCACTATATTTTCACTGGCAGCCAAAGCAGTTCTAATTCTGAGGAAATTAATTAAATTCTAAATGCTAGTAGTGAGGGTGCAGGCGGCTCCAGGAAACCTTAGAGTCCCAAAAAAAAAAAAACGATATGTTTTATGTCTTAATCAAAAACTTAGTGTATAACCACTATTTTATAAAATCAGAGAAAAAGTATGCCTAAAATAATGTATCCTCTAGTGCACTGTGATCATAAATGACACAGAACGTCAAAAGAATTCAGCCAAAAGGAAACATACAAAATGACAAAATCCCATTACAACCTTTTATGGCAAGTAATAAATTTGGTTTTAATTGGGAAACCAAGAGAAGTGGAGGCTAAAGTATAATTGCACTACTGTGTTTTCTCTCCAGCAATGGTTTTGCAAGTTTAAAATGTCACAAGGTCATCTTCAAAATCTATTCAAATTAAAATCTCAATATCATCCTTTTTGTAAAAGCTATTTGGGTAACAAATGAACATTACAACCACACTAACATGCATTCAGATTTCAGACAAGGGTCGACGATGGTAGATTTCAACTGAAAAGAGTTTCAAGTCAGGGATGATCAATTCAACACATTATTACGTTGTCACGTGTTTCATGTTTTGTTACGCACTCATATACAATTTTGGTTTGCCAAAACAAAAACAAAAAATGTATTGTGTGTAATACTTTTTCCTATTATGGTTTTATGAATTGTTCTGTGCTTCATAATGTTTTTTTAATTTTTATTATTGTCAAAACACATAAAAAATACATTTCCCACAGACAAGGCTTAAGCTTAGTCCCAGACTAAAATGCATGTTTGAGATGTCTTAACTGAAAGCAACTTGCACTGCTTATATTTCACGAGTTCACACTTACAAATAAGTCAGATAGAATAAATGCGTATTTGGCGTGCTGTCCGAGGAGAGGGCTCCGGGCTCGGTATTCGGCCCGAACCCAGAGTACTCCCCCCGAGTGAGGAGTCGGGGTGGTGGAGGGATGCTGGAAAACTGTCAAGGAATGTTAGGTGAGTTGACAGAGTGGATATATATATATACACTTCTTGTCATGCTGATTAGGGTAGACGTAATTGTTTGAAGACGTAGATTTGGATTGATTTGGAGTAGATTTGGATTGATTATCTGAACGTGCTCCTCCCGAACTTTGTTTATAAAACATCATTAAAATAGTTTTTTTGTCTCAAGATGCACCCCAGAAATGATTTTTTTCTAACGCATGTTTATAAAAACGAATTAAAGGGTAACTCTCGCCAAATTGCAAACTAGGCTATTTTTGTTAATCTACCCGAGTCAAACATTCGTGTCAAATCATAATTAGAATGGAAACGCCACTTTTAAGATTGACTGCATTTTCGTTTTCGGTCAAAATGCATTTTGAATGGGAGTGCTAGGGGCACTACAGTGATAGCATCAAAATCGCTATTTTTAAAACACTAAGAAGGCTCAACACAACATGAAACTGTGCTTGAAGTATCACCAGGGGCTCTACACATGAACTCGAACATTGACAACATTGTTTGTGGACAAAAAGTAGTCGATCTCCGAATGCAACGTAACATGAGAATAGTGAAAGCTCAGTTCATTACGTTGCATTCGGAGATCGACTACTTTTGACTGACAAAATTCCAGCCGCTGGAAACACTAACTGATAAAGTGAGACATACAAAACCTTTCTTTTTAGTAAACTTTGTGTACACAAACAATGTTGTCAATGCTGGAGTTCATGTGTAGAGCCCCTGGTGATACTTCAAGCACAGTTTCATGTTGTGTCGAGCCTCCTTAGTGTTTCCATTCTAATTATGCTTTTACACAAATGTTTGACTCGGGTAGATTAACAAAAATAGCCTAGGTTGCAATTTGGCGAGAGTTACCCTTTAAATGTCCTAATTGAACTAAGGCATAATCCTGGCTTAAATCTAAGCCCTGTCTGTGAAACCGGGCCTTTATACAGTATAAAGATTAGATCTGGGTATCGATTCGATTCGATTCAGTTAATTCAATGATTAAATTTTCACTGGCCCCACCACAAAACTACTAATAATAAATGAATGAAATAGTTATCCTTTTTGTTGTTTTTGACCCATGTATGTTTGTATTGTAATAAATAAGGTTATGACACCCAAAACTTTAGATACCAGCGAAACTTAATTTTCGATTCCCATTTCGATGCCACAGCTAAACCTACTAACTAATATACATTTCAAAGATTATTAAAGACAAGTAAACAGTTATTAATATTTTTTTAAATAAATTAAAAGCAATAGCACAAGTAAATAAATACAAAAGAACAAAGACACAAATCAAATAATCAGTACTTTTAAGGTTTTTCAGGTAGCTCTAACAGTAGTTTTCAGGTACAGAAACTGAATAAATCAAATGTAAAATAACACTGCATATAATCTTCACAGTACAAATTAAATAAAGGTCAATCCTTATTACAGTTACAAAAACGCTATTCAATGAGCAGGGAGTAATTTCTTTGTCTTTTGTAGTGTGACTAACATATGGGAGCCCTATCTTGCACCCAGCGCAATTGACTTTGTACACCGACGCATGTATCATTCCTATTTTGTACCCGACGCACAGCAGACTTTTCCCTCGACAGACGCGTGTCGGTAAATTAGGGAATGAACTTGCGCTCCCGGGGGCGGTTCAGCGAAAAGAGGAGGCGTATTCCGGCGCAAACGTTCCCTGGTGCTATTTTGCAGTTCCAGAAAACAATTCCACCACAGACCTGGAAAAACCTAGTCTAAAGTCAGTGGCACGTTATTCAGATGCTATTTTAAGGGCACATGCTTGGCCGTAATGTAGCTTGTCCACAACGCGCATACACTTTGCTTCTCTACTCCACACAGCAGTTGACATTTTTGCAAACCATACATAATTACAAGGAAAAATATTCCACACAAGGAAAATCATTGTGGTGTCCATGAAGATGTGAAAAAATAGGCATAAATCTAGCTTACACATTTACCCACATCTACCCTGTCTTTTACGGCCCTGACGAGAACATCGGTCTCCTCGGCTGTGAACCGCTCCTGGCGTGCGCCTGGCAAATCCGCCGTTATAATAGAAATCCGCCATGGAACAAACACTCCTGCTTTTAAAGGGAATGTGAGATGCCGCTCTGATTGGTTTACTTCACGTTACGCCCAAACCACACCTATGACTAATGTAGCTACTTCAGACCGACCCATTTTAGATTTGCGTCGGGCGCAAGAGACATTTATCCCGCTTGTATAATAGCAACAGCGCCAGAGATCCACCCACAAAGTTACTTGCGTTTCGCGTTTGATACTTGCATTTCAGATCATTAAAACAGACAGCAGCAGGGATATTAGGCTGCTGTCACTTTAAGACTAATGCACGGAACCAATATAATGCACATGCATTCTTTCTCTACTTTTTACTTGAGCCATAACTGACCGTTTACTTGGATACTCGCAAAGACTGACATTTTGAGATAAATCTGTGTGAATTTGTCCATTTAGGGGCAGGGAGATGTGAACGAGAAATCACTGTATTATTTGCATGCTGTCTGAGATGCGCAGCTGTGTGCGCAAGCGCAAGCGTTCTCTTTCGCTTGAATGCTTAAATTGGCTAGGCTTGAAAATGCGTGCAAATGATCAACTTTTGTGACCATGCAGCACTGGCCCGATCGTAACAGTGACAGTTCCTTCAACTGTCCAGAACATCTTTCATGCTGAAAGGAGCACACGCATCTGGCATGTTAAGCACTGAATGAATGACAGGGTCCCTGCTGTCGCGCAAGGTAAATAAGAGGATGACATCTAGTGGGAAAGACTAGTAATAAGATTAAAGTCAATCAGATATTATTGAATGTACATGAAAAAATTGTCCCTGGCTTTTGAGAATTTATATCGAATCGACATTTTTTTAAATTATTAAACGAAAAAAAAAATTTGCCCAGCCCTAAAAAAGATACGATGTGGAAGGCGACTTGAGATTGAACGTTATCTTTCAAAGATAGATAATCTTTTCAAATCATTATCTATAAATAGCAAGTTCCCATTGTGACAATTATACCCATCTCACATCCTGTAACATGCAGTGTGTTAGGTGAACTGGGAGTACAAAATTACTCTAAATCAAATTTTATATTGGTAACAGTTTTTTTTTTTTTATCCAACAGAACATGTTTGGTAAACGTCTTAGGTTGCGCATATTACCATGGTTCCCTGAGAAGAGTAACAAGACGCTGCATCCCCTATGGGGAATGCCTCCAGCGTCACCGGTATCTGAAGCATGAGTCTAAACATGACAATGAACTTGACATTGGCTGGTGGCAGCCTATGACTTCACCACTGGTGTTTGTTTGTTTGTTTGTTTGTTTGTTACATTTTTAACACCATGTTAGCATCAAGGCTATTTACATAGCGGCAGGGCTCAGTGGTTCAGTGGTTCAGGTTGTCTACAAACCGGAAGGTTGGTGGTTCCATCCCCGGTTCCACCTGACCACGTGTCGAGGTGTCCATGAGCAAGACACCTAACCCCAGCTGCTCCCGACGAGCTGGATGGCGCCTTGCATGGCTGACACCACCGTCGGTGTATGAATGAGTGAATGAATGGGTGAATGTGAGGCAATAAGTAAAGCGCTTTGGTGGCCATGGGTCTGTTGAAAGCGCTATATAAATGCAGTCAATTTACCATTTACATGGCAAACACAAGGTCAATATCACACTCCTTAAAATTTGAATTACTATATAAAACATTTCAACTTGACATAAGATAGAAAATCTAAAACATATTCAAGTGATACATTTTAAAATATTCCATGTAAAC
This sequence comes from Leuciscus leuciscus, assembly GCF_965113295.1. NCBI lineage: Eukaryota > Metazoa > Chordata > Actinopteri > Cypriniformes > Leuciscidae > Leuciscus > Leuciscus leuciscus. The sequence goes on along the minus strand of NC_138740.1, from coordinate 20,034,420 downwards.
AAAGCATTTTCTAGCAAGTGTCATAAAAATTACAAAATTACATAAATTGTAAAAATTACAGTCCACCATATTATGTTTAACAGTCAAAGGAACTTGACAAGAGAAATAAAGGAGGAACTTCACCCATCAATAAAATCCCATGTGTAAGTCTTGACCAGTCGGCAACTAGTGAAGACGACTTGGTCATGTCTTGATTTTAAGTTTTGGAAGACACTTCTTTCTATACTTATTTCATACAGTTTATTATTTTTATACTCGTCCCAGTCCTTCAGCCACTGGTGTTACCGCAAGTATAAAAGGGCACCTGTGAAATATGTAATCCACTTCTTGTCTGAAAGAGATGTGTGCAGTACTACCGGAAGCATGGCAAAGGGACACAGCGTCTAGTTCCTCTTCTCAGGGAACCATGGTAGCATGTGTAACCTGAGACGTTCCCTTTCGAAAGGGAATTCGTGCTGCGTCCCCTAGACGGTGCTATGGGGAACGGAATAGCCACGCCGCCATGCTGACTTGATAAGTGCCCTATTGGCTGAGCAAATGCAAAGGAGGCCTCAACAGGATAACTCTAAAGAGAGGAAGCCTAACTATGTTCATATTTAGGCCAGTGTCCAAGGAGGCTCACAGAGAGCATAACACTCAGAACTTTGGTTCATCTCTGCCAAAATCTTCATATCGGTGCATCCCTACTAAGAAGGCTCAATGAGAGCCTACTACTTAGTGAACTGTCTGATGTCAGACAGCGCATTTACAACCAGCCTCAAATGGTGAACCATCAGTAAGGCAGATGATGGAATAAAAACATATTGCCAAATACATCACAGGTCCAGGGACAGATGTAAAAGCGTGTCAGAGCTTGAAAATGGGGGCGGGTGGGGAAGGAGGCAGATGTTATTTAGCTTCTGGCTCAGAGCGATAATTCTGGATCACTTGCCAGAGATCTTTTCTTCTCCCTCTGGCGCTCGCCTTCTGGTCTCATCTCGTCCTCAGACTGGGTCAGGCCAGCCCCTTTCGTGGCATGAGGCATAGACCTGGACTGGAGCAGTATATGGTTCTTAAAAGCCGCGGAGTGCGCCTTCTCTTCCTAAAGCTTCCTGACCACCGTCTCAACAGATGTGCCAAAAAGCTTGAAAGGTGAAACCAGTGTATCGAGGATAAAGTTTCTCTCCTTCTCCACGGTGTTGGCCAGGTTTACCCAGAGATGTCTCTCCATAGCCACCATGGCTGCCATGGATCGACCGATCGCGGCAGCAGTCTGTTTGGTGGCACAAAGAGCCAAATTTATGGTACGGCACAGCTCCCCCACCGCCTCAGGGGGGAGCCCCTGGCCTTTGTCCAGGTCCTTTAGCAGGTCAGCCTGATATGCTCTGCATTAAGACATGATGTAACACACAGCGGTTTAGTTGGCAGAGACTGCGTCTTTAATGCAGATGCCTCACCTACCGAGAGATAGCTGGCCAGCGTCTTTTCAATCAGAGGCATCAACGCATAACCATATTCCTGCATCCCCTCCACATCAGCATAGTTTGCCTGTGAATGATGGATGTGAGAAAAATATGCCTTTCTTCAAGTGCTCCGCACCTCAGTATGAAGATCTGAAAGAAAGGGATGACCTGTATGAGCTGGGCGGTTATGTCCCGACAGGAAGCATTCATCAAGGTGGCAGCGAGGGAGCATGCGCTTCTCATGCTTCCACAGCAGATCTAATCTTTCAGTGGCGCGAGATAATGTCCAACAGCTCGTCATATTTGGGTCAGGCGGACTGTGCTCGCGTTCACCAGCCGCCAACGAATGAGAGATATTCACACCTTTCTCGATTTAGTCTGTGAACGATTCCCCACGATTTCAGTCTCCTACTCGCCTCAGCTGTAGCAGGTCCTGAATCACAAGGTACAGATGGCTGTCCCGATTCCCTCGAGAAAAGGGACAAATGAGAGCGAAGCTTCCTCATGGAAAAGTGCTCGCAATGCACGCAAACAGCCCCCTCAAGAACGGAGCGTGCATGCTCCTCGTCCAGGCACATAACGCACATATGCGTGTCATCAGGTGTCAGGAAACGCTGACACGGATAAACACACTTCCTAAAATTCATAGTGCTAGTGATGGCCATAGTTTGCCTATTTAGACACAAGCTCAAACAGACGGTCTCCTGAAGACAAGGAGGAGGATGACGTTTTTTACAGGTGCTCTTTTATACTCATGGTTGCACCAGTGGTGACGTCATAGGCTGCCAATGTCAAGTTCCTTGTCGTTGTTAGACTCATGCTTCAGACACCGGTCACACCAGAGGCATTCCCCATAGCAAAATCTAGGGGACGCAGCACAAGTTCACTTTCAAAAGGGAACACACTATCTCCACCAACGTACAAGATCCATGATTTCATGATAGTTAATCTGATGATCATGAACTGACTTAATTACAATTATTATATAAAAAACTGATGTGTAATTTAGATCTGTGCTTTAGGTCTTGAAGTGACAGCAGCCTAATAAAGCTATATTTCACTTTAATACTAGGCTAGATCCACCTGAAAAACCTAAAGCACAATTTAATTGGTGTCTTATTGTGTTTATTTTTCCTATTGCTTGTCATTTTCTTTGTAATTAGCTTATTTTATCACTGATTGTTCACTGGTTTACTTCAATAATTGCTTAAGAACTTTTTTACATACAGCTAGGTTTGCTGTGGTATGGAAATAGTTTCTGTGTGTGTAGAGTGTGTGAGTGTGAGTGTGAGTGTGAGTGTGAGTGTGTGTGTGTGTGTGTGTGTGTGTGTGTGTGTGTGTGTGTGTGTGTGTGTGTGTGGGGGGGGGGGGGGGGGTCATCAACGGGAATGACTTAAGATTTTTTTAAGTCGACATTTATGTGATTAAAATCTAGTCAACCTCGACTAGTCGCTGATGATGTCATTAATGACCAAATAAGCCTGAACCTCGAGCTGAGACACGAACGCGGGTTACCTTGTGCACAGCTATGGCATATGACACAGCGTTGCCCACAAGGCTATTGCTCCTGCGTAACAGCTTATTTTTAGGAGTTCTTTTGTCTTTGGGTCGTTATGTTTCTCACAGATTTCTGCTCGTTCAAAATCAGATACAGATAAAGTAGCAAAGATTACATTTATATGAATGCATTAGTAAGAGAGTGATTGTGTGTGAATCAATTCTACCTGGCACCCTCTCTCTACTAATAGAGAAGCTATATGGCAAGCCATTTTAACATTTATTCCTTAAAACCTACTAGTATCTATTTTCATACTTATTTTTTAGATACTAGAATCTATTCCATTAAGTACTAGTGCATATTCTTTAGGTAATTCTTTAGATTCTTTAGATACTAGTACCTTTTTAAAAGATACTAGTAGTTATTCATTATATACTAGTACTTATTTTTTTAGAGACTGGTACTCATTCATTAGATAGTAGTACCTATTAAATATACACTAGTACTTAATTAGATTCTAGTGCCTATTAAATTGGTACTAGTACTTATCCATTAGACACTAGTACCTATTAAATAGATACTAGTTCTTATTCATTATATACAAGTACTTATTTTGATAGTGACTAGTAACACATTTTAAATTGTTGCCATTGACTTCTATGGCGATCTGTCATTCAGATATCAACTATTCAGTTCTGACTAGTATGTATTCCAATTGTGACTAGTACTAGTATATATAGTATGTATTTATTATATACTAGCAGTTATTAATTAGGTACTAGTACTTATTTTTTTTGAAACTAGTATCTATTCCATTAAAGTGCCCCTATTATGCTATTTGAAAGTTTCTTAATGTTGTTTTGGTGTCTCTTACAACAGGTTTACATGCATCAAAATAAAATAAAAAACTGTTTAATTTTCTCATAATATACTAGATGACTAGATACTAGTACTTGTTGAATAGATACTAGTATTTAGTCATTAGATACTAGTACCTATTAAATAGATACAAGTACCTATTAAATATATACTAGTTCCTATTAAATATATACTAGTTCCTATTAAATGTATACTAGTTCCTATTAAATATATACAAGTTACTAATTAGCTACTAGTACTTATTCAATATATAGTACCTATTTATTATATACTAGTATTTATTCCAAATGTTACTAGTAAGATTTTTTAGTTTACTAGTAAGATGTTTAATTGAACTACAGGGCCGTTCTGACTAGTCATAACATAAGACGAGTAAAAAAGTTGTGACTAGTAAGATAAGAAATGTTACTAGTTACAATTAAAAAAAATATACTAGTGTCTAATAAATAAGTACTAGTACCTAACGAGTAACTACTAGTATTAAATAGGTATTGAATGAAAATTGTATAGGGTAGTATTGAATGAAAATTGTATACAATAAATAAGTACTAGCATCTAATGAATACTTTACTAGTAATGTTTAAAAGATAGTAAATATTGGAATAATTACTAGTCATAAATTAATAGATGAATCAAAACAGAATAGCTAGTATCTATTAATGTGCAGATATCTTCAACCTCATAAGGAACAAGTTAGAAAATATTAAGAGATATATTCTTTTAACAGATCATTACATAAACATGAGTATACTCTCAACCATCCAATCAGAGTTAATATGGTAATGTAGGTTAAACTTAGACTATAGAACATATATTTTTCATAAGTAACTGGCTTTGTTGGTTTATCTAGCTAATTGGTTAGCATGAATGCAAGGAAAGATATATGTTTAATATGACATTTATTGTTTTTTATTGTACAGTAGGCATTAAATTCAATCAACAGTTAAGTAGATCCAAAAACCGATTCATAACCACCAGCCAAACCACCACAATACAGCATTCATAGAGCATTCATAATTCCTTATGATAAAAAATTTGGAATATTAATCTGTGTCTGAGAATGAGAGTCATATCAAAATAAGAGTATATATGCACATTGCACTATATTAAATATCCCTATTCATTATATTCGTTTTACTCTAGTACCATTAAAAAGGTAGGCTATTATTATATCGTTATTATAAAAACGGCCTTGTCCGTTTCCTGTGTCATCTCTCTTTGATATGTTGTTGGTTCATTATTCAACATATTATTTGCATAGTGATTATTTAAATAGAATTATATATTAAGGTAAGGATATCTTTGATCTAAAATGTTACTAGTAACTAAAAAATAAGCACTAGTTCTATTTTTTCTTAAGTTAGGTATAATTACATACACTATTGGAATAAGTTAAAAAGGTACTAGTACCTAAAGAATAAGCACTAGTATCTAACGAATAGGCACTAGTACCTAATAAATAAGCACTAGTAGCTAATGAATAAGTACTAGTACTTAAACTGCCCCTATTATGGATTTTTGAAAATGACCTTTCATATAGTGTGTAACATAGCTCTAAGTGAATGAAAACATCCTGCAAAGTTTTAAATCTGAAAGTGCACCGTATATAAAGTTATTGCCTTTCAAAAGTAAGAGTCGACTCGGAGTAGGGATGGCGAAAAATAAAAATTTTCTTGACTGACCACCGAGCCTCATTAGCCGGTTGAAACCGGTTAACCGTTTAGTTTAAAATATGCTACGCTATTTGAAATAACAGCCATTTCGAGCCGCGCCTGCAATTTCGCAACTCTGTCGCATCTCTCTGCCGCTCTACCTCCCGCTCACACACACACTGCGCCGCCCTTCCACTCACGTCACTTTTTTTCAAATCCCCTACAGCATGAAACATGAGTCCCGCAAACGCGGCGCAGAGGAGCTTGTATGTAATTGGAGGACAAATGGCTCCTTAGTTTCTAAATGGTTTGGGTACAAGGTGATCGCGTTGAAAATAAAGGCGTTTGTCAAACATTAGAAGCTCATTTGAAACATTGCCGCGGCTCATTTAAGAAAATGACAGCTCCGAAGAGATGCCGCTTTAGTTTGAGGTAGTGCTAACAATAATAAAGAATGATGATGTCATCATCACCTTATCTGTTACCACTGAAATGTAGATGTAATGTATTTCCAAATCTAAGCCCATCTTATGCGGAATGTTGCCTAATAAACTTCAAAACGATAAAACCAATGGATAAAACAGGCACCTTCAGAATGCGTAAAAGACGCACCGGCCAAGGCAGGTCTAACTCACTGTGTGCCTTCTAATAACGGACAGAACAACTCTTTTGTATAATTTTGTTCACTTCACACAAAAAGATCTTGGAATGAGAGGGCAAACTGTAGTAGCGTTTAGTCCACTGTCTATAATAGCCTAATTTAGAGATCACTTTTTTTTTTTTTTTTTTTTTTTTACAGACTACCGGACAACTTTGATCGGTTAACGTTGATACGGTCAACCATCGGTCAAACGGTCATCGGTTAACATCCCTAACTCGGAGTCAATAAAATTAATAATTTTTCAAATGAGTCATAAGCCTGTTGTGATAATAAGCATAAGTTGTGACGTCAAAACGAAACATTAGCATATTGCCCGTGGAGACACCAGGGAAAACTTGAACCTCAAACACTGCAGCTGATTCCTGCGGATACTGGACAGCATCATGTAGAGAAGATGCTGTGTTCTACAATGTGAAGGTAAAGCGCGTTTTTTTTCACTGCCCAAGGACGAGCATGTTAAGAATCCGTGGTTAAAATTCATATTTACCACGATACCACAGCAGTATAATCCTAAACTTTTGCTGTGTTCCCTTTATTTTACTGATGACTGCTTCTCAAATCTCAGAGTTCAATGCAGGATTCGCATATCGCTTGCTCTTGGAAGATGGTGTTCAAAATACTTAGTTTTTAGTTTTATATTGTGTAGGTCTCCTGCTAACTGGTTAACTCACATTATTACTGTCTTACTGAAATACTTCTGCTAATCAGTTTGTGGGCATCTATTACCTAAAACTGTGTCTATTAATGCAGATTGCCTGTCGTTCTCACTACTTTGAGGAAAGATTAAGCATGGAGCAAGATTTGTTTTACCAACATTTATGTTACACCAGTCATTCACGCTAGAGCTCGGCTAATGTATTGCATACGTGCACTGTTATTGATGCAGTTTTCCACATGTTCACGCAATAAATAAATAAAATACTTGGTAAATAAATAAGTACAAGTCAAATAATCGGTTTGTTGATGAACATGCACTTGTTAATGCTGATGGTGAGGAATTACAGTTGCAACATCTGATAATGTACCTCAAACTGAGTAGCGTATCACTGAGAAACGTCCTGCTGAAGTCATCCTGGCAATGGAGGTTCGGGTCGAATAACTAGATCTTCCAGCATTTCATCATCGGACTCGCGCTCGCATTGATGTGGTAAAATCGACGTCATTGTTCGTTACGGTCTTTAGTTTACGGTGTAGGAAGCCTCAGGACAAGCAGAGCTGACGCTGTTTGGGCAATGGGCGTTTTGGTTTTCGACACGCGCTGTACACGGTAGACCAATCACAACAGACTGAGCTGTCTGGCCAATCAGAGCAGAGTAGCTCGCGGAAAATGTGGTGATGTGCAAATGTATATTATGAGAAAATTAAACAGTTTTTTTTTAATCTTTTGATGCATGTAAACCTGTTGTAAGAGACACCAAAACAACATTAAGAAACTTTAAAATAGCATAATAGGGGCACTTTAATGGAATGGATACTAGTATCTAAAAAAATAAGTACTAGTAGCATGAAAATAGATACTAGTAGGTTTTAAGGATTAAGGGTGTTTTCACATATAGTGTGTTTTAAAAGAACCAAACCCAGTTCACTTAAAGTGATCCAGAAAACGAACCAACCGAAAGTGACCTCAGTCCTTTTGGTGTTCACAATATAGTGGACTCAAAAGAAAACCCGGTTTCTTTTTTGATCCTCTTCTGCATTGAAGTGATCTCAGACCCTTTCTTGTTCACACCACAACCTCAAAAGAACTCAGATACCAGCTTTCTGTGCATTTTGCATGTGCACACTTCCACCTTCGACAACATCTGTCAGCAGGCATGAAAACAGGTCAGGGGTAAAAAAGGTGAGAAAGATGCGGCAGCAAAAAATCCAATCCAATCAACTTATATATATAAGTTGATTGGATTGGATTTTTTGCTGATTGGATTGGATTTTTTTGTATATATTTATATACTATATATATATATATATATATATATATATATTTTTTATTTTTATTTATTTACAGTGTGTGTATATATATATATATATATATATATATATAGTGCTTTTTAATGTTAAATTCATCAATCTGGTGAAAATTAAACAAAGAAAAATTATTTTAGTTACAGTGTCTGTCTACATTACTACTAGGCCTACATAATAATAGTTATAATATTAATCCCATGATAGTACTAGCCATATATTGTAAAACAAATGCACTGAAAAATAAAGGAAACTTTCATAATTAGTTTTGTACTAATTTCTATACTTGAAAGAGTATATTTCTATACTTCAGATTAAAGGTGTGATTGGGCTAGCCCAGTGTCAATCAAGAAAAGAACCAATGGGCCGCTGATATACGTGTTTCATGGGGTGTCAGAAAAAAAAACGAACGCTGACTTTTTATTAACCAATGCATTACACACTAATTACGCACTAACCCAGCGCCGCCAATTAAGCAAAACAAATCGAATGGGCCGCCGATGTACGAGTTTTATGGGCCGTTAAGACAAAAAACAAAACAAAAAAGTATGAGATGTATCGGCCCAAAAAGCACGTCGGCCCACCGGGAATCTCCCGGTAGTCCCGATGGCATTAGCCTACATGCCTGGACGTCACACAAAACAAAATCCTACCTGTAGCCCTTCACCATCCACTTATTTAGCTGCTGTCGCATCAGTTGACATGCCATCTCCTTTCCCCTCTTTCTTTTTCTATTTTTAGCCCCCGACAGCTTTTTTGCGTTATCCATCTTTTTCGACGACAACTCACTACTCGTTCCTGCTCACACAGCGCTCACGGCGCCTGCGCCCGCTCGCGATATTATCCCGCCCTCTTCTATGTCAAAATTTAAAATAATGACATTGGCAACATCGCTGTCTGTATCTGACAGGACAGTTAACATTGTAAGCTAACTTACCTCAGGCTTGCTTTCCGACGTGCGGTTCTTTGTTCGGCAGTGTGTCATCAGACTCGCGGTGTTAAAGACTTTGAAAACAATTCTGCCCTACTCTGACTCGGATTGGCTGTCAGGTTTCGGCATTAGGAATGATGATTGGTTTTTTAAAGCTCCTAAGTTTATGGTAACTATAGAGATATAGCGGGTAAATGCTGGCCAAGACCACGACCCCCCCCTCCCACCCCATAAATATTTTCTCATCGGATCTGCACAAATCACGTAGGTGACCTATTTTGGTTTTAAAACGGCGAATTTCGCCGAAAGGTGAGGAGTTTTCATGCCTGTGTCAGACAAGCACAAGCGTTTGCACACAAAATTTCATCCAGGTTGTCGTAGAAGGGACAGGAATCCTTAAATTTCAATTTCATTATTTTATCTTTGTTATTAAAAATTTGAACAAAACTGCACATTACAAATACAAAACATACTATACAAATGAAATAAACAGTGCTTTATTTTTTTGGCCACAGTAGGTGTATATAACAGCACCATTCAAATACAAAATTGAATAAACCCATATATAAAAAATAAAATGCCACAGACTTCACAGTAAAAATTATACATTGATTCTTATTTAAGCTACTGGACTAGCGGCAGCGTGTGTTTTATTTAGTTACTGCCACTTTAAGAGCTCACGCAGAACGGATAAAGACACGGATCCGTTTATATTCCAACTGTCTACTTTCACTTTAGACAGAACCGACTGTGTTTATGTATTTTTTGTGTGTATTTGACAATTTAAGCCCAACAAGACGCGAAAGATAACTTAGCTCAGTACTCACGCGCTGCAAGCTTCTAGAGTGCGAGCGCTACGAGTGTACGCGCTCAGAACAGCAACCGAATTAAATGTTATGCAACATTATGGTATGCATTTATTTACACATGCAAATTATACACGTTCATGACTGCGAATAACTGCAGTGTCACGTGAACATAACTACCGCTGCGTTAACATGTGAAGTGAATGCATTTCGTGTTGTACAGTATGTTGGGACGGAGGCACCAGAACTGCATAGACTTGGCTACACCGATAGTACGATATTTCTTCAAAAGCAGTAGGCTACTTATGTTGAAACGAAACGCAAAGTGGACCAGGACCTCATCGCTTTCACAAATCACAAAGAAATCAGACCACCAACGAACCATACTCAGACCACCCCCCCCTGAGGTGGTCTGATTACGGTTCGCTTTTTGGTCCCTTTAGGGGGGTCTAAGATCACTTGGTTTGTTCACATACACACGCTGAACCGCTCCGAGAGCATTTGGAGGGTTCAAACGAACTAGGTGTGAAAACACCCTAAATGTTAAAACGGCTTGCCATAGAAGCTGTGGGTTCCCTTTCGAAGGGAACTCGACACTAGGGCTGTCGCGGTGAAGGATTTTCCCTTGCGGTAATTTTGAGTGGCTCAATAGCGCGATATGCGGTTTTACCGCATTTATTAATTTATTTTGATTTATTTTGATTTATTTGTTGCTATATAAATAAGTATTACGATGTGGTCAGCATGCACAAAAACGAGTACATTTTCAGTAACCAATAAACTGAAACTAAACAGCGTTTCTGCACATTGAAAGCCTGTCACTCAGCGCGCAGTTGTTACGGCAACGGACTGTCTTTGAGTGAGTCATTGTTACGCTGTCAAGCAAATGGGAACAGTGTTTGTGCTGCTTTGTGCGTTTTGTTTCTGTTTCCTCTATAGGTCACGTGACGTCTCGCCGACTGCTGATTGTGGGCAGGGCAACTGCTTTAAAGATGCCTTGGTTGACATCCGCTCGCTCTCTCACTCTCACTTCCGATCCGCTTCTGGTGGCAGACGGAGCGTAGCTCCGAGGTGTCCCGTGTGTTTGGCCCGTTATGCCTCTTTATGGAGTTTCCCCGTGTCGACTTGATGATCGTGTTTTTCTATAAGCACGTTCCTGGTGTGGAACTCATGTCTGTTAGATTTAGTTTATAACTTTATTTGGAGCTGGTGGTAATTGGTATAGGGTTTTCACGTTATTTAGTTTAGGTTTAATTAGAGCAGCAGTCAGAGAACCCGGAAGACTCACAGAGAACATTGTCGTTGGTTTTCGAACGGGAGGTAGGCAAGTGATATTTCTCCGGTAGACATGTGTGTGCAGGGTTTTCTTTCTGTTTGTTTTGTTACTTTATTTTTACTACCATGCTCTGTTTATGACAAATTATTTATCATTTAAATCATTTATAAATAAATAATTTATGCACCGTCACTGAATCTCTGTGGTCTTTATATGTTATGATGTTCCATTTCAATTCATTTTATGGGCTCGTAACAGTCATTAAACCATTCATTCAACAACACGTTCAAAAACGCTGATTGATTCTTTAAAAGATAGTAATGAAACAAGGTTAATTATTTTGAACTTTGATCTCCACTTTTCAAGGCTCAGCTGACCAGCAATGCGTCGCATGGGTAACGCTGAAGCTTCACTTAATAGAGACAAATGGCATTGATTCAATGCGTGACTCACTGAGTTTTGTTTCCCGCGACCACGAGTTCCTCGCGCTGTGGATGCTGACCAGCGCTGTCGCATTCATGGTAAATACCCTTTATTTTAAACGTTAAAAGGATGATAGGACAAATATTTAACTTTCCTTGGACACGGCAACCTTTTCACGAATATGACTTGACCTCAAAGACAGACGCAGGTAATCGCACGCGCTCAGTCGATCTCTCTCATTCACTGTCTGTTTAGGCTTAAGTGCAAATCCACGAAGCCTCTGTACAAATCACCATGATAAAACCATGATCACCACGTCTTATTATCATTATTAACTTATTTAACATTCAATACACATGCACGAAGTTCAAAACAAGAAGGGTATAGCCTTATGAAAAAAGAAAACACGCGAATATCGCGGTTGCTGCGGTTACTTGAATTCCTCTGTGGTTGGCTTGTCAGTAGCGCGGTACTGCGATATTGCGGTTATCGCGACAGCCCTACTCGACACTACGTCATAGACGCTTTGGGGAACGCCTCAGGCGTGACAGGTGTCTGAAATCAAATATCAACTCACGGCAATCATGTTGACCGGCGACAGCCCGTGAATCATCAGCTTGATTGATTAACGCGTGACCTGGATGTATAAAGGGGAGCCTAGAAAACATGACAACATATTTTCGTCTTCAGGGACTGTTTGTCTGTTTAAGAGAATATCGCTACGCGATCTGTGAAATTATACTGTTTGGGTGTGAGGCATTCACAGTCAGCTCCTGAGGGTGCTGGCAGTGTTCATTGAGAAATATCTCGGCGCACGTGCATCCGTGCGCTGTCGGATGTTTCAACCTCGCACCTGTTGACTTTCTTCTCGAGGGATGAAAGCCAAATATATTTTAACGGCTCGAATCTCGCTTTTGCCGAGGCAGTGTGTAGATTACGAGAATGTATAGATAAATATTAAAACAGTATTGTCTGGTGAGTATGGCTGCATTTAATTCTATGGAATTAAAATGATGGAATATTATCTGACTTTAAGAAGTTAGATATTTTAATTCAGCCTATCATCCAGACCGTGTTTCACTTATCCAGTGTTTTTGGCTGCATTTCATTCTGAGGAATTAAAATGAAATGAGCAGCGAACAAAAACTAAAAAAAGAGCCCAGGTTAGGCCTTCCTGAAGGTGAGCTCCCACATATTGTGGCTTATTACCAGGTGATAGGCCTCACCAGGCCTTTCTGGATACGAGCTTCCACATACTGTGGTTATCAGGTCATAGGCCTCACTAGGCCTTCCTGAATATGAGCTCCCACATACTGTGGTTACCAAGTTATAGGCCTCACTAGGCCTTCTTGAATATAGCTCCCACATACTGTTGTTATCAGGTCATAGGCCTCACTAGGCCTTCCTGAATATGAGCTCCGACATACTGTGGTTATCAGGTTATAGGCCTCACCAGGCCTTCCTGAATATGAGCTCCCACATGCTGTGGTTATCAGGTCAGAGGCATCACTAGGCCTTCCTGAAGGTGAGCTCCCACATATTGTGGCTTATTACTAGGTGATAGGCCTCACTAGGCCTTCCTTAATATGAGCTCCCACATGCTGTGGTTATCAGGTCAGAGGCCTCACCAGGCCTTCCTGGATATGGGCTCCCACATACAGTGGTTGAATATGGGCTCCCACATACTGTGGTTGAATATGAGCTCCCATATACTGTGGTTATCAGGTCAGAGGCCTCACCAGGCCTTCCTGAATATGGACTCCCACATACAGAGGTTGAATATGAGCTCCCACATACTGTGGTTGAATATGAGCTCCCACATACCGTGGTTATCAGGTCATAGGTCTCACTAGGCCTTTCCTGAATATGAGCTCCCACATACTGTGGTTGAATATGAGCTCCCACATACTGTGGTTGAATATGAGCTCCTACATACCGTGGTTATCAGGTCATAGGCCTCACTAGGCCTTCCTGAATAGGAGCTCCCACATACTGTGGTTATCAAGTTATAGGCCTCACCAGGCCTTCTTGAAAATAGCTCCACATACTGGGGTTGAATATGAGCTCCCACATACTGTGGCTATCAGGTCAGAGGCCTCACCAGGCCTTCCTGAATATGAGCTCCCACATGCGGTGGTTATCAGGTCAGAGGCCTTACCAGGCCTTCCTGAAGGTGAGTTCCCTCATGTCATGGTTCTTAGGCCCTCACAGGCCTCCTCAGTGTTTTGAAACACAATCACTGAGTAGATCCGTGGATCGAGTAGAGATACTCCCCTCGCTGGCAAGGGTTGTAAAGCACTATGCTGAGTCATACTCTCCAGGATATCCCGTCTCTGAGATCCGGGCCGAGTGGTTCACTGCCTGCTTTGCAGTCCCTCGGGTTGGATGCCTTACCTAAAGGCAAGTGTCCAGAGGCTCTGTCTTCAGGCAGACAGGAAGATGCCAGACTGTAGTGTCTTATGTAGTGACACCAGGTCAGGCCTGCCTGGTGGCATCTCAGTCAGTCATAGGCCCTCATAGGCCTCCTCAGTGTTTTGAAACACAAACACTGGGTAGATCCGTGGATCGAGTAGAGATACTCCCCTCGCTGGCAAGGGTTGTAAAGCACTATGCTGAGTCATACTCTCCAGGATATCCCGTCTCTGAGATCTGGGCCGAGTGGTTCACTGCCTGCTTCGCAGTCCCTCTGGCTGGATGCCTTACCTAAAGGCAAGTGTCCAGAGGCTCTGTCTTCAGACAGACAGGAAGTGGCCAGACTGTAGTGTCAAGTCAAGTTTTTTGTATAGCGCTTTTCACAATACAGATTGTATCAAAGCAGCTTCACAGTATTAAATTAAAATAATACAACAAAGTTTGTTTCAAGAGGAATTTATTGATTGATAAAATTAAATTAAATATCCCCAATATATCCCCAACTGAGCAAGCCAAAGGCAACAGTGGCAAGGAACCGAAAAACTTCATCAAGTGACCTAATGGTGTCCTAAAACTCCATCAGGTGACCTAATGGAGAAAAAAAAACCTCGGGAGAACCCAGGCTCAGTCGGGGGCCAGTTCTCCTCTGGCATTTATGAGCTAGAGGCCGGATTGTAGTTTGAACTGTAGGATTATATGAATGCCTGGCTGAAGAGATGCGACTTTAATCTAGTTTTAAACTGGGAGAGCGAGTCTGAGCAACGAACAGTATCAGGAAGACTATTCCAGAGTTTTGGAGCCAAATGTGAGAATGCTCTCCCTCCTTTGGTGGTTCTGGATATCCTAGGTATGACCAAAAGCCTTGAATTTAGTGATCTTAAAGAGCGCGATGGATTATAGGGTGATAAAAGATCCGTTAAATAGACTGGAGCTAAGCCGTTTAGGGCTTTATAGGTCAGTAGCAATACCTTGTAATTAATACGGAACTTTATAGGTAACCAATGCAGTGATGATAAAATCGGTGTTATATGATCATATTTTCTTGATCTAGTAAGAACTCTAGCGGCGGCATTTTGGACTAACTGTAGCTTGTTTATTGAGGATGCAGGACAACCAGCTAGTAAAGCATTACAGTAATCCAGTCTCGAGGTCATGAATGCATGAACTAACTTTTCTGCATCAGAAACTGATAGCATATTACGTAGCTTAGCAATGTTTCTAAGGTGGAAAAATGCTGTTTTTGTAACATATGAAATATGATTTTCAAAAGACAGGTTACAATCGAGTATGACACCCAGGTCTTTTACTGTAGAGGATAAAGTAACAGGACATCCTATGATGTTAAAGTTGTATTGTGCGAGGATTTGTGGGCGGTTTTTTGAACCGATAAGTATTACCTCTGTCTTGTCTGGATTTAATAAAAGAAAATTACGGGTCATCCAATCTTTTATATCTTTAAGTTAGTGTCTTATGTAGCGACACCAGGTCAGGCCTGCCTGGTGGCATTTCAGTCCTAGGCCCATCATAGGCCTCCTCAGTGTTTTGGAACACAAACACTGGGTAGATCCATGGATCGAGTAGAGAAACTCCCCTCGCTGGCAAGGGTTGTAAAGCACTATGCTGAGTCATACTCTCCAGGATATCCCGTCTCTGAGATCCGGGCCGACTGGTCACTGCCTGCTTCGCAGTCCCTCGGGTTGGATGCCTTACCCAAGTACAAGTGTCCAGAGGCTCTGTCTTCAGACAGACAGGAAGTGGCCAGACTGTAGTGTCTTATGTAGTGACACCAGGTCAGGTCTGCCTGGTGGCATTTCATTCCTAGGCCGTCTCAGGCCTCCTCAGTGTTTTGAAAGACAAACACTGGGTAGATCCATGGATCGAGTAGAGAAACTCCCCTCGCTGGTAAGGGTTGTAAAGCGCTATGCTGAGTCATACTCTCCAGGATATCCCGTCTCTGAGATCCGGGCCGAGTGGTTCATTGCCTGCTTCGCAGTCCCTCGGGCTGGATGCATTACTTAAAGGCAAGTGTCCAGAGGCTCTGTCTTCAGACAGACAGGAAGTGGCCAGACTATAGTGTCTTATGTAGTGACACCAGGTCAGGCCTGCCTGGTGGTATTTCAGGTGGCACGTTCCCCTGAATAGTGACTGGCTGGGGTTCCCTCGGGTCCCCTAGCCACATTCCCTAGAAGGGACCCCTTCTATTTTTGAATGGTGGTCCAAGGCCATTGAGCTGGCCCAGGTAGACCTTCCTTTTAAACTATGGAGGTTTTCTGTGGTATATTTTAGCTTGGGCTATGACCGTAGGGAGTGCTGTCACTGACAGCCCAGTGTGACCTGAAGGTGAGTCGTTCTAGCGTCATTTGAATTGCTGGTTCTGACAATTGTCACTGCCATTGGGCATGCACTCCCCTCAGCATGGCGGAGTGGGTATTTCGTTCCCCAAAGCGTCTATGACGTAGTGTCGAGTTCCCTTCGAAAGGGAACGTCTCAGGTTACGACTGTAACCTATGTTCCCTGAGAACAGGGAACGAGACACTACGTCTCCCTGCCATGCCTCGGGGCCTGCCTACCAACAGTCCCTTCAGACGATAGGATGTTGTCATGTTTTCTAGGCTCCCCTTTATACATCCAGGTCGCGCGTTGATCAATCAAGCTGATGATTCACGGGCTGTCGCCGGTCAACATGATTGCCGTGAGTTGATATTTGATTTCAGACACCTGTCACACCTGAGGCGTTCCCCAAAGCGTCTATGACGTAGTGTCTCGTTCCCTGTTCTCAGGGAACATAGGTTACAGTCGTAACCTGAGACGTTTTAGTTACTAAGAAATATATGCTAGAACTTTTCAGTTTCTAAGCCATTTCATTTACAAATCACAGAACAGTGTTGACAATACATTTCTGCGCTCCTGAACGTTTGGGTGCGCGCGATCTGCATGTGATGCACGTGGTACTGTCTGTATGTGTGCGCGTAACAATGCAGGACCGCATTCGTTTAGAACGGCGACAGTGTACAATATGCTGTTTAAAACGTGCCTTCACCTGACATATTGAGCGTACAGATGGAATCATCAAACACATCTTGTGTAGCACTCTGATGCATTTGTTTATCATTTTAACTGTTGAAAACGGAGCGTAAAAATGGACTTCAAAATTCGTATCCTGTTGAGCCCTCTATAGGCCATGATCAGCGACTAGTCAAGCTTAAAGCATCATGGCAGAGCATTTAACTAGTCGACTAGTCTGTGCAACCCCTAGCGCCATCATGTACTTTGTGTCCGAAGGGAGGTCCACTGTCTTTGACTTTTAAAACCCCTGCTCTATAGTTAAAAAAAAACACACAAAAAACACCACATTCTCAGAGGAATAGTTCACCAAAAAATAAAAATGTTGTCATCATTTACTCACCCTCAGGTTGTTCCAAACCTGTATGAGTTTCTTCTGTTTTCACAAAAGAAGATATTTTGAAGAATGCCGGTAACCAGACAGTTGACGGTAGCCATTGACTTCCATATTATTATTTTTTCCTAGAATGGAAGTCAATGGCTACAGTCAACTGTCTGGTTACCGACATTCTTCAAAATATCTTCTAGTGTTAAACAGAAGAAAGGGTGAACTATCCCTTAAAACAGTGGTTCTCAATTCCAGTCCTCGTGACCCACTGCTCTGCACATTTTGTATGTCTCTCTTATCTGACACACTCAGTTCAGTTCATGGAGTCTCTCCTAATGAGCTGATGATCAGGTGTGTTAAATAAGGGAGACATACAAAATGTGCAGAGCAGTGGGTCACGAGGACTGGAATTGAGAACCACTGCCTTAAAGGCCTACAAAAAAAGACACACTTCAGGACTGCTCATTTAATGTACCTATTGCTAGAGCTAGAATGGAATAGAGTCAGTACTATACTGTATATGATAGGGGTGGGGGGAAAAAATCGATTCTTAGATGCATTGCGATGCGGACGTGGACGATTCTGAATCGTATTAATAACGTAATATTGACAGAACGCAAAAGGCGGAACTCTAGCGGCACACTCGTCGTTAAAAGCTAACGTATGGAAAATTGGCAATTTCATTGTGACCTATTTAGTATTTTTTTGTATGAGAGCTGCTTTCTGTATTGTTTAGTTTTCAATATGCTGTAAACCGATCTGTTATATGTACGTTATATTGCCCTCCACAGTCACAGTATGTATCAGTGCAATGCCAGTCACAAAAAGTCTAGGACTCTGAGACGAGTAGGTAAGATTGTAGCTGACCCCTCCCACCCCGGACAAACCGTTTCAGACTCTCCCCTCTGGCAGTAGGCTTCGGTCCATCAGGACCAAAACCTCTCGCCACAAAAACAGTTTCTTCCCGTCTGCAGTTAGCCTCATTAACAAGGCCCGGGTCCCCCACTGACACTGATTATTTAGCTGTGTATAAAAGCGGCTTTGTATGTTACTAATTATTCAGAATATGCGTCCACAAGCATTATGTTTGTATGAGAGCTGCTGGTACATAATTCTATATTTTTGAACGAAAACTGTTTGTGATTTTGCTACAGCAAAATGTTTTTTTGTCTGAAGGATTATATTGCTCATTGGAAATAACAGGAGGATGTTGGTTAGAAGTCTATTATTAAATGCTAGAGATTCAGAATATGCGGAAGTTTGTAATCATTTACTACAAGTTTGCTGCTAGTATAGGCACACATTTATTTTCCTGTTGGTTCTTTGCAATGTTGGGACATATGCTGGCAAATGTAACCTTACAGTTGACTTGCCAAATCACTTCCATTTGTTTTATTAATACAATTAATATAGGAAGTATTGGAAGTAAATTCTTTATAGGTCATCATAAATACTTTGCTTTAAAAGTACAAGTAGTCACAAAAAAAAAAAAGATGCAGCTAGTATAGGCACACATTTATTTTCCTGTTGGTTCTTTGCAATGTTGGGACATATGCTGGCAAATGTAACCTTACAGTTGACTTGCCAAATCACTTCCATTTGTTTTATTAATAAAATTAATATAGGAAGTATTGGAAGTAAATTCTTTATGGGTCATCATAAATACTTTGCTTTAAAAGTACCAAGTAGTCACAAAAAAAAAAGATGCATCGATAATTGTTACCCTCTGAATCGTAATCGAATCGTGAGGTGCCTAGAGATTCCCACCCCTAGTATATGAAAGGTGTAGATTGCCAAGATCAATGCAAATATACATTAAATGGCCTTTAATTAGTGTATTACAGCTGCCTCAGTAAAGGCTTTGAGCTGTTGTTAACGTATGTAATTACAAACATGCTTTTAGTAAACGTCACATTTACCCTACTCCATATGAGTGTCTGCCTCAGCTGGAGTCATGGGAAATGATGAATGTACTCGCTTTAATTCCAGCTGGCAACAACAGGCAAAATGCTGCCAAGACTAGCCATCGTAAAGAGAGCCATCTTGTTGGTTAAACAAGTACATTTGCCACGTGAATCAGACATTATAATTTAACGGTTTGTCAGATGTCTATGTCTTTATAAATATTATGGTTAGAAACTTAAAGTGACCATATTTAAGCACTATAAATGGCATATTTAATACAATATAGTCAGGGATATCTGTATAAATATAATAATAATTACAACAACAACATTAAGTGAAAAGTGAAAGTGACATGTGAAGGCCAAGAATGGTAACCCATACTCGGAATTTGTCCTCTGCTCCTAATGTGTGGGTTAAATGTAGAGTAGCGAGTAGTGAACACACAGCAAACCGTGATACACACCTGGAGCAGTGGGCAGCCATTATAATAACTATTAGCCATAATAACCATTATTATTATTATTAGCCAGTATTAATAATAAAATATATATTTATTTATTTATACAACAGTTCTAGATATTTATGGTTCTCGAATCTGATTGGCTGAGAGCCATTTCCAGTAAAGCCCTGCATTTCAGCCCGAGCCCGACGGGCCCCGACTTTTTTACGCCCCTAGGGCCGGGCTTCGGGCCAATTTTCACGTCATAGTTCACATGCGGGCCGGGCCTCGGGCCTTTTTTGGGTTATCCTTCTTTTTATATGTTTAGACATTAATAAAAAAAAAACGAGAAGTTGACGTCGACGATAGAAAAACAAACATAGAACAAACAAACATATAGAAAGTCATAATCATCATAATCTTATAATTACACTGACACAGACTGACATGACAGTCTCACGCACGCACGCACGCACGCACGCACACACACAGAAGGTTTCCCGTCCGCGGAACCAACGATTCACCTCATGTGCAAATAATGGAGAATATTAAGAGAAAAATCGCGAGTGATAGAAGAGAGGACTGGG
This sequence comes from Leuciscus leuciscus, assembly GCF_965113295.1. Classification (NCBI taxonomy): domain Eukaryota; kingdom Metazoa; phylum Chordata; class Actinopteri; order Cypriniformes; family Leuciscidae; genus Leuciscus; species Leuciscus leuciscus. The sequence goes on along the minus strand of NC_138740.1, from coordinate 20,014,156 downwards.
TTCAAATCTTCCACTGTGGATGCTATTCTTTTTCTCCACGATGCTCTGTAAGAGACTGTTCTAACTTTTCGTTTGATTGGACTTTATTTTCGTTTAACTGTTGGAAACTACTGGAAAAAAGAATGGCCATGTTCTGTGGTGCATTTTTGAGGTAAGATAACCTGCAAGTTTGTTTTTGATTTATTTTATTTTATTTGTTTAGATTGACTATTGCTCATTTCGTTTGCGAGCGCTGTTGCGAGCAGCCTGAGCCTGCCTCAGTATTTCAAAAAAATGTTACTCACTGTGGTTTAATAAATAAACATTAAACTATACTATCTGTGTGATATGCTTGAAGTGTTTTATATCTATGGATTTTATTGTAGCTAAGTAAAGTATTAGCGTTGATTTGAGAGGCTAAATTGATCAAACATGTTCTCTTTCATCATCTCGTTTCGAGATCCACCTATGGGAAGGGCATCCGTACCTGACCTCTGCAGAAGCATCCAATTGCACCAAGTCTGGCTAGACAGACAGAAGCGCGCAGCCAATGCCAAGTAAGGCCACACCCCTTACCCAGGCATATATAACTTCTCTGCGGGCTGCTATTCCTCAGTTGACATTCGTTTCTCGCGATCTCTGCGTCTCACAGCTCGGTTGTTTCTTTCACTGCTCACCTCGTGTCTTCAGGAGGAAATATCAGCTAGATCAGCCTCCGCCAGACGTGACAGTTGTCTTTTCAATCCTGCTGTTTTTGCATCGGAGCCGCCCACGCTCTCGCTATTCACCGTTCCTCCGCCCACTGAAACTGCCAGCTACGGATTTCTCCGACTTCTTCTCCGGTATGTCGCTATCTAAGCCTACCGCCTCTCTAGGTGACAACCTATCACGGGCCTGCCCGGCCGCGTGTGGTGCACTTATTGCCGCTAAGGACCTCCACGAGTTCTGCGTGGTCTGCTTGGGTCTCAAGCATGCTAAGGAAGCCCTGGAGAACCCGGAGAACTGCACCTTTTGTCTCATGCTGCCTAGGAAGTTGCTAAAACGCCGTCTTAAGGTGGCAGTCACTCAGTGCTCCGAGCTCAGCCCGTCTGACTCGGACGGTGGACACGGTGATGACGACGACGCGCTACCGGGGGCCTCCCGGGGCGTCACCTCTCTTGTTTGGGCTGACCAGCCCAATCCCGCTTTCCCCGAAGAGGACATCTTCGCGGGTAACCTCGCTCTCGCCCTCGAACCGCCCGGTTCGGTGGAAGAGGAGGATGCGGCTATTCTCGGGGTCTCAGAGGACGAGGAGGCCATCCCGCCCTCTGGTGTTCCCCAGGCTAGCGCCCACGCGGCGCTGCCTCAAACCATCCTCCTGGAAGTGTGTGAGCGAGCGGCCGCTCGTCTCAACATCGATTGGCCGGCACCGCAGAGTGCCACCGACCAGGAGAGAGATATTTATGATGGGAAAGTGCTGGGACCCCCTCCCGGCCCGAGGAGACAACTCTTTCCCATTCTCCCGGCGTGTGCGAAGCACATGAGGCACTACTGGAGCGACCCGCTCGACTTTAAACACGGCCTCACGGGACTCGAAGTCAAGGATATGGCGGTTAACGGTATGGGTGACCCCCCCGTTGTTGAACCTTCCATCGCCAGGCACCTTAACCTGCTTAGGGAACCTTAACCTTAGGGCTGCTCGCTCCCCCTAAGCCGGTCTTGCCAAACAAAATGGACCGTTTTGCTGCTTCCGTTCACCAGGCAGCTTACAAGTCCTCGGCTTTGGCCGTCAGAGCCCTAAATGTCTCCTCTCTCCTCTCCGCCTACCAGGCGGAGATCCTGGACGAATTAGGGCAACAGCTAGAGAAGGGAAATCCTTCCGAAGTGCTGTGGAAGGAGATCCTTACTGTGAACGATCTCGTCCTCCGTAACGCCCGGCAGGCCGTCCAAGCTTGCGGGCGCTCAATGGCGCTCTCCGTGGTGGGAGAGCGCGCGCTTTGGCTTAACCTGTCGGGACTCCCTGACAGTGAGAAGCGGCGCATCGCGGGTGCACCGGTAGAGCCCGGCCGGGCCAGGCCCCGCAACAAACCCCCCCCACGGCACAACAGCCCAGCACCTACTAACAAGCACTGGGGGAAATCCTCTCCCGCCGCGGCCGCGACCGGGAGACCAACTAATCCCACCCCCACCGACGTGAAACGAAAGCGGCCTGCCTGATGTTCACCGGATGGGGGCATTGAGTCCATGTTCACGGGCCGCGAGCCCCTTGGACTCCCCTCTTTGCTCAGGACCTCCGTCCAAAAGACTCAGGGGTTCCCGAGGCTGGGTCAGCTCACCGCCTCTCGAGACTGCCCAGGTTATGTGTTCAAGAAATGTGTTTTTTCCCCCCATGTTCAGGGGACGCGTTTGTGAGGGAATGTTTAAGTACAGTGGCACCACACCGCTCTCATTCTGTTCCCCTCACTCTGTCTATAAAGGCTTCGGCCCCAGTGTTCACACAAAATCCCAAAACACACAAGACACAAAAAAATGAATTCGTTTCGGAGAGAAGCCCTCTCTCCGCAAAGAGATCTCATCTCATTGCAGAGAGCGGAAATCTCTCCGAACCCACGCATGCCGCCCCTAGTGTGTCCACTAGATGGCGCCATGGCATCACTAATAAACCAGCTGGGTCCACACAGCTCCGCTCCGGCCCGGGCGGGGGCGCTCGCGAGTCACGAAGCGGCTTGGCAAACCGTTTCAGCTCCCGAGTGGGTGATGCGTACCGTAACCAAGGGTTACAGGCTGCAGTTTACAATGAAACCCCCGCTTTTCAACGGCGTTCTCTTTTCTCACACAGAAGAAAACGCCGCACACATTCTGAAAGAGGAGATATCCTCTCTCCTAAACAAGGGAGCGATTCAGGTGGTGCCCCCCAATCTGATGAATCAGGGTTTTTATTCCCGTTATTTCCTAGTCCCAAAGAAATGCGGCTCACTCCGCCCTATCATGGACCTGCGAGTGTTAAACAAACATTTGAGGAAATACAATTTCAGAATGCTGACACAGGGCTCACTCGCCCGTGCTATAAAGCAGAACGACTGGTTCACATCAGTCGATCTGAAAGATGCGTTCTTTCACATAAGCATCTACCCCCCACACAGGAAATATCTTCGTTTCGCCTTCCAAGGCATATGTTACGAATTTACAGTTCTTCCGTTTGGGCTCAGTCTAAGCCCCCGGTCATTCTGTCTGTGTGTGGAGGCGGGCTTGGCACCGCTGAGAATATCAGGGCTGAGAATTCTGACGTACATAGACGATTGGCTTATCATAGCCGAATCAAAGGAGAAGGTGTTGCAGGACACCGGTCGTGTGCTCGCGCACATCACATCCCTCGGGTTCAGAGTGAATGTGAGCAAGAGCAATCTTACGCCCAGTCAAAATGTCATTTTCCTGGGCTTGGAGCTGAACTCAGTCTCCATGCGAGCGCGTCTCTCCCAAGAACGCGTTCGCTCTCTGATGGACTGTCTGTCTCAGTTCAGAGAAGGGGCGAGAGTACAGTATCGCACATGCCTCAGGCTGCAGGGTCTCATGGCTTCATCCATCCAAGTTGTGCCATTGGGACTTCTGAGAATGCGAGCGTTCATGAAATGGGTTTTGTCACTACATTTCAGCCCGCTTCGCGATCTTTGCCGCTTTGTAACAGTGACACACGCTTGCATGGCAGCAGTGCGTCACTGGGAGAGCGAAGACTTTTACGCACGGGGAACCCCTCTGGGGGCGGTTACGATGCGGAAAGTTGTGACGACGGATGCGTCCTTAACAGGCTGGGGTGCCACCCAGGAGGGCAGAACGGTGAACGGTCTGTGGCCGAGCAGACTGCGTTCAGCACACATAAATTATTTAGAGCTTTTGACCATCTGGAAAGCTCTGAATCATTTTCTGCCTCGCCTGCAGGGACATCACGTTCTTGTACGGTGCGACAATACCACGGCCGTGGCTTATATCAACCGTCAGGGCGGCATGCGCTCGTCGAAACTTCACGCTCTAGCCTACAAGCTTTTGGTGTGGAGCAGGCGAGTTTTCCTGTCGTTACGCGCAACTCATGTTCCGGGCATTCTGAACAGAGGTGCGGATCTTCTATCGAGGGGAAACCCAATCTACGGAGATTGGCGTCTTCACCCGCAGATAGTGGAGATGCTATGGATGAGATTCGGACGGGCGACCGTAGATCTATTCGCCTCGCGCGTGAGAGGACGAACCTAAATGCACTGGGGCTCTCGCCGAGTGTCATTGCCACTATTCAGAATGCTAGGGCCGTTTCTACACGGTCCCTTTATGGCTGTAAGTGGCAAGTGTTCAAAGGGTGGTGTGATGGGCGTGGTCTCACATCTTATCAGTGCTCTGTGCCTGATATTTTGTGTTTCCTTCAAGGCCTTATGGAAAAAGGGAGGTCTTTTTCCACTATTAAGGTCTACCTAGCTGCTATTTCAGCTTGTCATGTGGGTTTTGAGGGCTCTACTGTCGGGCAGCACCCTCTAATCCGCAGATTTATGAAGGGTGCGCGCCGCTCTCTGCCAGTCACTAGGAAAACTGTTCCGGAATGGGACCTCTCCATGGTGCTGGAAGCGCTGTCTCAATATCCTTTTGAGCCTCTGGGGAGTATTTCCCTTAAGTTGCTGTCCTTCAAGACAGCTTTGCTCTTGGCTTTGGCATCTGCTAAACGGGTCAGTGAGCTACATGCACTCTCGGTTCACCCCTCGTGCACTAAATTCTCCATCAGTGGAGATAAGGTTTCCCTTAAGCCTAACCCGGCCTTCATGCCGAAGTGCTTTCCTGCGTTCACTTCGGAGGTGTTGGAGCTGTCCGCTTTTCACCCTCCACCCTATGCCTCCTCGGAGGATCAGAGGCTGAATGCTTTGTGTCCAGTCCGTGCTTTACAGACATATGTGACTAGGACCGGTGCTTTCCGGAAGAGCGACCAGCTCTTTGTTTCATGGGCCCCACCGCACAGAGGGAGTCCCATATCGAAGCAACGCCTCTCACATTGGCTTGTGGGCGCTATAACTATGGCTTATGAAGCAAAGGGAGTGCAGCCCCCTAGGGGCATCAGGGCGCATTCCACAAGGGGCTTAGCCGCCTCTTGGGCCTTGTTTAGGGGAGTGTCACTGCAGGACATCTGCTCCGCTGCTAGTTGGGCATCTCCTCATACCTTTGTGCGTTACTACCGGCTGGATGTCACCAGAACCTCGGTAGCACATTCAGTTTTAGGAGTGGGGTCTTCTTAACCCTTTCCTGTAACCTCGTTGGGTAGAACCAATAAGGAATGAATGGGCTGGTTGGCCATGCTCATTCCTGTCACCAAGCATTTTTTATTCATTCATAAGTGTAATTATATGCGTTGGTGTACTGGGGTTATCGTGTATGTGTCACATGCATGTTTCATGCCCTGCTTATCCACAGCAGTTAGGTGTGGAGTCATCCTTGCAGGTTCATGAGTAGGGGACGTGTCAGGCACCGCCTCTCTGAGGTGACCGTCCTTCTCTGGCTTCAGAACCTCACTGTGAGTGTATTGGGCAATCGGGGAGCTGTCCATGTCTCTCCCATAGGTGGATCTCGAAACGAGATGATGAAAGAGAACAATAGGTTACTGTCGTAACCCCGGTTCTCTGAAACATCGAGTGGAGAGATCCACCAGCGTTGCCCCGCTTGCCCCACGAGAAGCGAATATACTTACTGAGGAATAGCAGCCCGCAGAGAAGTTATATATGCCTGGGTAAGGGGTGTGGCCTTACTTGGCATTGGCTGCGCGCTTCTGTCTGTCTAGCCAGACTTGGTGCAATTGGATGCTTCTGCAGAGGTCAGGTACGGATGCCCTTCCCATAGGTGGATCTCTCCACTCGATGTTTCAGAGAACCGGGGTTACGACAGTAACCTATTGTTTTACTCGCTGTTGGCTCGGCTTGCTTGGTCGTCATTTTTTTTTTTTTTTTTTTTTTATGCTCCAAACATTTGTCTAAATTAACTTAATGAAGAAATGAAAATAAAAGAAACATAACTAACAAAACGGACATATTTTAATGGCAGTCTGCCGCTGTGAAAAAAAAAAAAAAAAAAAAAAAAAAAACGGGCTCGGGTCGGACTCGGGCTGATAATTCTGATGAGCTGTCGGACACGGGTCGGGCTAGGGCCTGAGCGTCTCGGGCCAGGGCCGGGCTCGGGCCTAGATTTGAGGCCCGTGCAGGGCTCTAATTTCCAGCCGTGCGATATTCCCCCAGTTTCAGCACTGGAACTGCTTCACCGTTTGTTTCACTCTGCTTGCGTTGAATGTCATGGCGGTTGGCTAAGTACTGTTGTTGTGTCACAGGATGTAGTTTTAAGAGTTTTTGTAGTTATTTAGACCTCAAATATGTGATTCATATATAAACATAGCACATATTTTACAATTTGTTTAGACGTTTTCGCTGTGCACATGTACCTGCAGAGAACAGCTTCATCTTGGCCAGTTCTTCGATCAGTTCTTCAGGAATTTGTCGCCGTCTCTTATGTAGAAAGTGGTTAAACATAATATAATTCATGATTAATTTGGGTATATCAAACGGGAAATATTTGGTCTTATTAATCTATTACTTGTTCCAGAGCAAATCGATTTGGGTTTTGGGAAGGGGAAAATAACTTAAATCCTTTAGGGTCTAGAGAGTGCTGCTTTCGTACGTTTGACTGAAATGTTTGCTTGTGTTTATTTCCTATTGTCTTTTATAATGGTTATTGTTGTTGAGTTAAATATTATTGTTCAATAAATATTACTCCAAAGATTACTCTACCCTAGTTGTTTGGCGATATGCTCCATAGTCATGTCGTCCTGTCGTCAGCTTGTGAGATTGACGATACACAATATTATTTATTTATAAATTTAGCTTATTTATTTATTTGTTTCTTATTACTTGTAATCATGAGAATTATAATCTTTTTGCGAGCAAAAATGGAGTGTTGCATAGAAATATTTCCCCCAAATTGCGAGCTGATGCCGGTGAAGGAGTCTCAAACCACAGTCAATGCACATTTACATGTACACCAGTACGTTGAAAACTCATAAAATCAGTTTATTGAAAACCTGTTGTCCCGGTTTACATGCAAACCAATAACCAGGCAGCGCAAGTAAACAAGACTATTAATAAATCAGGGTATTTTCCAGTAGTGAGGTCAAAACATAGCCTAATCAATCATGTATCTGACTCAGAGTATTCCATTCATTATGGCTGTTGCGATGTTAAATAAAGCATTAAAAACTGAAGAGTATTCCTGTCAGCGGGAAACTGACAGACATATATTATCCTCTCATGCAATTACAGATGCAGCATTTTGACAGTACTGCATGAAAACATGTTTTTTATAATTTCTTGGGTCAAAAAAAGTCAGTTTGCGACATATTTCCTCATTGCTTGCTCTGTGCTTAAATGCACAGTAAGGGCGCTTTCCTGGCATAAATATATGCGCACTTCAATAGGGCCAAATAACGCAGGTTTATTTGTTTACATCCCGGGAGAAATCAGGGTAAAGGGCAAAACTGTAGCTACGTCGATCGGTTTATGATTAAGCCGTTTATGACTAGCCTACTCCAAAAAGAAATGGGTTAATGCGTTTACATGACGTGAAAGCAAAAACTGACGGAGCTTTTGGCATCTGTCGCTGCATTAATGGCACATTCTCTCAGAGAGAGGAATCTACTGTTCCTCAACATAAGATAACGGTAGCCTATCAACTATCTTGATTTACTGGCTTAATATTTATCTTGTGGACCATACATTAATGAGAAGAAACAATATTTATTGTTAAACAAGTTTTTTTAAGTCTGTGTTTAAAGCTGCTTTTGATTTTCACAGATGACTGATTTGTTCAGTGTTTGGACCTAAAGACTGTTATTAGGCCGATATGATTTTAGTGATAATATTATTAATAGTAATTTGTAATGGTATTGTTATTAGTGTTTTGTTAATGTGCTATGGAAATAAAATATAACTCACAAAATCAGTATGAAATCAGATTTTATTGATTGCAGCAGACAGTATATGGATATAGTCTGCTGGTAAAATGGACAGAAATTGTGCACCTTTATTTTTCTGTAGTGTTCAAGGTTTCAATTATGCAGGTCTTCAGGTGTGAAAGGGTATTTTTCAAATGTCACTGACATTAAGCAGTTCTGCAAGGAGGAGCAGGTAAAAAAAAATCCTCTGCAGCAGTGTGAAGCATTCAAATGTTTGAATGTTGTTTGGTTGCAGTTATTGCTACTAATGGGTATGTAACTAGTCATTGACTAAGAGGGCATTCTCTTTTCCCCCCACAGGTACATGGGTGTTACATAAATACTTAAAATGGCTGTCTAATTTATCTTTACTTATACTTTAATAACTTATCTTTATTCTCATTAAGGAACACTTTTGCATTCATAGGTTTTGGTCGAATATCTAATGACATTCAATTTAAAAATGAGCAAATGTACAGTAAATAAGAAGACCACATACAAACACGCACTGTAGTGCGCTACTACATTCTATTGAAAGCTCCATTTTATAAATATACACAAATACTATTTCTAGTAAGGCTGGGTTGACAATATTGATCAATCAAATTAATTTGGATGAACCAATATCGCTTCATAAATTCCAGAATCAATTTTACAACATGCCGTTTTCTGTTGATGCATGGAAATAAAATTCACCAATTATTTGAAGCTCACATCCCATTTCTATCCAATAATCACAATAAGCTTTGTGCTTTGTTATTCTGATATGAAAAGGTCTCAGCTGTCAAATTTATCACAAAATTCAAACATTAATGTGACGTGACAGATCCCTTTAGCAGCATGTGAAGCAATCAACTTTTACTTTGCTATTAAAGTATGAAATTAACATGAACTAACATCTGAAGGTACAGCATGTTGAAAGAAACAGTACAATTTATTGAAATGTCTCATGTAATCACTCTGTGTTTTAACCACGGAAAGGCGTCAATAAAACAGCTTGCAAACAATGTAATGTTACATTTACCTCAGGACATTCAATGTCCATAGCTCAATTAGATAGTTATATAGAAAAATGCACAGAGTTTTCACTAGCGGTCTTAGACTTTTGGTCCCCATTGAATGTTCAGTATACAGTACATCTCTTCTGAAATGGTAGAAGCAAAACCTACTTTTATCTTTTCAGAAGAAAAGGAAGCCATCTGAATATTTTTTTATATTTTTGTCAATGTCAAGAACAGGTTACAGAAAAAAGCTAAAGAAGAGCTAAAGCATTACCACTAGCTGACAAATGTGTTTATTTTCAAATAAAAGCACTCCACACTGCTGCCTGTCATGAGGGTGGGCACAAGGCTCTCTGAAGGTGACATTTTGCTGTGCTGAATTAGAAATATTTTGATTGAAGAGACTCAACAAAGTGTCTGGAGTTGAATCAAAGCACCATTATAGTGCAATGAATTCAGGAAAAGTAAACATCCCTGAAACGTTGTTGCAACCATGACACATTACTGTTTACCAAAACATTTTCTCTTTCCAATTAGCAGCTTGCGCTCATTACTCTAGTTTTGGATGAAAAGACACATTGAATAAGGTTACGGCAGTATCATGTAGGGAAGTTTCACAAGTGATGAAGGAAAAGCTGTGAAGAAAAAAAGCTTTCCATCTGTTCATGTTTCTGTTGCATAGACCTTTAATAGTGCTAGAGCACACTACCACACCCCAAAGACAAACTATTTGTTATTTGAGGACATCAATCTTTTCATTTATCAAAACATTAGTAAATAACGTTGAGTGATAATGAAACCAATACCACACATTATTAATAGGGCTGGGTAAAAAAAAAAAAATAGATTTCTCGATTTGAAACGATTCTCATTTTTACTAACCGACATCGATTCTTAAATCCCAAGAATCGATTAGTCATCCTGTTTTCAGTTGATGAATGAATGTAACATTGTAGCGCGCATCCCATCCAATAAATCGCAATAATCTTTGTGCTTTGTTACTATTGATATGAAACAAAGTCTCAGATTTCAAATTACGTCCATTTTCTTACGAAATTCAAAAACAAATACCGTTTTGGCGCTGTGGCGTGAGATCGCTCTGGCGCAGCTCAGCTCAAGAGCAGCAGCAGCGCAGAGCGCACGTGATCTTCTCTTCCGCCTTAATACCAGTTACCACGCAAAATAAACATGAATGAGCATCTGAAAGTGTGTTAAAAGGTAGAGTACAACTTAGCGAAATCCGTACCATGTGACATGGAATCGCTCAATCAGTGTTTCAACCGTGGAAAGACGTCAGTAAATCAGCTTGTCAACAATGTCATGTATTGTAACGTCACATTTACCTCAGAAAAACCATATCCAGTGACCATAAACTCGTTAGTCAGAAAAATGAACTGTAGAGAGGAGCATTTTGCTAAATATATGCACCATATTACATATTCATTATAATTTTTTATATTCTTCAATTTTTAATGCATGTTTGAATAAATCTGGCAGGTTTTTATGACAGCCACCATTTAAATGTTTATCTTTCATATAACTTTATTATTATAAAAATAAATAAGTGTAATTTAAGTGTTTGTATACAAATCAGTTAATTTTTACCTTCAATGTTATAGTAGGCTAATGAAGCCTAGTATAGGCTACCACTGACTTCCCATAGTTTACAGCATTAGTTAAGAGATTAGTTTTCCCTGAGAAAATTTGCCATGTATTGTACCTGATATCCAAAATAATCAATATTGAATCGAAATCGAATCGAATTGCAAGCTTGTGAATCGAAATCGAATCGAATTGTGAAATTTGTGTCAATGCCCAGCCCTAATTATTAAGGAACAAAACAAGAAATATTCGTTCTCTCAGTCTGATATGGTCTTAAATTGATATTGTTAAAAAGAAAGTAATGTATAATACACAGTCAGTATAGAAAGTATTTTTTGGATAATGACCATTGATAATAGCCCCTTTCACACATTAAACCCGGCAAATTACCGTAAAAATGCCAGATGAACTTAAATACGCAAATGTGTCGTTTTACTCTAGTAAATACTAAAGTACTTGCTTTTTAATGTACTTGAGTATTAAAAGTAAAAAGTACTGATAGATGAATGTTTTTATTTATTTATTTTTTATATTTTTTATATTTGTATAATTTTATATACATTTTATATTACATACTTTATACAATCCTACAGCTCAAAATACCTGGGGGATGGAGGTTGCTGGGTCTGACATCATTATGAATTGTCAAGTAGCCAGCACTAGTCAGCATGGAAGATTAGTGGATGCAGATACACATGTATTGATCTGCAAGTAACAAAATTAACGTTTTATATTATTACTAAAACTTGACATACACTATCAAAACATTAAATATATTAAAACATTAATTTAGGTTACAGGCTACTTTATGTGTGCAAACAAATGGGCGGTGTATAGCACAGTATTTAAAAATAAGGAAAAACTAAATATGCATTGACGAATATAAAACCAGACATCACATAGGGCTAAATGCATTAAATTTTAAGATGAACACTATGCAAACTTACAATTTTTATATAATTTGATCTGCTACGGCAGCGCAGAAGATGCATGGGTATTAATTAGCGCTATTTTAATGTTATGTTTAGGGTTTTTTTTTTACCTAAAACCTACCCCATAGTGAGATGGTGATGTGGACATGTCCGCATTCAAGCATTACAGTGGGCTGCATTAAACAGCTCGCCCTTTTACACCAGATTCTGTTCACATACAACTGTCAGTTATGACCAAAATATGAGTTTCACTTATAATAATATCGTAAAATTCGGCATTTGTAATTTTGTATCTTACTTTTTGCACAAATCAGTCCCGCTTGCACTCGAGTTCCGAGGATCTCCCGGTTCTTGGCAAATTTTCAGTGAAACTTGTGAATTCAGTTAAATGGAGACTGGCTCTGAACGAATTATTTGGAGAGTTATTGGATCGGTCTTATTCACAAAATAATCACTATATGCGTTTTGCGAACCGATTTAGCAGGCTCATTGAAAAGAATCAGCTCGTTCACGAATCGGACACCGCTGTCACGTGCATGTGATGATGAGTGAAAAGGACGATATGTACTTTAGAATGTAGTGAAGTAAAAATTTCCTAAAATAAAAATACTCCAGTAAAGTACTGATACTGTCCACCACTGTGCTGTTCACACAAGTAACGGCGTTCCGTCTTTTTATACAATTCACACATCACAGTAGTGATGAGTCGGTGATATGACTCGGAAATGCAGAGTTGTCTTAGAGAGTGATTTGTTCATTTTGTGTTGACCGCGCATGCGCAACATCCTATAGGTTCTGTACGGGAAACAGAAATGTTCCCTTTCGAGGGAACTCTCACTGCGTCGGAACAACACTTTGGGGAACGCCCATCAGCGTAGCGCCTCCGAAGCATGAATGAAACTAAGCCAATCGTGACTGGTGTTGCGTCATGAGGTAACGTGTGACGGCATACACGGAAGCTACAAAGGGACGCCGGCACACAACAGAGTTAGCTTTCTGTTCTTCAGCAAGCGCTCTCTGTTGTTGTCGGTCTTATTTGGTGTTGCCTGTCACAAGCGATCATATATAGATATATAATCATGGCGAGTCAGCAATTCAATAAATGTGTGCACCCATGTCCGAGATATATAACAGATAGGGACACACATCAGCTATGTGTGCACTGCCTGGGAGTGCAGCACGCTCGGGCAGCTCTCGAGGGGGCTGCCTGTGCGGATTGTGAAGCACTTCATATCCGAGTGCTGCACTCCCGCCTTGCCATCTTCAATGACGATGGTCAGGCTCGCGCTCCCCGTGGTTCGCGTCCCGCGAGTATATGTCCCATCGAGTATAGCCTATCCCCCTCACACACACCCAGAGAGAGCATGCATACTCTACGTGATGTAGTCTTGTAGATTAGACTAGTGCAGGTGCGCATTTAGAGTGCACGCTTTCATTGCGTGATTTAGTCTTTATTTATATAATTTAGTTATAAATATCACAAGAGTGCAGTTTTTCTCCAAATATCAGCATAACAAAATGTGGCATTGATTTAATATAAGTTTAATAAACAAGAAGTTAATATTAAGTGACTTACATTTTAGACACCATATTGCCTGTTTTGCTCTATTTCACCAATGAAAATAGTTCAAAACAAAGCCACACACGGCAGTCTTTCCTAACTGAGTGAATCAGTTTTTTGAACGAATCAGTTGACTAGGATAGATTAAGATGATCAAATGCTTCTTTCCTTGAATGAATCGGTTGAATCGCAATGATTCGCTCATTAACAGTGACTTGCTGCCACCTACTGGCGGTTTCAATTTCACATTTAAAATATCTTTTCTTGTTTTAAATAATTTTAAATATCAATATTCAATATTGCAAAGATTAATTTTGTTGACTGATTTCATTTGGTAACAGTCCTATTGTTTCTCATTTATATAACTTTATGAAATTGACACAAAAGATGATGCATGCATATAATTAGGTTTTAAAAAATGGCTTTATAAAAGGTAAAAATGCCCATATAAAAAGGTAAAAATCAATCGAAACATATTGGAAAAAATTATTTGTCACTGCTGTGAACTGACCACCACACAGAGTATGAAGAATATCAAAAACTTTAGGAGTTGGCTGTCCACGACAGTCCTAAACCGGCCAAAATACCAACACAATAAACTCGCGACTTCATGTCCCCGCATATGAGGAGCTGGTTGAGGTTGTTTCTTGTGCCGTGGAACGATTAAATATCAGCTGGCCACGTGCAGCACAGAGAACAACCTCATCGAGATTGACAACACTGATTGAGAAATTGCATTAAATGATACATTTCAGTAAATTTTATGCATCTTCTGATGTTCATTCATGCTCATTTCGTGCTATAACTAGTTGTAAAGTGGAAGAGATGATCAGTCCATGTGCGCTTGATCCACGCAGCCGCTCGAACTAAGGCGCTACAGCAATCTGTCATGCCGTATCAAAGACTGCCAAAACGACATTCATGGTTTGAATTTCGTGATAAAATTTGAAAACTGAGACTTTGTTTCATATTAAAAGTAACAAAGCATTAGGCTTATTGCAATTATGGCAGGTGCACTACAAATGTTTAGTGAAGTTTCGTTCACGCGTTTTGTTCAAGAGTCCACACAGCTGACATGTTTACATATTGTAGGTTATCCAAGTTGTGCGCACGAAATGTGCCATCGGAGAACCTCTAATTAAACGTCACTATTTCGGTCAATGATTTTGGCCTTCCAAAACTGTTTAGGTCGAAAATAGTTTCGGTAGCTGAAATTTGGGTGCATAAAAAGATATATTAAGCAAAATTCATGTCTGCACCAGAGCATGTGAGCGGAGTGGAGCGGTGAGAATCTCCGCTCATCGCTCATGGAACTGTTCACCCCTCCGCTCCCCCGCTCTAAGCTACATCAGGCCACTCCGCTCATTATCGTTCAGCGCTCAACGAGGTTTGCTTCGCGCTCCACTCAAATCGCCCCCCGCTCGCTCCGAAAAAGGAAAAAAATCTACATGTATATCACTTTTAGCTTAGACCACAGCCTTACCTCCTAAACAACTAATGAGCAACAACAACATTTTTCAAATTGAAATGTTGTATTTCAAATTACAGGCCTATGTAAGAAGGAATATAGCCTAAACAAAAAGTCCTGTAAAATTAAACGAATAAATGGGCCTAATAATATAAATAAAAATTATATAAACAAAAATATACATATACATTTTTTAAAAGTAAATTAACTATAAGGCCAGAATTTTGATGAGTGAACTTTTGCGCAACGCGCACGATTAAAATTAAAATTGGCTTCCATACACACAAACTGCTGTAAAATTAAACGAATAAATGGGCCTAATAATATAAATATTATTACGGACGACACAAATTCGGCTAAATAAAACGAACCATTAGGTCTACTTGAATGAAAAAACGAATTTGTTTGAATATTACGCTATATTTAATTTACACTTTGTTACAAGTTACCGTATTCAATTTGCTAACCTTTTGTTGCGTGTTCGCGTAGGTCACGTTCATGTTTTCGAGAGATGTGTCTTTTGAGATTCCAAAATGAATCTTTGCTGACTGAAACGATGTTTTCACATTCGTTTTCTTGTACCACATTATCATTGTTAGTTAGTTTTATATTAATAGTAGCCTACACCTGTATGACTTCTCATTTTCCTTTTTGAAGTAGCCTACTTTTTGAACTGCATTATTGAGCCGAGTTTTGACTGAAAATAGTCTACTGTTGATGACTGTGCAAGACAGATGGATCCTGGTTTAGGTTTGACTGAGCATGCTTCAGACTCGTGGTGTGAACTGAGCGAAATTGGAGCGAAATTGGAGCGGGAAATAAGGCGACGCTCCGTCCTTTTAAAAATGCCGCTCTGCGCTCTGTCCAAGATCCGCCCGCTCCCACTCCCCGCTCGCTCCCGCTCCACTCCGCTCACATGCTCTGGTCTGCACAATAAAAAATGTACAGTGAAAGAACACTTTTTGATAAGAACTTCAGTCCAGGAGCGGACTATTACTAGCCGTGCTGGTGGTGGGGTAATAAGTACTGAGTAATATGAATTGCATTAACAACATGTACTTACTATAGAGTTACGGTTAGGGTTAGATACTTGTAATTATGCAAACTTTAATGTTATTACTATAGTAAGTTCACGTAGTAACGTGTAATTACGTCACCTTAAAATAAAGTGTTACCAAAAAAGTTAATTAAAAAACAAACTTGATCTTTATTTGATCTATTGTTTGTCTGCATCAAAGCATCAAGGCCTGCAGGCTGACGATATTTTCTGTAATTTAACACTATTTTATATGATATTCTGCTTATTCTGCCTAATTTGGGCTTCACTTCATATTTTCCTTTCATCTTTAGTTCAGTTCTAAAGATAAAATAAATAAATCAAATGCTACGTGTAAATAGGTGAATCTGCGATGTGGTCCCCCAACACAGCGAGGGCAGCGGGGTGTCCCATACACCCATGATTAAATGTTGATGCTTTCTTGCTGTAATTCTTGTGGACCACAGTTACAGTAGTTCTAAATATTTTGTGAGGTAGCAAAACATATCAGGACCAGCATCTAAACTCAGTTTTGCAGTCAATACGAGACCCAGCAAAGCTGACAAAAAAAGGTCCCTTTTTTCTCCAACTGATCAATCTCGGAACGTTTGATCTGCGAGCACAGCCAGAGGCCGAGTTGAGAAAAATGAGCGCCTATCCCTTCAGCATTAGTTTCTCTGTGTAGAGCTGAAGCTCATAAGACAAAGGCTGGAAGCAAAGACGGCGTGCTGGGTCATCTGCTACTCTCGTTCTTCTGATTTATGGGCTTCTGTTTTTTTTCTTCTTTGCATTAAATGGTTAAAGGTGCAACGTAAATAAAGTCTACTGAAGACTACTGTCCCGCATCCTAGCTAGTAATTAAGGTCACTCATTAGTACCTAATAATTAACCAGCTGGGTCGAATTCCCCCCACCCACACTAATTAAAAGTCTCTATTACACTTCAGAGCCCACAGGGGCAGAGTCTTCTTTCTCTGCTGTCTTTTGTCTTGACCTCAGCTGACTCTGGAGCTTAAACAACTCTCTAAACTCTGTTCAGTTCATCTGAATAATATAAAGGACCTGACTGAGGTTAAAGTACTCCTGGTGGGCAGACGGCGTACTTTTTTTTTTTCTTTTTTTTTTTTTGGAGACGCTGCCATCCAGCTTTTCTGTTCCAAAATATATGAATCTGCATATGTAGGCAGCATTTTAAGGCATCATCATTGGCACAGTGTTCCAAAAGGTAGACAACATAATGATTCTGATTGTTTACTTAGTCAAATACTAAGGCAGCACAGCATGAATCCTTCGGAGAGAAAGAAAACCCAGCCTGCATTGTGGAGACATACATCCACGATGGCGAACAGTGCTAAAGAAATGTTGATTAAGATATACTTGTAATTAATTCAGTATTATCATAACTAAAGAAATCTTAATATATATTTTTACAAATACTACAAATTTTAAATAAGTGTGTTTTTTTTGCTTATTAGAATAGATTATCAGTATCTTAGCAACAAGCTATTCCTAAACTCTATTGGAATGAACTGATTCTTGTCTCCAGAGTGCCATTTATGTGGCATGCTGAGATTCTGCCTGTGCAGAAAGTTCCGAATCAGTCACTTATGAAGATCCATTATGGTTAGGATGCTGTCTTGGAAGGCAGCTGTTTATGTAGCATTAGGCATCAAGGCAGCTCACTAGGTCTTGGAATAGAGCCAATTTAATTCTTAAAAATCCTGAGAATAAACAAACACGATGAATTACAGCATGTTAGTATTTTGTAGTCGCCAGATTACAAACTCAAATACTGAAAATAATCTAAACTGATTTAACTGGAAAGCTATATAGGGGGAAAAAAGCTTTAAGCTTTGAAATTATACCACACAGCATGGAAATGTTATAGTTTTTGTTTTTGAAAGGCTGCATTTATTTGAACAAAATTAAATAAATAAAACAGATATTTTGTTACGCAAACGCTAGGGGTGTAACGAAATTCAAACCGAACCGAAAAACTGCGATACACGACTCACGGTACGTACCGCCACACTCTCTTGGCGTATATGGTCATGTACATAACATTATAATGAGAACACTATAAGGCTGTGAATTTTTTGAGTTAAGTTGTCGTGTTTCTGCACATTGTTGCGTGAAAAACCCGTCCACAACAGGAGTTACACATTCAGAGCAGCACAGACACGTTGACTTTCACATTCGGGTCATTTTGTGCAGATATAAGTCGTAATATTAAGGTTTCATTGAGTTAACAAAGAGCTTCGGTTTACATGTGTCCATTCAGCTCTGCAGCTTCGGCGCAACAATATGATTTGATTAAAATAATTTCCATTTTTATTTATCCAAGGCACATGCATTTTTTTATATGTAGCCCAAGTAATGTTGTCCAATGACTTGTTTGCATTATTTTTTTAAGGCAATGGATTCTTTACTAACACTTCACAAAGTAACACGTTTTAAAGTCTCATTTGTTAATGCATTAATTAACATGAACTAATAGAGAGTAATTGTAGTTTTTTCAGCCATCTTTGATGAATAGAAAGTTAAAAACAAATTATTTTTTTTATATACAGATTTGTGTGAGTGTGAGTGTGAGTGTGAGAGAGAGAGAGAGAGAGAGAGAGAGAGAGGACCACATGGGATATTTTGATATTTTGATGGAGACACATCCTCGTATGAGCTTTATGAACCAATCATTAGCAAATCCTGCAATTAGCAAACCATGCTTATCTCACGTAGGCCTGTAATCACTTGAAGTAATTAAGATTGACAGGTCAGTAAGGGAATCAAGGAATCAAGCAGCCTTCAGTTATTGCTGCAGACAGGGAGTGAGCTCTGTCTAAATTTGTTAGATAAATATGTTTGACTGAAGTGTTTTTTGCATTTCAAGTGGCAGCACAGTAGACTACTCTTATAAAAAAATAATTGCTTTAAAGCTTAGCCTGACTATACTGCAATTCAGCGAACATGCCGATAAAAGAATGTGAAGTGTATAATAGATAGTGTAATGACAGTTATCAGCCACCACAATGAGTCACTTCAGCTGAAAGAAGAGGCAAGAAACATTTCAAACGGGTACATTTGCATTTCAAATACACACCCATAATCAAGAAAGAAAATTAAGCAAGAACAATTAGGACATATTAAATAAAAACGCATTCAATCGGCAGCATTCAATCAAAACTATCTTTTTTTTAATAGAGCCAAACAGCTAGAATGACAGCAGAGCTCTGGCTCTGTGCATTCTGGGTACGGTTTGTGACCGCACAACACCAGGACCAAAACAAACATGTGAGGGAGAGCGTAAGAGCGTTACCTGCTGCAGGAGTGGCCATCAGAGGAGCTGCTCCTGGGGCTGGGCCAGTGGACAGGACAGGGGTGAGGAGACGCACATGGAGAACACACAGATAGCAGAGAATGAAAGGGCACAGAAACCAACGGGACAAAGAAATGGAAGGAAAAAAGGTAGATTAAATGAGTTGTGGAAGCAAGGGTTTGGTACAAAAAAGGGGGAATTGGGGGAAAAAAGAAAAAAGAAATGGGAGAGGCCCCATACCTTGGCTCTTTAACGTCAGGTGCGCCAGACCTTGAAGGAAAAAACAGGAAAAAGGAAAAAAGAAATAAGAGGGTCATAAAAAAAGGCACGGGCGGAAACGAAAAGCATTGTCACAACGTTTGACTGCAGTTTGTGACAGACATCCTGAGGCAAACACGGATGCCAAATTTGAAGGAAACCAAAGGGGAGGGGGGGAAAAAAGGAGGAAGGTAAAATAAACACACACAGTTCTTCAAGGGAAGGGGGCAATAAGAGGTGTTGAAGAGGGAAAGGAAGGGAAGGAGGGAAAAAGGAAGGAAGGAAGGAAGGGAGGGAGGGGAAAGGGTAAGGAAAAAAGCATTTCAATTGGCACAAGTGCCAAAAAGGCACTTGCTCACAAAAAAAATGCTTTTTCTCCTAATGGAGCACATATTTAGTGTTTGGCAGATAGCATTCCTTAGATCATAGCTTCTATGCTATAGCAGTTACACCCATAAATGTTGCAATCGAAAGCCACAGTCTCATAAAATAGCAAAGAGAGATCAGAAAGCAGTGAGGAAATGTCTCATAAAAAGCAGCAGGGACCGAGATAAATTCTCCCAAGAGCACAGAGGCAACCCGTCCCAGACGGTCTATCGTCTTACTAACAGACAAAAGCCTGCGAGTTGATTTCAGCGCTGTAATAATGTATGCAGCTTGACAGCTCAATACCAATCAATTACACACACCGATGCGGGAGCCATTATCCGGCAGTTTGAGTTCTGTAATCACGGTGCAGTAGTTGCTGTTTACTCCGACTAATGTGATGGAGAGTCGTACAGAAATGCAGAAGACAATCAGGAGGAATTGCTATGCAAATCCAGATGAGATGAGACGAGCCAACCAAAATGGTGGGGTCAGGCACAGGAAACCTGTGAGATGTCAATCAGGTTGTATTTCATATCAGTGCAGTAAACAAACTGGAAAGCAAAAGCACACCAACAAGATCAAAAAAAATAATGCATCAGCTGGGAGCTTCGCGAAAATCCTCATTAACTCCATTTACGCCTTTACGCGCTTATTCCATTTTGCGAGGAATATGATTACCGTCAGGAACGCCACACATTACGAAATGCTCTCTGGTGAGCTGAATTGCATTCAAGGCGATATTTAATTGAAAAGGGAGAATGTTTCCTTCATATTCCAAATGCACCTCCAAGGAAACACATGGCAAAAACAATCCCGGATTTAAAGAGGATGGGCCTGCTTGGAGCTCTCATTGCCTATGAGTTTCATTTCCGTGAAACAAAGAAACATTATGATTATAGAAAGCAGAGTTATAGCGCCATTGTTCTCTCTGATGTTCCTGTGTGATTCCTTGACAATTACCGCGGTATCGTCGCTTGCCCTGCTACTTCTATGCTGCACTCTATTAGGGAGATAACACGGCTATAGAATAGATCATTGTACCTGGGAGTTACTAGTCATTGTGCAGCCAGTTCCATTAAAAAATATATCACAAATGAAGGGAGCGAGACAATAAAAGATGGTTTGGTTTTTGAGAACAGGACGAGAACTGCAACTCATGGAGAATTACAATTTGTGAAATCGCAAGGGATACGGTAAACAATAATACACAGACAATATCTAAGGAAAGCACAATGGCGGTATCTGAACACTGTCCAACTAATGCAAGGGCGTTAGAACAAGTAAGGGGTTATTGTCTTTGCTTATTTAAATATTCAAATGGTTAAATGAATATTCAAAGTCATTTCAAATAATATTTTGATATGGCCTTTGCTCATTTAAATATTCAAATATATGATATGACTATTCATTATATTATTTTATTTTATATTAAAAAGGACCTATTTTGCAAAATTCTCATATTATTTTTTAACATAATTAGCAGTTTGTGTACACAACCACCCGATTGTGGTTACTAAAGTTACTAAAGTTATTCAGTCAAGAGAGCAGTGAGTGATTTTTTTTTCTTTTGTTGTTTTATTCATATTAACAGCATATATAGCAGGAGATATTGCATATTACGCTGTTTTCACTTTAATTCACAGATCTAATATACACATGCGATTTCCGACTATAACCGAGATATAACCGACTGTGTTTATGTAAACTTTGTGTGTTTTTGACATAACCTTCAGTGTATTTGACAGTTTAAGCGCAATAAGACGTGAAAGAAACGCGGCGTCTGCCAGCAAGCGTTCTGCGCACGTGCTTCGTCTGTGTGCGCTCAGAAAACCATATATCAGAAGTTTAAACTGATATGGCTTTAAAACGCATGCAAATAATAACTTTCATGATGACGAAGAACTGCGATGTCATGTGAGACTGACCGCTAGGGCTGTATGATTAATCGCAATTAAACCGCACGCAATTTGGCAAAGGCTGCGATTATTTAATGCGTCGTTAATTAATTATTTAATTGTCAGTGCAGCTGATCGGTAGTAAATGCTGCTTCATCTGAATGCCAGGGGCGCTCTCTCCCAGACACGCCAAATATGCCCCGCCGCAGAAGTACGATAACGCACATCATTCCAGGAAATCCCTACTATCGGCATCATACTATCGCTGTAGCTGAATAAACTGAAGATCGAAACGTTTTGATTGATTAAACATGTCTAATACACATGACTTGTCTTATTCTGTGTAAGAAGCCACATCATCTCACAGAAGGATGCTCAACTGTCGTCATGAAGTGAGTTTGGAGTAAAAGCATGTTATTAAATGTGGTCTTTTGCTGGACAAGATGTTCATAAATGCTTCTCATGTTTGGAAAGATGTTTGATGCGTGTTGCTTTTTCAAATGCACGTTATAAGTGACTCAAACTCTCAGAGCTTTCAGATGGAGCAGCATTTACAGAGCCGTACATCAATGACAAAATGCGCATTAAAAATTAAATAAATAAAAACAGCCTTTGCGATTTCATAATCGCGATAAGCCAAATCGGTTTAGGTGCAATTTCATGTAAATTGCGATTAATCGTGCAGCCCTACTGACATGATAATCCTCAAAAATGGATTTACAGCATGGTATAATAAATGATCTGTGGGGTATTTTGAGCTCAAACTTCAGACACATTCTGGTGACACCTGAGACTTATTACATCTTGCAAAAAGGGGCATAATGGGCCCCCTTTAATACATTACCACCAATTAAAATATATCATATAAATGTTATACATTATATTTTAGTATTACATATGCTCATTTAAATATTATTCAAAGGCATTTAAAGTCAAATTTTATCAAACCATATTATAGTAGGGGTGTGCGATATGACGATTTTTGATCGTGGACGATTAAAATGTCTCCACGATCTGCTTTTGAAGAAATATCGTAGTATCGCGCATTCTCAGTTGCTGTTCTGGCGCCTCTGTCCCAACATACTGAACAACGCGACGTATATTCAGATCAAATGTTAACGAAGCGGAACGGGACACTACAGTTCACAAAAGTTCATAATTTGCATGTGCTTTAATGCCTTGTCGGTTAAACATTTATTTCGCGTGCTGATGCGCTGTTCTAACGTGTGCGTTTCTCAGCGCGTACATGCGAAGCTCACATGCACTAAAAGCCTGTCTACCAGCGCCTGGATACTGGACTAAGTTATCTATCGAGTCTTATTGTGCTAATACTGTCAAATACACACAAGGTTTACATAAACAAAGTCGGTGATGTCTAAAGTGAAAGCAAACTTGAGAAAATTGAGAGAAAATCTGCTTGTCAAATGCGTGTATAAAAGATGCGTCGAGTGCAGCTCTTAAAGAGACAGTAGTAATAGTAAACACGCTGCCGCTTGTCCTTAAAGGGATAGTTCACCCAAAAATGTAAATGATCTCATTATTTACACACTATAATGTTGTTCCAAGCCTGTATTAATTTCCTTCTAATATTTTCTAATATTTTTCTAATATTAATATTTTGAAGAATGTGGCTATACAAACAGTAGCTGGTCCCCATTGACTTCCATAGGAGAAAAATATACTATGGAAGTCACATTCTTCCAAATAACTTTTATTTTCAACAGAAGAAAGAAACTTATTCGAGTTTAAAACAACTTGAGAGAGTAAATTATGACAATTTGAATTTTTAGGAGAACTATCCCTTTATTGTTAATAAAACAACAAAATGCAAAGAGAAAATCACTCACTGCTCTTGACTGATAACTTTAATAGTAGCTTTAAAAGTATCAATTTATAATTTATACAGTGAAGTCTATGTTTTGTTTTATTTTCATATTTGTTCATTTAATTACTTTCTTCAATGCTACTGTTAAATACACCTGTAGCTGAAAACAAAGCACTGTTTATTTAATTTGTATATTAAGTTGTGTGTGTAATGTGTATCTTTGATCTTAATATTTAATAACAAAAAAAATAATGACAAATATTTTTTATCTTCGCCCCGTCTGCCATTCTTTTTTATTTTATATTTTGTTACCTAAGGCTTTGTTTTTAAAATATGGACATTAGTTTGGCTGTAATGCTCAGTCACAAAATAGTAAAACCAACATAAAAAAGAATCGTGATAAAATCGTTAATCGTGATTTTCCTGAAAAAAATCGTGATATGATATTTTTGCCATATCGCCCACCCCTATATTATAGTATAGCATAAAATCATATTTTAGCACATTATATTAGTATCAATGCATTACATGTGTTTTAGAACAAATAACTGCCGTGGGATATTTCCTTTGCTCGTTTAAATATTAAAATATATAATGTGACTATTCAAAGTATAATATAATTGCATATTGATTATTATATTGCATATTATAGCAAATTATATTTTAGTATGCAATACTGCATGCTAAAGCTCCTCAAATATATGTTTTGTCATGGCAAAGTTTGAGAAGAATTTCAGAAAAGGGTTTAGCTGGCATGAAATTCTTTTTTTGTGGATATGTCCTGCGGTGTGACATGTTGTACTCCATCTAAAACCATTTTAAACAGCATTTCACTAATTCTTTTATAATTGCAATTGTTATTCAAGCAGCTTTTACGACTTTATATTAATGGAGAGGGCGCATGGACTATTTGTACATTTAAAAAGTAATTTGTCACACTGCAGAGGCATTCAAAAAATATTTTTTATTTATTTAAATGCCAGTGAAGGCAAAAGGGTGATAAAAATTGTGAAATCTGTGAAATTGAAATGGTGACCAGCAGTTAAAATATACATGGTCCCTTTAAAAAAATTATAATAATTGGGTAGCCCATGAACTTGTACCTCATGGTAAATTATGGGCCATTTTGGGGGCATGTACTCACATGTTCAAATGCAGAGCTCATTAAAGGAAATGAATTCAGTTCAATCCTATTTAATCCATACATTTTCAAAACAATAAGACAAATTCAACTTAATAAAGGTTGCGACATTCATAAACCACAAACATGAACATCAATGAAGCAAACCATTGGCCAAAGCAAATCTATCTATACACACACACACACACACACACACAACACCATCTAACCATCCATTTTTCTATCTAATCTATTCTTTCATTCATCCATCAAAAACTGCAAACATGTCGTTCCTCATGCAGAGGTTATCTGGTCTGGTGAGGTGACACCTTATGTTGTGATGCCCAGAGACTAAGAGGCGTCGCTTTTGAAGATGATACATCATTTATGTGCCTCTCACACTTTTAGACACATAAAGAGAACGTATTTTATTTATAAATGACCCCATATCCAGGCATCTGCATGTTTTAGAAGTTTCTGCCACCTGAAATGGTGTTCTTTTGCCTCATTCATTCTAATTTCAGTCACAAAAGCCTATAAAAGTGCCATCCGTCACTAGTCACATCTCAGCTGCCACATCTGTTTCGTATAACAGTTTATGCCACAGTGACTTCTCAAATTTGAAAAATGAAGATGAAATTACCTACAAACTGGGATGTAATTGAGTACAGTGAAAAAGCCAACTGCATCAACAGATAGCAAGGGAGCACACAACCAACCGGGAATTAAAAAGCAACACACACCTTGTTAACAAATATTTAAACAACGGTCGGCACAGCGAAAAAAAAGCTTACGGAGCCGCTCTACTGTGAAATGGAGGCATTTACGCTGTGTTTACATTCAGATTTCTTGCTCAACAGCCTTAACTAAAAGGAACAAGCATACATTCAGAAATAATTATTAAATATTAATTGATTTTGGTCTCACACCTCAATGCTGCGTTGCATTAAGGATTTTTCACTTGCGAACAACAAGCAGTCAGTCTCCCACAAACATCAATTTTACACTCTCTCTCTCTCGAATTGGAGAGAGAGAGAGAGAGAGAGAGAGAGAGAGAGAGAGAGAGAGAGAGAGAGAGAGAGAGAGAGAGAGAGAGAGAGAGAGAGAGAGAGAGAGAGAGAACAATTTATTCAGCTAATTTAACCAAGAGATACAAAGACGGACAGTAATGGCTCATGGAGAAGTCTCACTTCCCTCCCAGCGATGCACATTTCAATATGAAACAGGTAGAGCGGCTGCGTACCACACTGAGCAGAACAGCAGACAGAGCAGCGGTAGCCTTGAGGTGTTGGTATTTTAAAAAGAAGCGTATGCTTCATGTAAACATTTATTTTCTTAGAATGCAAATGCGAGGCGTCATTGCCTGCACAGCGCTGTCTGACGTGGAGAGGCCTGCTGCGGACGTCTGCATTAAAATGCGGTGGCCCATCTGTGTTGGCATAGCAACAGGCTCCCGTGTCTCCCTTAGTATGACGTTGCCGGCGCATCTAACCCACTCCCTTTCGTTTCTCTGTCTGCCTGCCTCACTCTCATACTTCTGCTCTTGTCCTGCTCTGTTATCATGGCCGTTCACCTCCACCTGTCTGGCTAAATCTGGATGAAAGTGGTTTTCAAGAGTTCAATTTGCTTAAATAGGTCAATAACATAGCCATAAACATTTTTACCTCATAAATTGTTTTCTGGAAGAGGGGAGATATTTTTTTAAATGGCAAGAGAGTATCAAATTGCATGCAGGAATAATAAAAAGTGAGCAAATAAAATAAATAAATAAATAATTCATGCCAGACAATCAAAACAGCTTGTTTAGGTTAACGTGTTTCCATTACAAGGAATGTTTCGGCCCATAAAATGCATATTGCAAAATGTATGGGAGGATTTAATATGCATATCTTGGTGAATATAGTCAAATTCAACAGACACTCAACTAGAAATTTAGAACATTGCCTTTGCGGTTTCATAACATTCATCCAAACAGAAAAAGTAATTATGGGATTTACTCCACATAATTCCATCCTAACATTTTGGCCTATTCCTACGTTGCTGTGGAAACAAGGCAATATGATGCTTGCTAGCTTACTGAATTCTATGGAAGTCCATTTCTGCCACATCAAACAAACAAAAACAAAAATCAGCACAAGTTAATTCGAGGGGAAAAATGCATAACTCAAAATTAGATAGCATCTTATTTTAAGAGGTCTCATTATTTCAAGATAGCGTCAAGATATTTCATATTTTAAAAGATACCCTATAGATACACTCAATTTGACAATTTTTGAGTTGGTATCTAGGTGTTATATCTTAAATGTGATATCTCCTAAACCACCTCAAAATATTTCAAAACGAGATCTCAATCTAAATTTCATTTTGAAATGATGAGATTTCAAACTAATGATATAGTACTAATTTAAAATAATTAGACATGATCTCATTATTTTGAAATATCTCACTGAAATCTCATCTCATTATTTCAAGATCATTATATCTAAGACAACATCATTACTTTGAGATATTCGGGACAATTATTATTATTATTTCAAGATAAGAGATATTACCATTATATTAGATTAGAAAATTTAGTGTAAAGAACATTTTAATAATCTAAAGAACCTCTTTTCACCATAAAGAACCTTTTGTTCAATGGAAAGGTTATGTTGAAGGTTAAACTGATTAAAAAAAAACTTAAGTTTTAAGAGTTTGTGTGCTGGATTTTTTTATTTGATGTAGCAAAAAAGAATAGCTTGTCATGCGGTGGAGCATGGGGTGCAACGGATCAGCCAAAGGGGGGGGGGTTGGTTTTGGTTTTAACAAAAGCTACATTCAAAATGCTTAAAGGGATAGTTCACCCAACAATTTGAATTCTGTCATCATTTGCTCACTCTCTGAACAACTTGAGGGTGAGTAAATAATGACAGAATTTTCATTTTTGGATGAACTATCCCTTTAAGTATTTAATACTCAGTTGTTAAAGTGCAATACGAGGCATGATGATCATTTTTTCCTTTTGATTTTTTTCCTGCAAGGGGATTTCGTAGCGTGGACTTAGCAAAAACAACTATCCTAACTAATATACATTTCAAACATTATTAAAAGACAAGTAAAGAGTCAGGAATAAAATAAGAACAAATAAACAAATGAGCAATAGTACAAAAATACAACGATAGAAATAAAATAAACCGCATTAAAAAAATGTATCCTTATTCAAGTTTCAAAAGTATTTCAATCAAGAGTGATTTTCTCTGTGCTTTGTTGTTTAATTGACATTAAATGGCAGACGACAGCAGGTACATTAGGTTGCTGTCACTTTAAGACAATGCACAGACCCAATATACTGATACACATGGGTTTTCTTTCTAAATGGTTTACATTCAATTAAGACATAACTGACTGCAGCAAAAGACAATGATCCAATCAAATCCAGACTAACAAAAGTTCTGCTCATCATTTCTTCTTGTTTGTGAAGCCGTTTCACTCGGTTATAAGTCAGAATAGAAAGAAAAAAAACGTAGTAATTTAAAGGGATGGTTCGGAGTAAAATCAACCTAGGGTCCTTTGCATCATGACCTCGAGCCAAACATCCCCCCAGAAGCTTTTTTTCCTTGGTCGAAAAGTTTTATTATTACTTTTATTAAAGTTAGAGCTTATTTAGAGATATCAGCCGAATGGCTTAGTGCAGGCGCTAATGGATCCTAGGCTGTATCTCGTAAATTACCCCCCTAATAATGCCCAGAATGGTACCAAACTTATACAGTTGTACAAATAGGTTCTGTACTCATAAAACAAGGCATTGGAAAGTTTGTAAGTACATCAGGAGTATTTAAATAACACTTGCCTGATGGCTAATGCTACCGCTAACCCGGACGTCGAGGTCACTTCAGTGATTAGGGAAAAGCACGTAAAAGTTCTGGCAGAAAGCGATGCATAAGGATGTAGTGCTTGGCTCGAGGTCATGGTGCAAAGGACCCTAGGTTGATTTTACTCCGAACCATCCCTTTAACACGCATGCCGAACCATGGGACAGGATCTGCACGGATCACGAATTAACTACGATCCGCTACACCCCTAGTAGAGCATAGCATTATCTCCAGTCGCATGATCATAAACATTATAAAAAGAGAAAAATCACATTGCTGACTCCATCGGTGAATACTAAGATTTCTCAGGGAACAAGTGACTGTCAGAGTCCCATAAGCTACTGGCCGCAAGATGCTTTGCAAATGCTCAGCACATAAAACTCTGAGCCATAACGGATTGTTTATCTACTGCATATCAAAACATGATCTCTGATTAGCTCCTGCACAGCACTGAATAAAAAAAACTCCTGAATATGCTGTGAGGGGATTAGTCTGAAACTCCTAGAGGTTTTCCTTCAGATGGAGGATTATGCCAAGGTCACTAAGGCACTGGGAGGATTGGGCATGGCAGAGCCAGCTGTACTCCCTCTTCTGACGTCCTCACATGCCTCTCACGGGTGCTGGCGGTCATGGTCACTGCGGTCAAGCCTGCTCTGTGTTGCCTAACTGGAGCAAAAGTTGGATAGTGAAGAGCCAAGCTTTGGATTATGCTCCGGCACTCCAGACTGGCACTGATGCCTAAGTGAGCAGCAGTGACATAAGAGTTTTTCCTCCAAGGATGGAAGCAGAGGTATGATAAGGCTGTAAACATCCTGAAGATCACGGTATGCATGAGAGCACAGACGGCTAACTGAGGCATATCAAGATCCCAAAACATGCTGTCTACACACACACACACACACTGTCAAATCATATGACCTCAACACAAAGTAAGAAGTGTGAACGAGAGTTAAACACCGTGTCCTGCAGGGATCTAGAGATTTCTTTTAAACCTTGGTTAAACGTAATTCTGGGTTATCTATCTGCTTCTCACTGCTCATACTTTACTCTAGGCTAGTAATTAATCCTGGGTAGTCATGTTTAAAAATTTCACACTGTACATTTGTAAACATTGTTATTTGAAAAGTAACA
This sequence comes from Leuciscus leuciscus, assembly GCF_965113295.1. Classification (NCBI taxonomy): domain Eukaryota; kingdom Metazoa; phylum Chordata; class Actinopteri; order Cypriniformes; family Leuciscidae; genus Leuciscus; species Leuciscus leuciscus. The sequence continues at coordinate 19,984,835 of NC_138740.1, read as the reverse complement.
GTCTTATTTGCATATATGTTGCATATTTACAAGGTCAACAACACTGACTGTATGAAAACTGCTGGTGAACTGAAATGGTTGTCATCCAGTTTGGTGGTTTTAAGTCTTGTTTATGTATAAAAGCAAAAATAGATGCTGAAAATAAACCATGTTTCTGTGACTGTACAAAGCACACTGATGTTTAATGAGATGTTTAGTTGGTAACACTTTACAAGAAGGTTCAATTCATTAACAAGTTAATGCATTTGGTATCATGAACTAACTTTTTTTTTCCCCCAACAGCATTTATTAATCTAGGTTGAGGTTAATTTATAATTATAAGTGATATTGTTCATTGTTATTTCACATTCATTCACAATATGTTAAATTAGTTTATACTCGAAATGCTAAATATATATTTAACCATTTTAACAATGAACACCAAATAAATAAATAAATAAATAAAAAGACACACTACCGTTAAAAAAAGTCTCTTACAAGACTGCATTTGATCAAAATACAGTTAAAGCAGCAATATTGTCAAATATTACAATTAAATTAGTTTCTCTCAATATATTCTATGAATCATTATTATACGCTGATTTGGTGCACAAGAAACATGTTTTATTATTATCAATGTTAAAAACAGTTGTGCTGCTTAATATTTTGAGTAAACAGAAATTTGATAAATAGAACGTTTAAAATAACAGAATTTATTTAAATAGAAATTGTTTGTAACATTATAAATACCTTCACTTGAGCTATTTAATGCATCCTTGATTCATTAAAAAAGGTAACACTTTATTTTACAGTGTCTTTGTTACGTCACATGCAGTTACCGTAGTAATAACTATAAAACATGCATAATTACATGCAACTAACCCTAAACCAACCCCCATTTCAACCATGTAGTAAGTACATGTAGTTAATTATTACTAAGTACTTAAATGTATAATTACACTGTAGCATGGACACCTTAAAATAAAGTGTAACTAAACTGCATTAAAGGGTTAGTTCATCCAAAAATATAAAAATGATTCCATTATTTACTCAGCTCCTCTGACTTTTCTTTCCAAAATTCTTGTTTTAGACTTCTAATTCGTGACTGGGGTTTTGTTTTGCTCTATCCTCTGCAGTGAAAAAAAATTAAATAAATCATGATCTATCACAATTTTATTTATTAAATTTTTTTGGTCAAATCAACTTAGATAATTAATGTGGTTCAGATTACATAATATTTTGAGTTTCTGTTGATTGAACCAATCTCCATCGTATTACCTCATTTTTTATTTTTATTTGAATGAACTCAAAATATTAAGGCAACCAGGTAACTTACTTTAAGTTAAACCAACAATATATTTTTGTGTGTGCTTTAGTTCTTCAATACGTCAGGTCAGAGGTCACTCTTCGACTGTTAGTCGACTGTTAGAAGGCATTTAGAGACGTATGGATTCATTTTATGATGGATGTGATTTTTTGGGCCAGGATATATTTTAATATAACTCTGACTGTGTTTGGCTGAAAGAAGAAACTCATACTGTATACAATGAGGGTGAGTAAATAATGGGATCATTTTCATTTTTGTGTGAACTATAACATTTAAATCTACGAATTTCCAATCATTTCTATTTAGATTTGAGGTTAAATTATAAATACACATGAATGTGTAAAATATGAGAATTTGAACAGAAATCCGTGCTGAAATGTTTTAAGTGCTACATATGAACTAACATTGAACTAACAAACTAACACATCTGTACAGGTCTAAGCTGGTATTTTCAGTACATGGCTGAGGTATCTGACCTAACACAAAAATCCATTTTCTTATGCCTGCTTTTAGCTACAACACCTCCATCTTCCTGTGACCACCCAGACACAAACAGGCCCATCCACAGACAGTCACTGAATCTCCATGTGACAGAATTTTAATGCTGTACATACACAAACTGATGGGACACCTAAATCGAGCTGTTTAGATGTCACACTACATTCCAGAGAAGGAGATGAAAAAGGCATGGTTGCGAGTTTGCTTGAATGAGTGTCATTTTTGTTTTCATGCGTTCTGCACTGGAAACAAAGTGCTGACACTGTATGAAAGCCTCAATCCAATAAAGACACAAGCACTTGCTTTATAATGGCACATCCCAGTACAATTCTTGCCATTTGATGTTTGCATAGTCCTAGCACTTGAGCTCTTCAAAAGGGAAACGGAGGATTAAAAGTGTAGGCTAAAAGCACATGTTGTAAAAGAAGGCCTCTGTCATCCACTAGTGTCAGGGTGGCCTTTAAGATAACCTTCTTCTGTTGAGAATGAATACAATACAGACACTGGCAATGATCACAGTCCTTCAATAGCATCCGTGAGTGTAAATTTTTCACAGACCTTTTCACAATAGACTGCTCATTTTTGCAAGACCTCAGACTTGCGCCTCTATTATATTGGCTTTTTATTTATTTTTTGCCATTTCCTTCTTGCTATTTTAATTTTCAATCTGCTCACAAAAAATAAATAAAAAACAAGATTTTTTTTTTTCTGTGTATCTGTTAACAGTGTTTTAACATCTGCTGAATAATGCAGTACATCATCATTTTCAAGCCCAGACATCACATCAGCTCCGAGGCACAATATAATACATTTTAAATAACCAAGGCATCATGGATCTCTTCGATCAGAGAGACATTTTTCATCACTAGCTTTTGAAAATCAAGATCGAGTTGATGGGTTTCAGCAGGCCTCAAACGTAACCCATCCATCCACATAAAATATAGAGGTCCTTGGAGCTAAAACAAAAGAACGGACATCACAAGCCGTAGCGTTTAAGTTTTATCATTCACAGAGAAGGTGTTGGAAAAAAAATATATATATACTTGGGATCTTCTCCAGCATTCAAAATTGTGAAGTGTCAAGCCTTGCAGAATTCATCTCCTACACTGCTCTCACTCTAACTGCGGTTCAATTTATCTTCCCCATGAGCTGTATATGGCAGAGAGGTTTTGCATGACCACTGCCAGCTGCCTTAATCCTAGCCTGGGTTGCACTTAGGCCTACTCGGTCTAATTCAGCAGATCTAATTCAGAGATCATAAAAGCTGCAGGGCTGGACCCCCGAGCCTCTGGCCCTGCAAATCGGGAGACCGATCCTTATAAAATCGCCCACAACATAAACACTCTACCGTCTAGCGTTTCCTCGCCTATAGCCGGTGCAGCACGCGCAACGGCACGTTTCGCTCAATTACATCTCGAATCCGGCCTTTGCCTTGTGCAGGAGAGTGATTTTAGTCCACTCGTGTCGGTCCAGAACTGCAGTGCAAACTGACAATGCAAGGAAGGATGACACCCCCATCACTATCAGCTCTAGCAAATCAGATATGAAAAGACAAAACATTGGTCTTACCTCCCAAAACTTGCTGGAGAGCTGCAGCAGGAGTGATGGGAAAGAGAGAGAGAAAAAGAGAATAATAAAATCAACAACACAGAATACAGCATTTATCATTCAGGCTGTTGCAAACTATGAGCATAATAAATGTACTTGCTGAAGATAGTATAGTAATTGCTAGGGGAGACTATCAAAATATTAAGTTAGATGAGGTTTTAGGTTATGGCTCATATTTAAGTATGTTTGAATGTCAAATTAAATTAATCAATTAAATGAAACTATAAATGGCAAACATTCTATATGCATAACAACTATCAATATACATTTAATAAAAGTATGGTATAGGCCTACTTGTAATCCTACACTTCATGAATATTTAGCTGTAGGAGCAAAACATCATGTGCATCAGTAAGAAAAGCATTCAGAGAAGTAAAACAAGGAACTCAGAGGGTGAAAGTCATTTTAAAGTGGTTAAAGAGTATTACTCAAAAGTGTATATGATATCTTTGACTTTGAGGGCATGCAAAGTAAAATACCACCACTTGAGTATACAGTAGGTACTTGCAAATGTTGTTGGCAGAAACTTTTAAAAGCTCATAATTGCATCCCTGGGAGTCTACAGACTTCAGTCTGACTAAAACATGATAAAAATTCACGCACCACTTGTTTGAGTCATAAATCAAGTCATACACTCAAATGTTATTGTCATTACTGCAGATGACTGTTTATAGTAGATGTCTAGATGATTAGACTCATGGGAGCTGGGATGCATGTTGCTCATGTTGTTTTCTGGGATACAATGATTAAATCTAGAAATGGGAGTTTCTTCGACTTCAGGAACTTTGATTTCCCAGGGGGTTGATTTTTATTAAAACTAAAAGATTTCAACTTTTTTTCCTTTTTGTTATATGAAGGTCATATTAAAACCATCTAGAAAGTTCTTATTAAAACCATCTAGAAAGTTCTATCCAGCTCTGCATTCAAATACGCCCACTTCACTTCTATACAGTAGGTGAGAAAAAGTATGTCGGATGACGTACTACAAGGAAGCTCACATGTAGCAATGTCTGGATTTCATTCATGCTGCACACATTCATAATATATTGAAAATACTTTAACGTTTGCAAACTCAAACAGCATGCGATTTAGGAGATGTCTCATGTCTTTGTTTATTTTTTCTTTTCAAGTGTCTTTAAATGTTAATTTTATCATTGTAAATAATTTTCTTCAGACATTTTTAAATATTAAAAACCATCATAAAAATATTATTTCATGTATAAAATAATGATAATCTGAGCAATAAGTGAAATAATCTATTCTCCTGCATGTATATTGACTCTTGGACCTATTTTTTCTTCTTCTTCTTCTTCTAGAAGTCTGCATTACTGAAGTTAACATGCCATTATATTAAGTGACTGACTTTTCACATTATACATCAAAGAGGTTTTTCCGAAAACCATACCTTAAAAGTCACCATTCTTATTTTTTACAGAATGTTGCCGTTTATTATAAATGATTTATCGGTGCACATCAATATATATATATTTTTTAATTAATGTGCACCTCCCCTACCCCTCAAAATGTCTCGACAGTGGGCAGGGCTATATATCCTACACAACTGACTGCAAACTGGCATTCAGATCTGCTTCCATTTAGTTATCAATTCCCAACTTAGTAAGATTCAATCAATTCCTGAGGACGAAATCAAGTCTCGTCCCTTTATTTTCTTCCTCCCACCAGAAGCCTTTTCATTTAGATATAAAGTACATGAAAAAAGGGAATTCTAATCGCAACTTGTTTCAACAATGTTTCATGCCGACTTTAATACCCTAAGTGACTGGTTGTGGAAAGAAAAAACCTGTAAGATGTTCAACTGAAGAGAAAACTTATCCAAGCTTATCCTCTCCAAGGCACACATTTTAATAAATGTACACAAAGCCAAATATTATCTACTTACATAATAGGTATAACACTAATACTTGTTCATTGAATAAATCAAATAATTATTCATATAAATGAACCTGGGTACAGACCAAAAGTAATTTGGGACTCATTAATACCATAATTTGAATATGATGATGCTGATCATGCTTCCACAGCAAGTTCTCCAAGAGGCCAAAAGGTCAGGTGCTACCTTAATGACATACTTGAGACCACAGGACAGACTAGGGCAAGTGCAGGGCCAAGCAAGGCATGGAAAAGCCTTTACTGTGAAATAATAGGAGTCAGGGGAGGACGTCAAATGCTTGCAAGGGGGGCTTGTGTGGAGCTGGATGGTCTGGTCATGGAGGGTGAGTCAGATCACTGTTGCCACTGTGATAATGAGGGAAAGTAGCTATGAGAGGAGCTGTTTGCAGCTCTTAAAAGGTGGAGGGCAACAATATTCACACTAAAACACTAATGAGAACACATGGTGGCTTCCACATGGCCATTGAAAACCGAGACCTAACCCTATGGCCAATTAAAGAGGAATCTTTTTGAATGTTATTTTGCGATCATCATTATGTGGCCATGGAGACGTTGGCATGTAAACGAGCACCCGGGAGAGAGAGCGCTGATTTATTTTCCATTTTCCTAATCTCGGTCGCTCAACGACTACAAATTAAATCCAAGGTTTCCAAGCCAATCTTAATGGACTGCTTTATCAATTAAGTAGTAATTTAGACTATGGCTCCATCCGGAAACATAGGCAGCTGACTTGTTGCCTCACTGCCCTATCAGGCAATGACTTTTCAGGCAGCATTTTCGCACCTCACCTCGGTACCTCATGAAACACATTTCGAACAGACTTGAGGCAACATAAGGGTTTAATGATCTACAGCAAAATAGAGCGAGCTTCCCTGATAACTAAGCAAATATTACTACAATAGTAATTTCTCGCTAGAAATGACATCAGGAGTTGGTCAAAATTGTACATTTACACAAACTGACTACCAACCGTAACTTTCAGACACCATCTTTATTTTTTTAGCTTAACTGTCACAGAATGGAAAGCACAGGATTGTGGGATATCAAATGTAGTGAAGGATACATCTATGCTGCCCTCAAAAATCGATCAGATGAAGGGATCTCAGGAGACAAGAAGGCCAGCTAACACTGGATTTGGACGTGCCTTGAAGCCTTCCTGTATCCTCGAAGGCAGCATTTATACGTTTTTGGATGTAGCCTATGTCTGACGGATACCTCAGGTGTGTTACATGCGAGGGGGACATTAGTTCACGCTGACAACATTCGCAAAGGGAAACTGAAAGCACAACTAAAGCCGGGACCAAAAGACGACACAAAACCCTCAGCGCAAATGCTGCTCGATTGCCTGGAGCGAGACAGTAAATCTCTTAATCACACTGTGTTTGTGGGAGCTGCTTGCTTGGCTCTGGATATCAGGCCATGCAAAACTGTCAGCCGCCCATAAATCATGAGGGCCGCTTTAACCTTTACAAGTGCTCTCCTCGGCTCCCTCAAATTGGTCACGGCAACAAAGTCCCGGAGAATTGTAATGAATCGAGCATGGCCGTGAGAGCTGACATGGTGACAGCGTCTGGAGCTTCTCAGAATGAGCGTGCTAGGCTAGTGCCATGTGGGTTATTAGCATGATCTCAGCCTGTCGGTTTGAAAAAGCCAGAGTGGCATGTAATCTGTCTCTATTTAGTGAAGTGATGCTAATCCCTCTGTTGATCTGAATCAGGTCCTCCAGTGTGAACTCGATTATCAAATATGACGAGGCATTTCCATCAACCACAACTATGGAGAAAGTGTTCACAGCAGCTAAAATATTAAATTAACAGTATTTTTATTGGTATTGCAGTAAATCAATAATATAGGCGTCACCTACTTAACAAAACAGATTCTCACCTGTAGAATGGCTTCTCGCCAGTGTCTTATTGACAGCTCCTTTTGCTGTTGTCAGTTGTAACAAGTCTGTTTGATTATCCTACATAATTGTAAGTGTCAAAGTTATGATTTTTAATCAGTCATTAAAGAACACAGAGGTTGAAAATCACTAAGTTGATCTTTCACTTTCACTGTACCTCAATGCTGAAATGATTTTCCCAGCCCGTGTAGCCGAGTCCCCTAGTTGCTTAAAAAAACAAACAAAAAAACATCTCCTCTGTGAGCACTTGTCTCACAATTGTTAATGCAAACTTTAGTAAAAACTAAAAAGCATTAATCTTAAACTATTATTTTACTGTGTCTAGTCTGTTAAGTTTTTATCAGGGTTCAAAAGTTTTTTTTTCTTTTTTTTCTGTTGGCACAGTCAGTTGTTCAAATTGTAACTTGCTCTCCCAATGTTTTTACTGGCCTCAAAATAATTTTATATATTGTAAATACAGACAGCTAATATTTTCACAAATTTAAAATACAAAAAAATATATACATTCACCTTTATTTGTTCATTTTCTTCACACATCACATCTTGAGCATTCTCCTCACTGACACGGTTTAATACTTGGTAAACAAGTACACTAACTTTTAAACAAATTTTAAGAATGAAAGTCTGTGACAAGTCTGCAAGAAAATGTATAGATTTAGGGCATTTTTGAAACGTAGCATAAGACAAGAAAATTTGACCATATTTTAAAACAAAAGTAAAAATTAAGTGAAATCTGTAAGCACACACACACACACACACACACACACACACTCACAGGGGCTGGACAATATATAAAGTTTTGATCTTTTACACCATTTGATCTATACGATATTTTTTTCTCAATTAATGCAAAATATGAAGTCATTTTATGAGAATTGCCTTTAGAATTGTAAGTAGTAAGGGAATTAAGTAAACCTGTACTGACATTTTGTGGATGAAAACTATGAAAACATGCATTGCAGCAATACATCTTTGTCTCTGCAGTCTGGTTTTATTTTCCACTATAAGGATTTTGAACATGCAAAGCCACACAGGCACACCAGCAAATGCACTTGAGTGCACAGGGATGGGATTTGGGGTGTCTTTCCTGGGTCTAAAAGCAAATCTGACAAGCTCCAACAAGCTCCTTTTATTAAACAAAGAAAGCAAATGCAAGCAATATCTAACACAAAGATCCTTTCCCCTCAGAGAAAAGAGAGCTAGCATTCATTTTGACCTTGCCGCAAAAATCAGGTGGTGTGTGTGTTGACAGATCATATGGACCTACTGATCGCTAAGTGTTCATTGCATGAAAGAAAATAAGTGGGTGAATCATGAAGGACACCGAGTTGGAAAATTAAGTTTTATATGAATTCTCATCCTCCTGCACAGATTGGTCCGCCCGACACTAAAGATAGATGTCAATATCTATCCATCCATCCATCCATCCATCCGGACCTGATATTTGAACTGTATTCTAATGCATCCAACACTAACAGTAACACCAAAGTAAAACAAAGTCATTCCTTCTATTGACCATAGTTAATCTGTTAATCAAATAAGAATATTTCACATAATAATACACATTTTGTCATTATTTACCCCTGATTCATGTTAACAACTCATTGACTGGGAAGATTATAAAAAGCATCAAATGTCAGCCTGTTCCTGCACAGGAAGTTATTATGAGGTTTCAAAAGACCGGGACTGGGTTGCATTGCAAATGGCCACCAAGCAAAATTAACAAGGCAGCTGAAAAGACTCCATGTCCTGTTCTAATTACTTGCTGAATTGTTGCCTAGTGTGTAAACCATTTTTTGGCTTCTTGTGCCCTCTGCCAAGCACGGTAAACTATGGTGCTGATTACCGCACAACCAGCTACTGGCAAAAACACACAAGCCCCAAGCCGGATGAATATAGCTAACCTCACTCGCTTGCGTTTTAGCCACAAAAGAAACACAAAACTGCACAATGGCAGCAGACGCCTGTCTGAAAGGGAATTACAGACATGCTTGCATCCTTGGCACACAAAGCCCGATGTTGAGGGCAACCCAGACTAATTTGTGTTGATAAATAAGACAGACTCTCAGTCTACATTATTTAATCCTGGGGAGCGGATGGCCTTGTTTTCACAGTGAAAGCTTGTTCCCTGTACACTTAAAGGAAAGCCTTTGCGAATTGAGTCTCTCACACAGAGTAAAAAGACCACAGTGATGGAGTCCAACACTACATGAAAAGGTTTTTGTCTGATGCAAACTAGACTCTTCAACGCTTTGCTCTTGCTTTTATAGCAATTATGGGTGGGTGGCATGACCAAAACCTTATATGACCGTATGATTAATTTCATATCATGATAACATACTGTATATATTAGGGGTGACAATGTGAAAAGCTGTCTCGCGATATCAGCATGTCAGAGTTGAGTTTGTGTCTTTTACTGCTTTTGATAATTAATATTAAGAAAGTAGAACTGAAGTTCCATTCATAGGTAGCATTGTTCGCCAAGACATCAGCAAAATACCGGAAGTGGTGCATTCCTCAGACGAAAATCTATGAACCGCATTTTTAGACTATTTATTAAAGGCCCGTACACACCGGGACGAATATCGGCGCGCGTTATTTGCCAGCGGTTTTCAACGCGTTTTTTGTGTTCACACCCAAGCGATTTCCCCTGACGATGAGCCGAGTGAACATGCAAATTAATTCCCTGACATTAGATGGCGCTTAATGTAAAACAGAAATACAATACCACTCCATTACAGTATATACTCTGCAATACCACTCCATAACAGTTCTCTTTTATCAAGATTTTTGTAGTCGCTGTCGCGTTTGTCATATAGTTCTTTATGTTCCGACACCAACGAGACCAGCAGCTCTACATTCATCTTGCCTTGCATCTTCCTCCTCTTATTTCTTCCCGGCAGTGTCTGTCTATGGGCAGTGTAGACGCTACTTGACGTATATCTTCTTCGCTGTTACGTATGTGTGCTCGGCAAGACCGTTTTGTGTTTGAGTGCCCCCAAGTTGTGTTTTACTGTAACTTCAGAAGCTCCAGACACGTGAGCAAAAGCGCCAATCTCTTTGGTCGGATAGTTTTTGACACGGCGCGTCAAACCAAAAAAACGAACCCGAGGCGTTTAAAAAAAAAAAAACGCTTTTACGCGTGCCGTTTTTCGCGTCGGTGTGCACACTCACATTGGCGCCCTTTGTTTAGTCACGAGGCGTTAAACGTCGGCGCGGGCCTTAAGGCTGTACAAAACATTAAGACCATGTACATTTTTTTTTTTTTTTTTTAATACGTAGTGCTATTGTGAAATCACAAACACTGCGATTCAATTTAATAAATATATGAGCTGTTGCACTGTTGACATTTATACGTGGAGCGCATTTCAGCAGCTCGGTTAATAAACTCCATCCCTGCATGTGCTGTGAGTTTGGGTTGCTTATAAAGTTTAAACCCTCACCCTGAGTTTGCACGTTTTGTTTTCCACATGTTCTTGTTCAAGTAATAACAGTGGCTGTTTCTGTCATAAAGAAGTGGCTAAATATGAAGGATTAAGTGGAAATTTGAATTAAATGTTTGGCCAATATTAAACAAGGATTTTATCATTATGTAAAGTGTAACAACAATCACAGGCCATTGGCGTCCTCTGTACACCTTTGTTATAATACATGTACATTCATTATTGCTTATAGTATATTACATTATGTATTTTAACAGTGCTGTTCAGTAAAGCCAAATATTTACTTGCTTTTGATACTTTAATTGAATTGATTATTATTGCCTCATTGTTATACATTGTATTTTAAGTCATTTTAAAGGCTATTGTTCACTTAGGTCTATTTTTATTACCACATTGTTTTGCATTTTGTGATTTTTTTCAGTCATATTTCACCATTGAAAATTTATTATAAAATGGGTTTGATTTTTAATAAAAAAATAACTGTACCTTGATATACTGACAGCAAGCAAGAAAGGAAGCAAGCAAGCAAGCAAGCAAGAAGCGGTATACACTGGAAGTACCCATCTGCGCCAGTTTGCCGAATATATTATTTTTGCTTGCTATGCTTGGTGTCAAATTCTTCAAACCACAATGAGGATATACCACAGTATAAACGATACAGCAGAATCTCTTACAGCCCAAAGAAAATGTACAAACAAAAGTAAAAGCCTGTTTTTATCATCTGCAGGCATTTGAAAGCATCCCGTTAATGAGGAACACTTATGCCTGTGTGTGCAATTCTGCTTATGTGCCTTTTAAAATGGTAACAGTATTGATTTTAAGAGCTCTCAGCAGGGCTTTGTTTATGCTGTGCATATATACGGGACAGAAACGGTGGGTGTAACACAGCGTCTGACCAGCACTGCAGTTTATGCACTGCTCATATATTGGTTTGACACCTTATTAGCATGCCTGATGCAGATGCAGATAAAAAAAAAAAAAAAAATAAAAAAAAAAAAGATGCACACGCTGATATATCGCTTTGGCCTAGATTTCCATTGCGGCGAGGGCAGCCTTAATTGATACTGACTGCCCTCTTAGCTTTGAGGGTGAAAGCCTAAAAAATTTCACCTGGGAGGTTTGACAAGGGCATGGCGATGGAGACCACTTCCCACTCACAGTCTGGGAATATTGTTAAATATGAAAAGACATGCGTGTAATTAACCGCCACCGTTTGATGAGTCTCTGCTAATTCTTCAGAGGATTTGTTATATCAATACTTAACTCGAAATAATAATTACAGTGACTCTTGATTATCTACGCATTTCTTTAAATATTCAAATACCCCTCTGCGTTTGATAAGTCAGTCTTCCGATGGATAATCCCTGGAGTAAAAGCAAGGATTTAAGGCGTGTGAAAACCAATTGTTCCCTTTAATATTGTCCTTTACCAGTGTCAAATCCAATTTGCTCTATCAACTTTCAGAATGATTTATTTTTCTGTTCTTAACGTCTCTCCGTCCTACATATCTCTCTTCTTTTGAAGCGCCAGAAAATGTCCTCTTAATTTGAAGCATACTTGCTGGACTTGCTTCTCTCGGTACAGAGCAAAGCGCCGCTCCCTGCCGACTCCACAGTGGGTAACGTGAGACTGCATTAAGTGAAAAGCCAAGCATGAGCTGCCACCGTCTCTGTCCTCGCTGCCTGTTCAATTAGAAGGAGAAACGGGCCAATATATTTCTGTATGAAGTCATGCAGATTTGGCCTCGGGTTTAACACCGTACCGCCATATGACAGACTGTGGCTTCTCCAAAGGGCTGAGACATTGCTGAGTGGCCCTAATTAGTCCACATATGTCACCTAGAACAATTTCTATGGCAAATTGCTCTCCTATGCTCCAACACATGTCCATGTTTTCATCAAATTAGTACGGGAATAATGGTACATGTATACAGATTGTACACTGCTGGAATTACAACTTCAAACATATTGTCTTCTGCTACAGGGCTATGGAGATAGGCATGATCATTTTGTAGCGAAATATATCAAACCCAAAGCCTCTGATATGACTCACTAGTGCTTTGTATTGGGTATCGCATAATAATACTGATGTAAAATTAAAGATGTCTCATGGTGATAATGCAGACATGATTTTGTGGATTATTACTTTGGTAGGTATCATGATTTTCCTTTATACTTCTGAATTCTCTGCATCCATTTATTATAACTAGTTTCCCCCCATTTTGTTTAGCTACATTTACAGCAATAAAAAGTCTAAAAGAAACATTTGATTTGAATGAAGCTGATTTCAGGGTACAAATAATGTGCTGCCCTTATCTTTGTCACATGCTTTATTTAGCATATCAATCCTTTATTTACTGTTAAAATAAACTACATCTCTAAACAGCTGTAAACATGTAATTCCTCTGAACCTGATCTAATGAGATCTACATCCAGAGATATCTCATTAGATACAAATTCTCAAAGCATTTTAATAGGCTAATGTGCTGTAATACCAGACCATCTGAAACACACCACTGTAAAAGTGGTTCAGTGGTTCATTAAAGTCAGCATGAAATGAAAATGCACCCTACTCAAATCTTTTTTCTAAATGTATGTCATAGATATTATTGCAAATGATTCTTTTATGTACACGTTTCTTTCTCCTTTGCTTTTTTCACCAAGTAATTGTTCAATCAAAATGTCAATGCATACCGGACTTAAATCATTTAGTCTGCTTAAAAGGTGAAGTATGTAAGATTGTATGTTAAAATGCATTCTCTTAAGCCGGTTTATTGTTCATTGACTACTATTAGAATGCCATTCATGGGTTTATCGCCCACAAAAAAAAGAAAAGAAAAAAAATCTCTTTTACATGGGAAAAGACATTCAGCGTCAGGGACAGAAGTGCAAGACAAAATTTGCTGCATTTAGATATGAAATAATTAAACAGGTCATGGACACATCAAAGCGTATAAGGCATTGTGATGCAACGCACTACTGTGGACGCTTCAACACCATACAGTTTCATCATGCACTCGTTCAAACAGACAAATTTACGAATTTATAATGTTTACTTTGATGTGTCCAGCGTAGACAGCCATAAACTGTTGTGGCACGTCATTTCAGAAAATGTGCCCGATGCAGATACGCTGAATGGGTTTATTATAAGCAAGATGTTCACGTTAGTGATCATTTTGTCAGCTACTTTTTAATTTGGTCTTATTCTTGTGTGAAATATACTTTTTGGTCATCATCATATTTTGACTATTCATATTTCAAATTTGTGTAGTCAAATTTTAGTTGACCAAATGTCTGGGCATTTTAGTCTAGTTTTAGTCAATGAAAGCATTTTCGTCATGCTGCATAATAGTTAAACTGATAATGATTGTTTCGCTCAAAATTATAAAATTGCAATCATTCTTTTAATTTTATAAATTTATTTTTACATTTCATCAGAATTATTCCACTTTTACCTAGAAGCACAAACAAAAATACACATGGTTTATTTGACCTCATCTAGTGTACTGATTTATTATAGGCTATTTATCATATAAACACACTCTGGTTACATTATGAAAACAGGTAAAATAAGAAACTTATCTAATTAAAATAATTCCAATAATTACATTGTTTTTTCTCTTAAAAAACGACATTGATGTGTAGTCACGAAAACTCTGTTCTATTAAGTACCAAGGAGGACATCTTATGGTCTTTGTACAATACTACAACTCTGAACCTGCTTCTGCCAAATGGAGGTTTCTGATTGGTGTTTTGAAAGCGTATAAGAAAGTCTCTTCCTGTTTGAAAACTGTTGACTCCCTGACGAAGGTTTGTATGCCGAAACGCGTCGGAGTGTTTTAAAGGTTTAAAGATGACCAAGCCATAACAACAAAAGCTTTTTAATCTTTCTAAAGAGAGTGCCTTGGAGTTTCCTACGTTTTTTGCTATAGTATAGCAAAATAAGGTGGATAGTCACAGTTATCGTTTAATAACCTTGTCATCTCGTCTTAGTCATGGGTAAAAGGCTAGTCAACGAACATTTTTCGTCAGTTGTCATTAACAAAATGAACAGAGTATTAGCCTACTTGCTTACTCATGACGCATAACAACACAGCTAAAAGTATTCCTAATATGTTGGACCTTTTATTAAAAAGTAGCGTACTTTTACCTGTTGAGACATGCCTCCACAAGATCCCGTAAGAGTTGGGGAAGGTGTGACGCATGAAATGGGCATTTGCAAGGTTGTTCGAAAATACGCTTTATTTTTGTAATTCAGCTAGATGCCACTAGTGTCGCACAAACTACATACTTCACCTTTAAACCTGCCCCTGCAAGCTCACATTATTCATCTACCATTTTTGATAGCAATGTCCACATCTCAATCAAATCAACAACGATGCATAGAACCAACGATGCATAGAAGCCCCACCCTAATTTTTTTCTGTTACACTCGAATGTATGTCATTACAGAATAAATATCTGTTGCCACTTTCGTTTCATCACGACTTAAAGAGGAAGGGTTCATCTAAAAAATATTTTTACACTCACCCTCGTCATTCCAATGCTGTATGACTTTCTCTTCTGTGTAAGCCAAAAGGTGATTTTTTTTGAAGAACATCCTGGACACTCTTGTCAATATAACAAATGTGAAATTGGACTGGGTTTGTCAAGCACCAAAATAACAAAAAAGCACCATAAAAGCATAGAAGTGGTCCATCCGACTTGTGTGCTACATTACTAGTCTTCTAAATTCATACAATAGTTCTGTGTGAGGAACAGACCTAAACTTCAACTCACTGGTTCACTGATCAGGTCACACAGTCACAGTGGATAACAGTTCACTGGAGAAGAAGATTATCAAAGTATATAGTCTTAATTTCAGTCTGTTCATCACAAAGCTCACAAATGAATTCAGAAGACTTCACATGGACCACTTTTAAGCTGCTTTTGCATCCTTTTTGAAGCTTGAAATCTTTAAAACCCTATTCAATGTAACTGCCTAGAAAAGAGCAACCAGAACATTATTCAAAATGTTTCCTTTTTATGTTCCAGGGTTGCTGCACACTTTAAAGGCAAATGTAAGTTTTTTTAAGACCTTTTTTAAGATTAAAATTAATACCGTACATTAGGGGTGCGCAATATTGACAAAAATATATCTTGATATAATTCAAAGTTTTGTTGATAATAATTAGATGATATTTTACTGATTGTGTTTTTGTACTGGTGCCATGGCTGGTTTAGGCCTGTTGTTGACAGCAGACTCACAAAGATATTAAATTGATATCCAGGGGTATTTTCACCTATATATGGATTTATTTCTAAACTTATTTAGAGGTATGCACAACCTTTTATGTCAAATTCCAACATTCAAATAAAATTGTATTAGAATAATAACACAGTACCACTGTTACCACTCAAATTAAATCATTAAATCAAAAGCCATCTTTGCAGATCAGAGGAGACACAGAAGCGGCATCAGAACTGGCATTAATATATTAACACTCCATTTGCAATTGCATAAATGAAGCTATGAGATAATTTCATATTTAAATATTGAATAAAACAATTATTTCTAATTTTAACGTTTGAATTAAAGGAGAACTCCGGTCAATTTTAACATTGAGCTCATTTTTTTTTGTCAATTTGGAGTGCTGTCAGTACAGAGAACAACGACAAAAATCGGTGTTGCCTACACCGTGTTATCCTCTTTTTAAAATTTGCACCCTGTTGACTTCAATGGGGCACGTTTTAAATCTGCTTTTAGCCTCTTAACATCCTTGATGTGTCATTACAAGTGCCCAGCCTATACCTGTATTTTCTTCCTGTTTTCGGTCGAAGTCCACAGTAGTCGATTGTCGAGTTCACGCGCATAGGTTTAGTATCTATGATCACGCGCGTGAACTCGACAATCGACTACTGTGGACTTCGACCGAAAACAGGAAGAAAATACAGGTGTATGCGCTGGCTGAATTAACTTCATTTTTATTCATATCTTTCACATCTACTGCAGTCAGATTCACCGCATTCACTCTGAAGGAATCACTCACAATGGCTGGGCACTTGTAATGACACATCAAGGATGTTAAGAGGCTAAAAGCAGATTTAAAACGTGCCCCATTGAAGTCAACAGGGTGCAAATTTTAAAAAGAGGATAACACGGTGTAGGCAACACCGATTTTTGTCGTTGTTCTCTGTACTGACAGCACTCCAAATTTACAAAAAAATGTGCTCAATGTTAAAATTGACCGGAGTTCTCCTTTAAAGGGTACTTTAAATATGAAACTAAAACCACCAGTAGGTGGCAGCAAGTCACTGTCTTAATAAGTGAGTTGAGGGAGTCATTCATTCAACCGATTTGTTCAAGCGGCTGATTCATTCAGGAAAAGCAAGTGATTGTTCATTGAATCATTAAACTGATTCGTTCAAAATGCGGATTTCAGTCCAAAAAAATTAAATCAATCGCTGTCAGTTGCATGGACACTCAGTTCTGCTACGGTTTAATTTGGAAATTCTCGACGGCGAAATAAGGGGAAACAAACAATATTGTGTCTAAAAAGTAACTCACAATTAACTTTTTGTTAATTTAACTGTTGTATAAAATAAATATCACATTTGCAATTGTGCAAGGGAAAACGGCACTCTTGCTCATGTGATATTCTAATATAACAACATAATATGATCTAAATATAACAAAAACTCATTTGGGGACATACCTATAACTGCATACATCACGCAGTGAAAGCAAAGCACGAGAGACAAATGCGATGTCAGCTCACAGTGCCTCGTACATTGTTAAAACAATAATTACAATATCATCATAGACAATACATATCGCACACCCCTACGCACATAAATAATGAACTTACAATTGAACTGACATTTATCAACTTTCTTCTTCTCTCCTCCTTTCGCGTGCAGGAGACAGACGAAATATGCTGCCATAAGTGACGCGAATTGTCACGTGAACAAGCAAATCCACAAAGATAGAATAATAAAAAATAATAATAAGTAGGCCTATTAGATCTTTTTAATTTGGAAAGCATTTAGATACATCTAAGTCAATGTGCCATCTAAAATTTAAGACCTTTCATAAGTAAAAATACTTTAAGACTTTTTATGGACTTAAATAA
This sequence comes from Leuciscus leuciscus, assembly GCF_965113295.1. Taxonomy (NCBI): domain Eukaryota; kingdom Metazoa; phylum Chordata; class Actinopteri; order Cypriniformes; family Leuciscidae; genus Leuciscus; species Leuciscus leuciscus. The sequence continues at coordinate 19,967,055 of NC_138740.1, read as the reverse complement.
AAAAAAATCTAATTTAAGACTTTTTAAGGATCCGCGAGAACCCTGTGTTCCAAAGAAGAAAGAAACATCACCCCTGATGTCATTTCAAACCAATGTGATTTCCAAAGCTATTCCTTTAAAACAAATGATTGTATCCTTTTCATAAAAGTTCTCCTGCACTTACACCGGTCTACTTTCAGATATTGCAAATATTTTTGCAGACAAACTGTAGATTAAGTGCAGAGGTAGAAAATAAGAAACACTCAACCAAACGATTAGAAAACAAGCAGGCCGAATCAGATAATGGTTCATTTCCAACTCTTGAGCCCTTGAGTTCCTTAAAAGCAAACGTTTTACCTTGACATGATAAGAACATCATGTTATGTAATGCCTTGAGCACATCATCTTGCTTACCTTCAGTGCAGTATTTCCCTTTGTAGCCGGTATTGGAGCAATCGCACAGCACCTCGCTGTCGTCAATGGAGCAGCGTCCTCCGTTGCTGCAGGGGTTTTGTTTGGTACACAGGTATTCCAGATCGTTCTTCACCCCCTGACTGTCCAGAAGGGCAGGAGGAGTCTCGCCCAACTTCAGGTTGGCGATCAGGCCTCGGAAAGGTGGTTCATATTTGACTGTGCTGGACGTGAGGGCTGAGAGACGCACATCCGGTGGGATCCCGCCCACGTACAAGTCGCTGGCTACCATCATCTCCCTTCGTTTTGATTTCACCTCCGCCACTTTACTCTCCCCATCCATCACCAGCATGGTCTCACGGTAATTCCTTGTTAGCAGCACACGGTGCCAGCGCTCGTCACTGACATGCGTCTCCATGTGCAATGAGGCCGGCTCGCCGCAGTGGATGGCGAAGCGCAACTGCAGGCGGCCGTCGTTGATCAGGAGCTCCAGGAAGTCACAGTTACCGCCATCGTCCAGGTATAGCACTATAGCTTTGCTGATGTTTGTCTTCATGGTGAAGCTCAGCTCTCCAGTGGCTCTCGCCTCCCAGGGTCCATAGCGAACCCACTGGCCCGGCAGGCCGTCAAACTCCAGTGCTGTGGTGACTGCAACAGCCACCACGAGTCCCAGCCAAACGGAGGCCCGCGATAACTTCGCGCCGCACCTCCACTTCCGCGTCATCATCTTCCAAGCGTGCTCCTAATCCCCTTTTTCTAATGTTCTGTTTCTCTTAATCCACTGCAGAGGAGAGATTTATTCCCAGTCTAGCGTATTAATTTATCTGGCCTTTTCCAAAATAGCACTGCAGAAATAGTCCCAGTAAAAAAAAAAAAAAAAAAGCCTAGTATTTAAGGGTTTCTTTTCACTTGATTCTCCATCTTGATTCTCCACTGAGTAACTCCATTGAGGAACACTTCTGAAAGCCCATGTAAAAAAAAAAAAAAAAAAAAACTCACACGGTACTTAGTGCTTTGAAATCTAAAACTGCCTAAAAATCGAGTTGACTCGACATGTTAAAAGACAGATTTTTGTATCTCACCCCCTGGTGAAAGTAGGATTACTGCTGCGGTTGTAATTTATGTTTTGTGGGTAGTAGGTCAAATGCATGATTTCTTTTCCCCAGAAAACCTCAGCTCCTTTTAGAAATGTGCGTCTGCATTCCACCGGCAAGATGTCACCATCAGAAATCTTCCTTGACCAGGTCTCTGAAAGTTAAAAATAAAAACATAGTGGTCAGTGTTCATGTTTTGGACACAAATTAATGATTACAAACTTGCATGCACCCCTAAACTTTGTCTGTGACTCGCATCAAATTACAATAATTTCTGGCTATTTATTGTAAACTTCCATTAGGAAGCCAGTTTGATCACGAAACCAAGACCTGGCAGAGTGATTCCCTCAGCTGAGAATCTTTGAGCATAATGAAATCAATCTTTAATGCACTTTGCAGTGTAACAGACTGGGCTAGTTGACAGATCCCCTCATTCGCTTTGCAAATTTGCTGATCAGTTCACAGATGAATATTCACAAACCAGCTCGCAGCTAGTGTTTTAAAACAGCTCTGAGCCCCCTAAAGCCCTCTCAGTCAATCAACACCACTCTCTTTCACCCATAATAGTGGCGGAGCATAGTAGTGACGGCGTCTGACAACAGAGCCTGAAACAGAGAGGATGACAGATAAGACAGAATGTGAACGTACTACGGCATCAGGTGAGGAGTTTAATGCATGTTTATTAATGAGGAGTATGCACCAGCATGATCACACCATTCTCCTTTTATAATTTGTGTGAACTGTATGCGTGCAGAATTCATTAAAGGGAATATGCAAAACCGTGATAACTGCTCAATGGTCACAGCAAATCAACATTAACGTCTGCACTTGCGGATCAGTTTTGGCAGCGGAGGCTGCAGCAGACAACTTCAATATATGGTACATATTAAGAATTCCACTGCATACCTTATATAACCAGTCATATATCCAGAGTCTCTTACAATAATGCTCATCTCCATCATGTAATCCTCATTTGATAAATTATTACTGTCATGGTCAATAGAAAACACAAACAGCTCTTTTTAATAATTTTGATTAATGGTTGCTTTCTGTGGAATAGATTCATGTAAATTGAGGCAAGTTTAAGTTGTGAATATAGTATACATTTATAAACAATTTAACCATAAAATAAATAAATAATAAATGTTATTATTATTATTATTATTATAAACAAACATCACCATCATCATGTCTAATTTATATAGGATGACGAACGGCTTAATTAAAATACCCAGTGCGCAGCACTATTTCAGTGAATGAATTATTGCTGCCATGGTCAAAATAAAACAAACAGCTCTTTTAATAATTTTGTTTAATGCTTTCTTTCCATGGAATAGTTTGATGTTTGGAGGCAAATTTCTCTTCACAATAGTTTGTGAATATATTATAAAATGGAAAATTCTAATTGCACCATACAATAATTAAAATAAATGATATAAAATAAAATAAAAATTACAATTACTTCATTCAAATACTCAAGCCACAGCACTATTTCAGTAAATCCTTTACCCAGTTGAAAGTGAAGCGAATAAGGCAGGTTTTTAAAATGAATTAACATGCACAAATGTGGCGCAACTGTTCAGTAATTTTGGCCATAGAAAATAGATCACCGTGCAGCAAGGTGCCGTGCAGAACTCTGGGGTCATTTCTGTTCCTCTGGCCTCATCAGCATCCATAAATAAAGGTGCTTGCATGGCGGAAGAGATGATATTGAAGCAATATGCACTCCGCAAGCAGAGAAAAATTAATTTGATCACACAAAATGCGAGCTTAATTTCTCATTTGCTTTTAATTAATTACTGTGATCGTGCACAAGAGGACTTCTCAAAAGACCTTGAAAGTGATAACAGCCTTTCTGTCTTTTGAAACCTGGCCTTAAAGAATGCTCTCTGTTCGCTGGTGGAAGAGCATGAGAAAAATAGAGGGGTCTATTGGGTCGTTTCCTGCAAATAGCAGACGTGACAAAACGATGAAGTGTTGGAGATAAATTAAAAGGCCTATTTTGAAAGGCTAACAACGGCATGGAATCTGTGGAAAATCTTCAAAAAGGTCTTGTGAAAGATTATGTTCTCTTATGTTTGTCAAAGGATTAGTGACTAAATTTCTTAATAGCTTTTCCATACAGCGCGCGGCTCTGTGCAATAAAGCCAACGTGCACAGCACACATGGGGACATGAGGGAAGAGAAGAAATATAAAGCATAATTGGAATGAAAAGTAGTCCAATTTAGATCAAATTGGCTCCTGTAACACTCAATCCTTTGCTATTCCAAATATATCGGCCATGTAATTCCGCTTTAACGTGGCAGACTGTTCTCCCTGCAGAAAGATCACTTTGCACTGCTTCTGCATGCATGGCTCTGGAAGTGACAGTGACTTTGTCTACAAGAAACAAAATTACATGAATGTAGTAGTCTCTCTTAAAAGGACCTCATCTCACCTACATCAACACATGCCAACATGCCTCGGGTGCGCGGCATTCTCATTTGTAACTGAACAAGTCTCACTAAACATATGCAGGTTGGAAAACCAGTTGGAAATCCAAATAGAAAGCTCTCCTCTTTTCTCTCGGTACGGTCATTGTCATTAAGGTCATAATCTGCCCTTGAGCGTGATGCATGACAACAACACAGTGCATAACAATGAAGAGAGCAGGAGAGGCGGCCCTGACAAAGCGTTTGGCATGTTCCTGTTCACTCATGACAGTGAGAAAACCCACTCTGAACAGTGATCTACCCCACTAACCATGTATTAGGGCAGATTTAAGCACTCAACACTTGCTGATCAAAGCCCAGTTCCCAGGTCAGTGTGCTATCTGAGCTAGCACCAAATAGAATTAGCCATGCTTTCTGCTTACATTGGAGAGTAATGGACAGCATAAGGATGCACTGAGGGCACTTTAGGGAGTGAGTCCGTGGTGTGAATGTACAATTAGCACATACGCAACAAAACGCCCCCTGAATACATGAGCATCTTTTGTCAAGCTTATATTTAAAGATCACACTTGAATTAGCGCATTCATATTCAATTAAGCATCTCGGTTCTGCCTCGCATTATTTCCTCTTGATGTTTCTTTTAATTAGCCAAATCAAATCGACATGATTAAAAACAGAGTCCTCCTCCGCCACCGACCCACACGAAATGGCAGTTCCGGAAAAAATCTGCCCCCTTTTGTAGCTGCAGAACAGCATCCGGGGCTGCGCTAAGCAGGAACGGCAGATGGCTTGCAAATGGATGGTTCAGACTGTGCGTTTCCGACTTCTGAGCGTTCAGTCCATATGAGGAGATAATTGAGATGAGGTACGCGACTAGCCGCGAGGGAGACGGCAGCCCACTGCTATGGCAGAGAAGCCTGCCGTCCTTTCAGCACCACGGACTGCAGCCAGCAAATTCAGCACCACGGACAGCACCGTTGACCCACCATCAGTGAGAGCTCCAGGCTTGGATGTGAGATCAGTAGAGCGGCATAGGATGCTGCTGAAATCCCATTTAAGCAGAACTGTGTGAGGCTCAGAGGGAGAGAGAGCTATAAGCTTAAAGACCCAGATGATTGGGCTAACTCCACCTGTCTGTGATGGACGAAGGGTTCAAAGCAAGAGCAGGCAGAGGCTAGCAAACTCTTTGACATGCTTTCTGTAATCTAACACCCACTGGACCATTGCTTCAACCCATATTTGTGGAAAACCTGCCCTTTTTACTGTGAAGTCACATTGGAGGTGGGAATGCGTTCGTCCCAGGGTTGCCAAGAGGACCGTTAAACTAAATAAGGCTACATAAAACTTCTCATGACATTTTCCAACTGTTAGCTAATTTCTAACTTTCCATTTCATGATCTCCGTTTTTTCAACTTCAAGCATATAGGTCATAGGGGAGGATATTTATTAAATATTTTGGGGGAATCATCTTAAGGTCCCATTAACTGCATTGGATCTTTTTTTTTTTTCATGAGATTATTATATATATAATTTTTTTTTTTTTTTTTTTTTTTTTTTTTAAAGACCTAAAAACCAAAAATTCCGAATTACACGTTTCTCTATGAAAGTATTTAAAGTGTTTAAATACACAATTCCACATAGCATACATAATTTGACGTTTCAATGTTCATTTCAATCATTTGACTGTGGTGGGGGTAAAAGTGTGGGGGAGACAAAAATGAATAATAATAATAAACGTAATGTTCAACTTAACTTAATAAACTTACAGAAAGTGTGAAGAAAAAAAAACTACATACTATAATATAATTGTTGCTATATTATATTACAATGTATTATATTATATTACAGTACAATGCATTATATTATAGTACAACATATTGTATAATATATTGTACCATGATATAATAGTATAATATTATAAATTGTACTAATATTATATAGTATAATATAATAAAAATGGGATTTTGTGATATTATTTAATATATAGTATATGCATTGCAGTCTTAAGTCATGGGCCATGGCTGGTTCATATTTACTTTCAATGCTTTCAAAGAATAACCTTGACTCGTTCTGCTAATTATGCAGAAAATTCAGGTCTTATTAAAACTCAATGCTTGCCAGTGCTGTGGGGAGGTGTTGAGGAAAACCCCCCTAATCTCAATCTAATCATCAGGAGTTATCATCAACTTGCTAAGTAGGGAACAAGTGTTTACCATTTGCACAGCAGTAATTGTGCCTAAAAAGGCTAAACAGGAGCATGCAAAAAGATATACTTCATTGCATACAGAGTATTTACTCTACAAGGATGCTCTTGACAGCTCAATATGAATGCGAGCAGGGACTCGAGGATTGACAAGGGACAATTATAAAGGAATATGATCTTCATAAGCATTCATGTCGAAGCTCAGCCAAATGTTGCTGGATGAAAGAGGCTTTCTGTGAATACCATCCATCGAGTGCAGCAGGAGTTGTGATGCACCATTAAAATCGTGTGTATGTGTGAATGTGAGATGGAAAGGAGAGGAGAAAGGAGATAGGAGGGGGTGGACGAAGACAAGCAAAGACGCTGGAGGGAGAAATAACACTTACAATTAAATGCACAGACACAGAATTCCATTATTACAGCATCTAACATGCAATCCAAAGACAACTTTAATTGTGCAGGTGCCCAAAACGATTGTACTGTCTACACAAATTCAACATGAAGAACTCAGAAACCGCTGAGAACATCCGTGACGCCTGGGGGAAAATTGAGAAGGAGGAGGAGGGAACACTGGGAGGTGGAGCCATTTTGATTGACGCATGCCACGACTCTGGCGACAGCTGCGGAGTCCACTCAGTGACAAATTGTCAAGCACATAATCACAGGGTAAAACACACAAGATCTAATTACCACACATTGTCTGAGTTTCCCCTTCATTCGATCTTGCAGGTGCCAGAAATAATTGCCATGTCTGAAAACCAAACAGTAGGCAAAGGCAAATCGAAAGAACTGCGGCTAATGGATTATGGGCCGAGGCGACTGTTGTTTTAAAAACCCCTCTGGTAAGAAACCATTGAGCTGTGAGGTGGATACTGCAAGTATGCATGCGTTGTGTTTTTCCTGACGTATTGCAGAGTATGCAAAAAAAAAAAAAAAAAGCCCCTTTGGAATATCTGCTGTGTCATTGCATTATCTGATTTGCCATTCTGTCTGTTTTTCCTAGCACGCTTCCACGGTTTGGGGGGCTCGACAGCTGTAGGAAGAGGGTCAGCTGACCGCAGGGAGTGCAAAGCTGCAGTTGACAGGGGTGGAAGCATGGTCAAGACGTTGTGTGGCAGCTGTTGGGAGTGTGCGGCGCTTGACGGCAGGGATGTGAATGGAGGCGAGGGGAAGGGAGGACTCTTGTCTTGGCTGAGTGGATGGAGAAGCCCTGGAGACCCTGGTGTGATGTAGTGCCGTGTGGAGCGTGGAGCGAGCGATGAGGTCAGGGCACAGCAGATACAGAATGTGTGCCTGCAGTTCTACATGACCATCTCATTTGTTTCCTATCACTACCCACAGTCCAAAGGGAAGCCTGAGCAAGCAGGAACCAGGGGAGGACATAAATAAAGCTATGCTCGTGTCACATCTTGAGGATGATATGACACACAATGCTAAGGTTCAGTCTGTTCCACACGCACATGGTAGTAGATCCTGGGGGGAAATGACAGGACATGTACTTTACAACATTCACTTTATTATTTAAAATAGTTGTCCAAAGTTGCACATGTCCCTTCTGGCCCCTGTGGCCAGAATCCGCATCCACAGGTAAAGATCAGCCATGGCAGGTGTATGACCATTTAATAAAACCGCAAAAGAGGGACAAATCCAATTCCTCCAATGTCAACATGTAAACATTTTAAGGAAGACCATGAGCTCTGAGGTCATCAAGTCAAGATATACATTTCTGCAAAAAGCTAAAGTCAGTGTTATTTAAATTGCATTTAATAGTCCCAGTAATGGTGTACAACCACATTATCCATAATCCACAAATTTGGGGGTTTAACAATGTTTATTTTTCAAAATTATTTCATATTTGGACATTTTAGTCAAAGAAAATAACATTAGTTGACCATATTTGCAAGACGATAAAAACGCATAAAACTAATGTTTTAAACCAAACGTAAAAATCAATATATGCAATATATGAATTTAAATCATGCAAGTTTATTCTTTTAAACACTGCATTGTGACAAACAAGATTTAAACCAAATAGAAATATACAAAGACCTGAAACCAATATGTTGTATTCATAAAAACACTATCAATTCAATTCACATTTATTTGTATAACGCTTTTCAAAGCAGCTTTATAGAAAATGCATGTTTCTAATTTGTTATCAGCAGTGACTGTGTCCAAGTAATGTCCATATGTTCAGAAATGTACAGTAAGATAACACAAAGATTGCAGTTAGTTAACATTGTTACAAGTGACAAGCCTAATGAAAACTATTTTCTTATTTAATCAACGCGTTTAAATAAAAATCATTTAAATTACAGTCATTTGCTTTTTGTCTTATCTTCATTATTGTCAATAGCTTCAAAAACAAGTTTGGATGTTTTGATTCATCTCAGAGCCAGTTGGTTTGATTCATATTTTAGAACTCTTTATTGAACAATGTTCTAAAATCCCTATTGAGAAAATGAACAGGAAAAATACTTTCATAACAAAAGGTGGCCAGGGAACGATGGTGTCCATTCCAGTGTATCTGTCATTCAGACAAATTCTCCAGTGAATCTTGTCTATTATTAAATGGACAAGGATGAACCTCTCTGTTTCTAATCCAATCAATATATATCCACAACACCTCACGATGGATGGCAGGTGTGACCTCGGCAACTCTCGAATGGAATCAAATGTAAAGAAAATCAATACAGTGAGAATCAACAACAGGGAATAAGGGGTGGCAGTCTTTAGTTAACTGATGCTTCTGACTCGGCCCACGCGATTCTACGACAAAGTTGTTGCCTTTCTCATCCTGTCCCCAGCTTTTTATGCTAAAAGGCTGTGACAACTATGACACAAGTAGTCACATTAGCCTACCACTTCAGTTTGTATCGTATGCAATTTACCTTCTTTAGTGGATACCAAAGTGACACAGTGGCATTATTTTCCCCCCCTTCTGCTCTACGTACAAAGCCATGTGTGTATTCAGTGAGCGGAAATGTACACACACGCAGCATGGACCCAAACCGCTGCTGTTAACCGCAACTGATATTATCTATCCGACAAGTGTCTGAAGAGAAATCACAAGCTATGTGAAATAGAGCACAAATTCATGAAAAACATTATACAATTCATCCAGAGACAATATAAAAATGAAAGAAAAGAAAAAAAGATTAAAATGTGCATAATGTTATTACGTGCATTTTAAACACATTTTGTTTTAGACCTTATAAGACATAGTTAATAGCTTATCCCCTACCCAAAAGTCACTGGGAGTCCTACAGATCTTTTCTGGCTCAGACAGCAGGCTTCGGGTCGTACCCAGGACCCCATCACACTCAGTGGGCTGTGCTGAGTTGGATAAGCCCTGGAGCGATGGTGGATGAAACAGTCACGCAGGGGTGGATTGAGCCCATGAGAGCAATTGTACAACGCTCTCTAGACACAAATGTGCTGATCCAGGCCATCCAACAGTCAGACAGATGCTGACATGCATACAGAAATGAGCATGGAGCAGTGATGGGGGAATGTACTGGGACATGCCATGCAGGACTGGAAGTTGATTGCATTGTTAGTTCAGTTACAATGAGTTAGTACTGGGTTAGTTCACCCAAAAATGCCCTCAAAACATCCTAGGTGTATATGACTTGCGTCTTTCAGCCAAACATAATCATAATAAAAGAGTTATAATAAAAAAATATCCTGGCTCTTTCAAGCATAATAAGTGATGGGTACCCCTTTTTTTTTTTCTTTTTTTTTTTTTTTTTTTTAGCCCCCCAAAAAAGTGCATCCACCCATCATAAAAGAAATTCATACGGCTGCAGGGGGTTAATAAAAGCGAAGCGACGCGTTTTTGTAAAGTAAAATATCCATATTTATAACTTTATAAATTAGAATCACTTCCTTCTGGTAATGGCCGTACGAGAGTAGAGTTCCAGCAGAAGAGTGACCTCTGACCCGACGAGTGACATAGCGCAAGCTTAGCTGAGAGTACGTCAAAAAGAGCTGGGCAACATACTCAAGCTCCTCCAACACTTTACTTTAAAAATTATTGTTTTAGACTTCACATTTGTGACCGTTGTTTTGTTCTATCCTCTCCACTTCCGTGTTCCTCAATATGTCACGAAACAGGTCAGAGGTCATTCTTCCGACAGAACTCGACATGGATATTTTTCTTACCAAAAAAAGCATCGCTTTGCTACAGAAGGCCATTCACTGCCATTATAAAGCTTGGAAGAGCTAGGATAGTTTTTTATATAACTCCAATTGTGTTTGGCTGAAAGAAGAAAGTCACCTAGGATGGCTTGAGGGAGAGTCAATTATGGGATAATTTTCACATTGGGTGAACTAACCCTTTAACCGTTCTTGACCAACTGCATTATTCTTCAGAGAATATTCAGCCAAGGTGCTGCACCTGTAGTGAATCTAGAATGAAATTATGTTTTAGCGAGACAAGTCGCAAGGTTGAGGGCCAAATCGAAATATGGTCTTTTAAAAACTTTATCAATATTAACAGATTCACAGTTTTATTGAATTCATTTCCCTGACCTTTCCAATCATGTGCAGTTGGGATAAGATTTTTTTCTTTTTTACACCAATTCAAATTGAAACGGGTTATTCGTTAATGAATCAATTTGAGATCTAGTTTGACTAATTCATTGAAAAGAACTGGCTAAAAACAATTGGTCCACAAATCAAACATTTCTTTGGCTTGAAAGCAAGTTTTACTTTACACAAGCTCAACAGAAGAGCTATATTAATGACATTTTAAAGCAGAATTTAACATTTTCATAACTTTTACCAGCCTGTGCAGTCAAAATACTATTTATTTATGTTATCCCAATACTCTGAATTACTTCTCGAGAACGCTAAGGGAAGATTAGTCCACCCCTAAAATAAATGTATTTAATAAGTAACCTAGCAGTATTGCATTTACTTATTTGTATTATTTAGTGAACAGGGTGCTTCATGAAAAGTACTACAAACATTTTATTAGAATAACAGAACTGTAAAGGAACCGAAATCATTAACTAGAATCAAAATCTAAAACAATCATTAAAATCCTTAAGATTCCCTACAACAACACAGCTGAAATAAACTGGATAAAAGCCCATAAATATAGTGCATAGTGGAGTAAGAGTACAGGCATTGTGTGCAAACAGACTAGAATATAGAACACGCACACCAACACAGCCGCGCGCTGTGAATAGATAGCACAAGCATTCAGTGCATAAAGTCAGAGTAGGTGACAATGACTAATGGCCATAGATGGGGATGGGCCAGAGCTTTCGGGAGCAATGCCATGAGTGATTAATCAAAACACTGCATATGTAAGAAAATGTTCACAGCCAGCACGCATGACAAGCTATAGAGATTTATACAATGCCCCTCGAGTTCAGAGTGCAGGGTTAATGCCAAAAAACAACTGGCATATTCTGACATGGAAAAACTCTATCAGGATAACAAAATCATGTGATGAGTCAGAGACAAATCACCTATGAAATGCACCTGATCGGACATGTAGTGGCAGTGGTGAGAGTCTATCAGAGCCTGCATTTTAATGAGTGGTTCCAAAACGAAACAATAACAACGAAATATAGCATGAGCCACCGATGAAAAAAAAATAAAAAAATAAATAAAATGATTAGCACAAGCTGTATCCAGTATCCAATTGTTCCACTAATAGAAAAAGAGAGAGTACTAGCAAGCATGGATGGAAACCTAATCTCACTAATAAGCAACTTTAGAAACACGTCGATGAATGAAAAAGAAAAAACATGCAGGAAGGTGGTCTATTCAGAGAGTGCAAGAGCATGAAATTAATAGGACATTAGCCTGAATAAAAACTAACTTTCATAAACCAGCTCCACTGCAGGAGCAACAAAAGGACAGGCTTGATGTAGAAAACAATGAAGAGCGTAAGAGGGAGGGGGACAGGTGAGGACAGACATCAGCTGAAGCTTTAATTTATTCAGCCGAGCAATATGGTACATCACAACCACCCAGTGTGAATAGGACAGACACTCTAGGATAATTCAGTTTATCAAAGTCAGCTAGCATCTCAGAGCTACTCGTGGAGAAAGAGAACCATTACTGGAGTGGGCTTTAAAGGCTGGCGGCTGCCTGCGCCATTCCCCTAAGTGGTTTGTTGCCGTTAGCGTTGAATTGCGGATTCAAATTGCACAGGAAGATGGGGTAAAAATACAAAACTTAAAGGTAGGTTGTGGTTACGGATCTAGAAACCACATATTTTCTATAAAGTCAACTAGTTGGTGGGCTGGAGCGATTAGACGAGTAGTCAATCTTAGAATATTTAGGGTTAAACCCAATCAGATGAGTTTCTTAGGGGCTGCTCACATAGGATGCATTTGTGTGTTAAAAACTGCCAGACAGAATGCAAATGAATTGAACAGAATGCAGGAATTTTTTGAAAGCATAACAATTTTTATCTCCATATTGTGCCGGCATTCATGATTGATTCAAGAATGCCTTTTAAACTCTAACTCAATTCATGAAATGGATTTGAGGAAGCAAACATGATGCGCAATTGCAATTTGAATGTAAAAAAACGGAAATTTAAAGAAAGGAAACGCCACCATATGCATAAAACCAGATCAAAAACTTTATTTTATTTAATCAAAACAATCAGTGAGATCTGCATTTGCATAGATTACACAAAATATTGATTAGTGATTTAAAAGTAAAGGGAAATTAAGTAAAGAGTTGCAGGATATACACCCTTATAGGTTCACAGAACAGCAGTTTTTCATTTCTCCAGCATTTAACAACAGAAAGTGCATAGTCCACTCCATGACTGCTTGACACTTTTATATTTAATTCTGCAAGGCAACTTGCTTTAAAGCATCTACATCTATGATATAAAGTGCTATATAAATAAACTTGCCTTCACTGAAGTGCTGAATTGCAGAGCTCCCGCAAACATATCCACATTGCTGTGATCGAATGCTTTCTTGCTGCCGTTTTCTCACCGCTGTCACTTTTGTTGTGTGATTTTATCATGGCTTATTTTGCAAACAACACGACTTGTCGATCTCCTTAGTGGTTTGTTTATAGTGGAAGCCAAAATGAGTCCACAGTTCAGCTCTGTACGCCGCAGCGGGAGCTGGTATAATTCTATCATTCGTCTGGTGAGCTGGATTTGCTAATGCTAATACCAGCGATTCACCCTTGCGCTTCTCGTCACAGTTTACGTTCTGAGATAACACTGCCATCTAGCAGCAGGGTTTAAACCAAACACAAAGCCACTGACACGAATCTTTGGAGTAAATAAATAAATTCATTCATTATTAATTCAATATTGATTTCCATATTTTCGTACACCTCATTCAAATGCCAATTTTAATTGTGGCGTGTGTCCAATTTAAAATTACATGAACTGAAAAGGACTAAAAGGAAACCAAATCTTAAAAACATAGCCTAATTGGGCAACATTTTTTTAAATAACTTGGCATCTTAAAAAATGCAACATTTTAGGTGTGGCATCTATATGTATACAAAGACTAAAAGTTACAAAAAAAATTATAAGATAGATAAAAATAAAAAAAAAACCCCAGCGGTTCAATAGGAAAACTGACATTTCACCAAAAAAGCTAAATAAATATGCATAAAACTATCAGTACTCACAAAAACCTTTGAATAGTGTATAATAACAGGAAAGTCACTCACAGCAGATGATCTGAAGTCAAACAGCAATGATCTTGAAACTTAGTTACACAAATAGTCGATTCGATGGCTGTAGCGTCTGAGCTTTAAACTTCTCAAAGTTTATCATGTTGAAAGTACCGCACAAACTAACCTCTCATAAAAGTTATTTCTCTAAATTCAATGTCGACAAAAAGTATCAAGCTTATATAGCAGTAACTGACTAATCAGTTCTCAGATAACTAAAATCAACCTTTCCTGATGTTTTACTAGTTCTTGTCCTAGGAATAAATCCACTATTACACCACCAATTCACCACCATCTGTCATGGTGGGGTTGTTATTTTGGGTTTCTTTCAATGATTCAAAGGTCCTACATGACTTTCTACTTAATATAGTGTCAAATAGACATGACGTTGTGGATAAGGTGGACAACACCTGATGTCATAACTTCTGAGGAAGTGCATTAGGGGAACTACGTGACAAATTTTAAGTGAATTGCCTGTCACTTAGGATGAGTGTCTTCATGAGAGCCTTCACTTCAAGGTGGACCACATTACCAATCTCTGGTCAAGTGGTTTCTCATTGTTTGGCCATTTGTTTATCTGGGATATCTGGGATAATTGGTGTGACAATGCCTGCACACTTCACATTACGAAATCGCTGATGCATTCATTCAGGGGTCACTTCAGGGGCACTCGAAAATGTTCGGTCAACGTCGACAAACTGCACAAACGACCTCCACTGGGGACTAGGTGGGCAGGGAAGGAGGGGTGGCCAGAGTGGACAGAGAAACAAACTGCCACGTCTATTTTGTGCTCCCAGGCCAGGATGAAATCAGTGTGTGGCTGGGAGCCAGAAAACCCAGGCTGGTGGAGAGGAGACCGACCCAGCGCTCATAAATTATTCTGATCCTGGCCGTGACCACCTGTGCAGGGTAGAGGGAGGACACAGCACTGGCCTCCGAAATGACCTCACGATGTGGCGCACGCCGGCTCCAGCACTACAAGACGCAGCCCCCCACCCCCAAGTTCCTACGTACAACGACCTTGGGATGGACAAGGGACGACGGTGGCATCAGGCATGACTTTCTAAATTAAAAGAGCAGAATGGCTCCAGTCATCCCCGCTGGCATCTCAGAGGGAAGGGCTGGCCGTGTGACAGGAGAGGCGCACCGGCCACAACACTAAACAGAGTAGATTACATTACGGCTATCTGTGATTAACAGATACAGATCTGCAATTCAATGTATGCTACAAAAAACCTCAATAAGTATTGACAATGTGCTTGAACAGAACATCCAAACAGTTCTGCTATTGTGCCTTGTTAGAGTGTCATTTCAAGATGACTTTCATGTCAGTTGGACTCCCACATACAACCTCAGCAGGGCTCCAGAATACAGATCTAGACGTCATTAGCGACAGTCAGGAAAGCTTTTGTTTATACGAGGTTCCATCAGATATTGTCTTACAAGATCACAAGCCGGTGTTTCCAACACATAACGAATTTGTGAACAATTGCCTCTTATAAACAGATTATTTTTGCCAGCAGCCATATCACCCTGTAGCCAGGCTGCTTGCCCACTGAAGCAAAGCAGAGTTGAGCCTGGTCAGTTCCTGGATGGGAGACCTCCTGGAAAAACTAGGTTGCTGCTGGAAGAAGGGTTAGTGAGGCCAGCAGGGGTGCTCAACCTGTGGTTTAAGAGGGTCCTAACAACTCAAGAATAGTGATGGGGACATTATACTGTCAAAAAAGCACCGTCCTTTGGATGAGTCGTTAAACTAAGGTCCTTAGAAAAAGAGTATGGGTGTTACCCCTAGGGCTGTACTCAACCAAAGAAAATCTTGGTCGACTGAAGTCCTGAAGTTTTCGACTAAAAATCGACTAAAATCGACTAAAAATGACGTTAGAAAAAAAACGTTAAATTAATTAGCAGAGCACTGTGCGCAGTACTTGGTAGCCTTGTTGTCCGCCTAAATTAATTATAAATAAACATAAAAAAACTAGTAGGCTATTTGCAGTATTAAATCGTTTTTGACGTAATTATTTTGCACTGAAATGAGTCTGACACTCGAGTCTGTCGGCTCTGACAGCGTTGCATCACGTGCACCTGCGCAATATCATAGCTTATGATTTCCGAAAATAGTACTATGTTGTCAACTAGTGATATCATGACAAGAACTTTTGAGGAATATGTAACATAATTTAGACAATTGTTTCTGTCATATGTATTATAATAACTGACCGACTCTATAATTTCAGCCGCTCTGTGCAGCTCGCACAGAGTGAGGCTGAACCTATTTTTTACAGTCTATGGGCTGAACATAGGAGCTCAGCTTCGCGGCTGAGACACGAATAGACTATTAACTTAAAGCTTTTACTCTTAAACACAAAAGGCACATCCACTTTAATAAAAAAAAATTATATTTATTAAATAAACCAGATCAAGTAATATTCAGCAAACCTTCTAGTAGCCTACTTTCTTCAATCTGTCCGTCTTCTCCGGTGAGTTGGGCTAATCCAAAAGAAGTGAAAACAAGGGGGGTGTTCTGAAGACAGACTGTTACCTGTGAAACAGGGGTGCTCTGAAAACACCCCCATTAGCAATTAGTGCTTTCCACCTGATGAAATGAACGCGGCAAAACTAATGAAATGAACGCGGCAAAAAATCGACCAATCAGAATTTTGGTCGAGCCAGAACGTATCGACCAAATAATCGACTAATCGACTGGAAGAATACAGCCCTAGTTACCCCAGCATTCTGACCAAATTTGCCCATTGGTCTCTGTTCATCATCATGGCCTCCTAATCATCCCCATATAAACTGATTCTGAACAACCATTTTAAATCAAGCCATTCCGTAATTTGCCTCCTAAATGCTTCACTTTAGAGCCAATAGCTCCCTCGTCTTTTTTTGTTTGGAACCCTGCTTAGAATACACAACATTGCTGGAATATTCTATGAATGGTGTCTTCAATCTAAATTTATGAGGATGCTTTCAACCACAGACTGAACAAAGAATAGCAGGCAGGTTTCTTATAATGGTATTGAAAAGGACAATTTAAAAAAAATAAAAAAAATTTAAAACACAGTTTTTTAGCAGCGTTTCCACATTCCATTATGATGCATTCCATCCACAATAAGGTATTTGCCAAATTACACCCTCTCCAGCAGATCTGCTGGAATAAATAACACCAATGAAACAGCTAATCAGTACAAAATGATGCAAGAATGCAATCAAAGTGAAGACTTTCTGCCCGAACACTCACCCACAGCTCCTAGGTATACAATTGACCAAAGTCAACAAAATATTTACTCTCAGAACTGCTAGGAGAGGGTATATATTATATTTTGCTACTATTTTTGCAGCCATGTTTTTCTTCGCTTTTTGCCTCCAGCATGTGTTGCTGCCCCAGCTGAAACCAAGCAGCACACAAAGTCTTTTATCTCCTGCTGCTCCTCTGTAGGAGCCTGATGTAGATTAGGGAACAGACGGTTCTTCGGCACTGCGGAGAACCTCCATTACAGTTTTTCACCATCAGCAATCACGCAACCCTCATTAAACCAAAAGAGGAGAAACAGAGATGTACAGACAATTAAGAACAAAGAAAGGAGGAGGGGGAGACAGGCTTCCGACGGCAAGACGTGATTCACCTACGTGGTAATCAATCCATCCATCAATCAATCCATCCATCCATCCATCCATCCAGCTGCAATCAGTACGCTGATGATCAGTCAAGTCGAGCGTTTAATTAGTAAAGAGCTCTGTTTCACTGGGCGTGTCCCAGAAGAGATAAAAGGAAGGTATTGAAGAAAAGGGCCAAGTAATGTAGAACACAACTTGAATTATTCAGGGCTTTGAGGCTGGGTTTCCCTGAAGATGAGTAAATAGTTCAACAAGAGAAGAGTGCGTCTGGCGGTGAGCGCTAGCCCTTTAAATAAGGCAGGAGTGGACTGTGGAGAGAAAGGAAGGCTCTTACGGTCTAATCACCCTGGATCGAGGTGTGTGTGAAAGTCCTCGGGGAGTGTCAAGCAGCACCTACTCATCAGAAGAGTCTTGCCTATTAGTGCACTTAATTACTCACATAGAGACCCACATCCTGGCGTTTTAAATTGACACGTGGTGATGGCCATGCTTGGGCATGTTACACGGAAAAGCCCACAGGAATGAAACATCTCAAATTAGATCTTTTGAATATCTAATTTGGTTCATTTTCAGATGAGATCTTAATCTCATAAACTGTGCTCCGAGTTGCTAAAATATCAAGCTCTGCATTAACAAGTTTTTAAAAGGGATAGATCCCACAAAAATATTATCATCATTTACTCACCTTCATGTCGTTACAAACCTGAATTAACTTTTTAACTTCTGTGGAATACAAAGGATATTTAATTTTTTTAAGGACTTTCGTTTTATGGACCAAATATTGTTTTTTTTTTATATAAAATTTAAATAGATTTTTCCACAGAAAAAAAAAAGTCAGTAACACTTTACAAAGTTTCATTTGTTAGCATTAGTTAATGTACTAACTAACATTAACTAACTATGAGCAATACATTTGTTACTGTTAATCTTTGTTAATGCTAGTTAATGAAAATACAGCCGTTCATTGTTCATGTTAGTTCACATTGCATAAACTAATGTTAACAAATACAACTTTTGATTTTAATAATGTATTAGTAAATGTTGAAATTTACATGAACTAATAATGAACTGCACTTCTACAGCATTTATTAATCTTTGTTAATGTTAACTAATGATACCTTATTGTAAAGTGTTACCAAAAAGTCATACAGGTTTTGAACGAAATAAGTCAATTTAAATTTAGGTGAACTATTCCTTTAACATTATCAAATGTTAACTTTCCACTTAAAATATGAGTTCTGTATTGCCATGTAAAGTAAAATTATTTTAAAAATCAAGTGGCTATTAAGCCAGTACAATGTTGACAGAGTTGACATTAAAGTTTGTTTAGAAACAAAACATGAAAATGCCCTCAGCATTCAAGCAAAATTGTTTCAATCTCACCAAATGAGATTAAGGCATGAAATAACCAGCAATAGCCTTGCCTCCTTAACATGTTCCCTCCCTTCACAGTTATTATTTTGAAGAAATTGGTTTCTCTTAAGTAAAGAAAGGATTTTTCCAAGGATCTTGTTCCCCACCCCCCACCAATCATTTTAAAGGCTTATTTAAATGCTAAGTTAATTGACACATCAAAACATTATGTACAGTACAAAACATATTTATTTGCTGAAAACATTTAACACTTATTAAATAATGTTTTTATTGAGTAACTTTAGGGGCCCTATCATACACCCGGCGCAATGCAGAGTGTTTTTTTGCTAGTTTCAGCCTGACGCAGTTATCATTTCACGTCCTGCTAAAAAGGACGGTTCAAATAGCAATGCATTTAAATAGTTGTTTAAATAGCAAATGCATTTGTGCCTATTTGTGTGCCCATGGACGAGCTGGTCTGAAAACGAGGTGTGTTCGGGTGCATTGTTGGCACGTTACTATTTTAAGGCAACTGAAATAGACTGCGCCATTGACCAACTGAAACCTGGTCTAAAGTCAATGGTGCAATATAATTTTTTTTGTTATTTAAAGAGCACGTTAGTAATATGCGCCTGGGTCAACGATGTGACGGTAATTTTTTTGTCCACTGGCCTTAGCCTAATAATAATAAAAAAAACAAAAGATATGACATCCAAAGTATATGTAAGGAAGTACAACTTGATCTTTATTGAATCCAAAAGGTTTTAATTATATTTTACTACATATAAAGGTATTTTAAAGATTTTGAAGTGTCAAAAGGTCATTCGGTTTAACCGTCCGAAGGCCAACACAGCCATTTCATTTGTGATTAAAATATCTTAAAATGTAATAAATGTATATATTTTTTATTCTGGCATGGTTATTTTATAACATTATATATCAACAGTGCAAAATGGTATTAAATTTATCTGTAGAAGTCGTTACTTTGTTATAAGAAAGAATGTCCGGAAAAATTTATTTAATTGATGTCATTCGGAGTAACCAATATAAAAGGCACCATTTTTGGATAAAGTGGATTCAAACACGCCCCAAGTGCGATTGCGCGTGCACTTTATACCATGCGCTTAGATCGTTAAAATAGGACCCTAGGTGAGCGTTAGATTGTGGCAAAGGTAATCTAAAGGTAAAAAAGGTGTTTGTTTTTTTCTCAATATCAACTACTTAATTCAGACAACTGATATTATACCAATTTACTGTGCATCCCTATTGGAAACATACTAATGTTTGCCATTGATCTTATGATAATGGTACAAAGTGACACAGCCACAGAAGCACAGACCAAAGAATCCGCATTAAAATCAACTGCCATGCAACATCACGTCAGAATATGTGGAACTGCATTTCTAAGTGAGTTTAGACGATACAAACATGGGTCATGAACCTCCCAACTCTGAGACCCCAATCCCTCCATTCGGAGGTTAATCCAGCTCCTCCCACCTCTCATCTCTCTTGCCCTTCTCACCTCCCTCGCTACGTGACATCACAGGCTCCAGGAAGCTCCAGGGACTGCTCGTAAATCCGCGTTCCCTCGTGCAGGTTGAGCTTTCAAACCAGCCAAAGCTGCAGAATATTGTGAATACTCTAATGAAAACAAGAAAAAAAAATTGGGGCAGCAAGGAGCTTATCTGCTTCGTCTGAAGTGTTTAAGTGCCTCCTAAAAGACATTTTACCTGAAAAAGCGCTCGCATTATTTCTTAAACACGATTGTCATTCATATTAGCGCCCTAAACCACCCACCACCCTGCCATTTCTTTATGCTCTATGAGCTGTTGACAGGGAGGTGAGGAGTAATCAACAGTGCCGCGGGAGGTGGGTACTGGCCTGCAGAGTCACGTTGGCGCCTTGGTGGCCATATTGTGTCAGGGACTACAGGCATCCGTGAAGAATATGATCGGCCCTTCCACCCCCCCACAGAGATCCGAGCCACCTGCTGAGGGTGGCACAGCACGCTACACACTTTCACATACTCCATGTGTTGCATCATATGGGGTTCAGCAACATGCAAACACACTTATATACACAAACAGCATGTTAATACCAGCCACACATCAGAGGTCTCTAGTGGATAACAGCTCTGTTTCCACAAACGCTACAAATAGTCTCCCTCACATTTAACTGTGGGTTGAATTACGTTAGTTAAAAGAGAAGCATCTGATTTCGGTGCATGGGGGTCAGTCGGAGAGAACTAATTGAAAGGATCAAATGACTGTGTTACTCAGGCTGGGTCATGCCTAATTCGCCTTTTTCGATCGATCCTCTGTGTATTAGCTATATTATGTGAGCACAGCTCAAGGGTCAAATGACAGCGAGAGCTTAAGCGAGCTTTATCAGTCGGCTTCCTATATTGATTGTCCTTGAGAGACAAACTAAATTACACCGATGTGTGTAAAAAGGTCTCCTTTTACAACAAAAATTAGCCCTGCGCATTACTCAACTCTGCTTTCGGTCAAGGGGAAAATATTAAACCCAAGATAAAAGATACAAATCATAGCAGGGTTAGAAGAAACCACAAAGATAGAAACAAATCAGCGTCTAAACCGCTGAGCTTGAAACTTCACGACGAAGCATTATTTAAATCCATATTTCCAATAATCTCCATTGATCGTTACAGATAATCATTGCTGAAGCAATCTACTTGAAAAAAATACATCAAAGCTTTTCTTTAAAAATCAGTTTTCTTTAAAACTAGATAGGACCTTATCCTATTCCTGGTGCTTTTCCAAATGATACGAGTAGTTCACCAACAAATGAAAATGCTTTCATCATTTAGTCACCCTCATGTAGTTCGAAACTGACTTAATCATTTTCGAAGATATTTTGAGAAATTTCTCTTCATTTAAAAGGAAGGTAATGGCAGAAAAATGGTTTGGAACGACATCAGGCAGAGCAGTTTTGGGGTAAATTATCCCTTTAAAATAGTTTGTTTATTTACAAGAGTGACAACTCCAGTTCACAACAGAATTCCCATTAAATCTGTGTGTACAGAACAAAAAATTTTGACTTGTTAATGCAGAGCTTGATATTTTAGGGACTCAGAGAACAGTTTATGAGAATAAGATTCCTTTTGGGGAGTTTAGTTTGTGAGATTAATAATTTGTGGGTGGACTATCCCTTTAAGTTTGGTTGATTTTATTTAAGTGTATTGCCATTTCAGCTTTACAGGCTATTCAACGGACAATAAATAAAAACCTTTTATAAAAACTCAAAAAAAAAAATTATATACCATTTTTGTATATAAATCCTAAAAACTCAATAAAAAAATTCTTTAAATGTGCTTGTAATAAAAATAGTAGAAGTTTTTTCTGGGTCACTCACACACCATCCCTTTTAAACTTACTTGAGACATCGTCTGAGTGACTAGACAATGTCAGCCGCTCCATAAAATAATATAACAGGACAAACATTAATGTGCAAACATTAATCTGCACTGTATCACTTAGCTATTAGCAGCATTAGCTTCTTTCTTGTGCTATGCTACCTCACTCTGTCACCATTTCAGTCCATTTTAATGTAAAATGTTCCCAAACTTTCAATATTTATCTTTGAGACCCTCCTTCTGCAATAAATAGAGTATTTTTGTGCCATGTAACCGTATTCAAGGATGAAAGCTTTAAATCAATACTGTTTTGTAATTGAGTGACTCGAGTAACTCAAGCAATTGTTTCACCTAAATATTGATATTTAGAAACACAAGGAACAACACATTTTTAAGGCAAATTGCAGTGGAGGGGCACAAAATGTCATTACAGCAAGTGACCAATCGCTAAACAAGCCAAGCTACGGCATGTCATTTTTGTGCAGGCCGCAGAAGAATACTGCTTTAATAGAAGCTGTATTTGACTCCGAGACATAGGCTGCTGAGGCAAAAAAAAATTGCTTCAGGATGACTCCGTTTGAATGAGTCCGCACAACACCAGTTTAAGCAACATGCTAGCACATCAAATAGTGGACTGCCAACACCTAAATGCTTTCTAAAATAATTATAGTGCTTGCAGATCCCTCACACTTTTTATTCCGGCACATTAAAGCAGCAGTGTATAGATGTTCCGCAAATATTTTGGTTGGATGTTTGTTTCAAAACCCTTATCCTAAGAATTTAACTACTGCAATTAATTCAACCTGAAAGACCTTGTCTGCTAGATAATTTCAACCTTATGTGTGTAATCTATTTTTGGATGCTGTCAATTTTAAACTTTGAATCTCCCACTGACTTAAATTGATAGGATGTGCAGCATTCAAAATGTAGCCTGCCATAAAGACATGATTGTAGCATTTGCATACAGATCGTAATTGGTTTTCTTTCTTAGATCTTTTTTCATACCGAATTATGATTTGCCTTTCCTGCATATATTTAACCATATATAACCATCTTTCCAGTGTACAGCGACTATAGCTCTGTTCTAAGAACACCTTTCAGGTACCCCACTGTGTGTCTGACAGGTTAATTGTTATAATTGTTAGCATAGCAACATGCTAACATGAAACTCTACTGGAATGAGTGTGTGCGCTGCACAGTGTCTACGAACAGCGTTCCAAATGTGTTCAAGTCCTCCTGGGAAGTTCCTACTTATGAGCCTGAAAATTGTAATTACGACGTGATGGGCATTCAAGTGCTTTTGGTCTCAATAAAATGGATTTGCTAGAAAATTTCATAATACTCTCTCTCTTTTTTCACTTCCCAACAAAGACTTGAAGCTTTTTAGTGGTAATGCAACATAATGAAGAGCAAAGGATGCGCATTAGGTTCGTAATTGATGCTTTATCTCTGTATATTATTGTTCTCGCGCTGCCACAGAGAATGATGGGAAAGGTAGATTGGTTGCACAGGTCTGTGTCCTCATAAAAAAGCTAAATGAATAGTGTTTTATGGCAACAATTTGCTTATGACATCTTTTTTAATTAATACGACCCAAAATGAAAGTCAGGGCTCAAAGAAAGCAAGGTCTCCCACTAGCTTTAAGGCGACCCTCAACGCCGTGCTTATCTCTGTTAGGATGCTCCCTTAGAAGGCAACAGGTTTTGGAACACACACCGTGTTGATTCTGAAAACCGCAGCCATCTGAAATCAAGACAACCGCTGACTATCATGACGCTCTGATGCACAGCTAAAATCTGAACTTAAGCACTATTCTTTATCAGTGCCTTTCTAGCACTGATATTCTATAATGTCCAGAACCTCCTGTAATTAATTCAGCTCCAACTGCTTAACATACAGGATTGATTTTGTATAATTTAAGGATTAACTGTGCTTTGAAATCTTTTGTTAAAAGCATTAGAAAAAAATAAGTATGAAAAATAATCCATTCATTCACTTAAATTGTTGGATTGCACAGCTATAAAAAACATTGACATTATTGTTTGTGATATTTGCATAGTGAATTGTAATTGGTATTTTCTTACATCTGTTTATCAGTCCGTTTATAATCAACCTCTCTCTCCCTTTCTCCTGCAGTGTACATTTGGCTTTACATCACTTAGAAAGAAAGATAATTGAATATCTGCAAAAAAAAAAAAAAAGTCATCTTGAACATTTGAAATAAAGTTTTAAATTGTTATGGTAAAATTGTTTTATGTAAAGCATAATATCTCTTGGTCTATGTTAGCGTGGATGCCTTGCCAGCTGCACATCATAATTGTGCGGCGATAAAAATAGAACGAGCAGCAGTCAATTTCATTTGTGTTGGCATATCTTCAGACGGTATGGGACACACATATGCATGTTCAAGAGAGAGACTACAGGCAAGCCAACATAACAGATAACAACAAAGTCAGCCAGTATCACAGTAAAACAAAGACTCGCTGGGAGACGCCACTCCTTCAAGTCGTGCACAGATACGGAGACAATGCACTCCATTGTGTCATGCTCTCAGATAAGCCGGGCGCATTTGCTAAATTGTCCATGCAAGTTGGCAGATGCCTACATCAGTCGGTCGAGTGATAAATGCGGTTATGTTAGAAATCTCTATCTTAGGATATACCATGTCCCCAGGCTTGCCACGGCACACGGGATGAAATTTACGACCCCCTTCAACTTGGAAAAAACCTGGAGGGAGTGAGCAAGTATCAAAAGACAACATCCTGGGGCCACCTTGGTGTTTTCTGTGATGGTTACAAAGGGGCAGGACTGCATGTAGCTTTGACTTTGGTTTGTTTCTGACCATCATCCTCCTTTATCATCCGCTCACAGTTCACTTTCGCTGTGGCCGAAAACACAGTCTAGATACTCCATCATACACATGGAGGCATTAAATATCCACCCCACCCGCGCTTTCTGTCTCAGATGGAGTCATTTGTAATCGCCCTCGACTCTGTTCAAGGTACACCACTCCAATAAACGGGGAAATATTGCACTCAGATCACGTTTACGGTGCTTAACGGGAAGCAGGCTAATGTAGGAATTAATGAAAGTAGGAACCTTTCCTTTTTCTCTTATAGCATATCAAAGAAAAACATGACAGCTTGACGGGGTATTAAAGTGATAGAGCCACCTCGCCTTTGTCCAGCAACCACGCAGGAGTGTGTGGCCAGCTGTCGCCATGGATACAACTCCCCTACGGACCTCTCTGTATACATGCAAAGTGTTGTACATGCACATGCTCATGCTCGCCCTTACACACAGGACCTGTCAACATACACCGGTTAAACTTTTTTCTTTTTAAAGAACCATTTTAATTCAGACGTTATAAAGGAATGGTGGAGAGAAAATGTCAGTGCAGGGAAACAAAAAAAGATGTGTGTGGGTGTTGTGCTAGACGAAAGCTTCTTTCTCCTTAGCACTTTGTGAACTCAACCTTGAGAACGTCTCCGCCAAGACAGGCCAATCACATTCTGACTGAGTGTATTACGAAAAGGGGACTTCCTTTCACCCAGTTTTAATCTGCTCTGTACATGTCAAGTATTGGTTTGGGCTGTGAATTGCCCAGGGAGTCTCTTTACACAAAACAATAACAGTCATCCACAGTGAAAATACATTGAGGCGAAACTTCGGCACAATTATCAGCGCTGGTTAACTTGACCTGACACAACAGCAACAAAAATAATTCCAAGAGAAAAGAGCATGAGGAACGAACCATGAGAGCTTCGGCTCTATTTCTGCTACGAGAGCAGCTCAAAACGTCTCAAACGTTTTCATAGAGGCTTCTCAAGCAACTTAAGTGTGCATTGCTTCCTAAACAGAAACCTTTTTAATCTTAAAATGATAAAGTTCAGCCAAAGAAAATTAATTGTCATCATTTACTCTCGTGTCATTCAGAACCTAAGACTTCCTTTCTGCAAAAAAAAAAAAAAAAAAAAAAAAGAATCTTCATGCAGCTCCATAAAATTGTTCATAGTGACTCCAGCTGTCAAAAAAAAAAAAAAAAAAAAAAATATTTGATGCACAATACATTGACACCAAACACTGCCATTTAATTTTTTTTATTTTTTTTTTTATTAAACTTCCCCTCCCTCCTGCAACGACATCTTCTCTGATGACATGTTTACTGGTGTGAGGGCGGGACAACCTGTCACTCACATGATATCATAGCAATAGCAAACCACAACCATCCAATCAATTCATGATAGACAAAAAGTAGTCCCGCCTTACAGTACATTTCTTGTTTGAGAAGCTGTTTCTCTGAGATAAACATCACAACAGGAAAGAAAAGACTAATCGCAACATGTTTCATGCATGCCTTAAGACATAGATTTGAAGTTGCGATGAAATGGACATAGCGCCGACAAACCTTTTCCATATTGTGTCATACGTTAAAGTAAAATGGATTATCAAATCGAAAACATTAAATAAAATAAATTGTAGGATGGGGACTTGGTTTTGTTCATTGGTTGTTGATTGGATGGAGGCATACCTGAATGTGATCTTCCAGTCGATTGTGTAAGAAAAGGGGTGGGGTTTAAGCGGGCTAAATGATTGGAGAAGTCTGACACACGTCAACAGAGTGAAGTCTGTTGTTTCATTGGAAGATCAGGTTATAACATTTTGATTAAATTAAAAGGTCAAAATAATTAATAATGAAACATGGATGGGATGAATAATTCACAATAAGATCTATAACATGCATTTACAAAAAATGCAAGGTGAATTTTTATTTTATGTCGACTTCCCTTGAACAGCAGAAGTCGAGTAAGATTGTTATACAACTTTCTGTGTTCCTACCAGAGTTTTTCAAGGACAAGGATCTAACTGGCATCCCAGATGTCCCTTTTTTATTACTAAGAGCACTTATTTATTTTAACTCAAACTGTAAAGATGTTTCTACAGTGTACATGTCAAAAGGAAACATTTATTCATCTTGTCTTTTCTTTAATTCTTTCCTATCTTATGCCGTCTCGTGGCAAGTAAAATGTTTAATTTACTATTTAATCATGTTTTAATTATTTCTTTTTTGCAACCATAACACTAAATTATCAGTTTAAGAAAAATGTCATAAAAAGTAGTCCAAATGAATTACTCATGGAAAAATCACAATAAACTGTCGTTGTAAAAGAGTTTCATTAAGTTTATTTAAAATTCTGCCATGTTCCATAGCAAAAAAAAACAAAAACAAAAAAAAACTGCATATGGGTTTTGAATGGCATAAAGGGCAAGTAAATAATGACTGAGTTTTAAAACTGGGTGAACTATTCCTTTTATCTTCCTTGCTTACAACCCATAACCCCCGTGGATTAATCAGAGCTCTCAAATTACCAAAAAAAGCACATCAGCTCAGAAGAAATCCACAGGCAGAGAGAAAAAAAAATAATGCTGGAGAGGTGACAACAGCATGGAATAATGCAAAGTAAACCCAGTGTTTAAGGGGGAGATGAGTAAACAATCCCATTTTCATGACAAAGGGGTGAAGCAGATGTGACTCATGCACAAGGCGCCATTCCATCGAGCGCTCAATCTCACACATCTACCTCGTACCCTGCAAGGAATTTGGGGCTCTTTTCGCAAAAGGCCCATACTCCAGGGAAGACAAGCTCCCTGATGATTCAATGGGGTCATAAATTTACAGAATGGCACAGATTCTGACTGAGACACTGCTGTTTCACCAGTCGACAGGAAACTACAGAACAAAAAAATAAACCAAAGAGAGGAGAGCAGAGGATGAGTTCTCTTTTTTTCTTTTTTCTTTTTTTTACCAGATGTGCTCCTATAACTCCTAGAAAAAGAAATAAAACTATCAGCAAATGAGACAACTGTTGACATACAGAAAAGAGATTAAATAAATGTGGATGGTACTTCTCAGACCATTTGGTCTAGGAGGGAACAGAGTAACGTTTGAGCCCAAAAAAAAACTAAATAAGAAACAGTCTCCATTTACTTTCCACTTCTTATTGTTGCCCATGTATGAATATTAAAGTCCCCCTGTGGTGAAAATCAAGTTTTAATGTTGTTTATATGTCTATGTGGTGTTTTTAATATGCTTTAAGACAAATCATGTGCAAATTCATAAGTCAGCACCATTGCCGAGTGTTTTCTCCTTAAAACTGCGGTAAACCAAAAACAGTCTCAAAAACACGGTTTGAAATCGCTGGTGATTCTGACGTCACAAACTACTTTGTAACCAATCACGTCAATGTGCAGGCAGGCTTTAGCATATCATTAACAGCGAATTAGCAAGGGAGTCGCGAGAGAAGCCAGGTTATTCCGGTATATTTTTCTGTTGATATGAAAAATCGGGTAGATTTAGCAATATAGCGGGTGTGTGATGTATATTAAGATATTATTATGATGAACTATATGCCTTTCTCCACTGACATTCTGGTTGATCAAAGCGTTTCTGATGATTGTTAACAGGCAGCTGTCTGACTCTGAGATGGTGGATGGGAACATGGTTTGTGTAACATTAGCAACACATTATTAGCTGTTTGATAACACAGTCAAGCAAATGGCTAATCATATTAATTACCGTTATGTGTCCAACGTTGTAAAGAGCGATATCATTGTGCAGCGTTTACCTCAGTAAGTTGGCCGAGTGAATCTCTGAGCTGGCGTGAGTGGAGGTGGGGCTAATTAGCATATTCATGGTTCCATGTACACCAAATGAACCAAGGGTCTAAAGTTGTTGCATTCAAGCTTTTTTAAAGGGGTCATCAGATGGCCATTTTCAACAAGTTGGTATGATTCTTTAAGGGTCTTCATGTAAAAATTAACATACTTTGGTTAAAATTCCTCAATGGTTGTGTAAAACAACACCCTTTTTACCTCCTCAAAAAATAGCTCTGTTCACACTGACCCGTTTTGGTGAATGTCTCTTTAAATGATAATGAGCAACTGATCACCCCACCCCATTCTTCCGTGGGGAGTGTCGACACAAGACAGGTAAAGTGCTGCCTTGGCGGACAGTATACAAATGGCTGAGGGCGGAAATATGCTAATACGGGACATTCCGTCAGTGGTCATGGACAGAGCATGAGCAATATGACATCATATTGCTCAGAAAATCCAAACGGCTTGATTATTTTCATTGTTTCATTTTCATTGTATGGTGGTTGTGCACACTGCAAATAATACTTTTTTTGTCATTTTGGTGATCAAAGATGAGTTTTAATGGATACAATTATTGACTACAGGGGGACTTTAAGATAATGAGAACTCATTTGTGGAAAAGAGAGACAAATAAAAGTTATTATTTGTATCAAAAAAAAAAAGAAAATACTTGAAATAAACTAACTGAAAAAAAATCTTTTGAAAAAAAACTTTCAGCTAGTTGTCGAGGCAACATTTATTTTGCAACTAATAACTAAATAAAAAGTGAAAACTAATTCAAAATATTGATAAAAACTAAAATAGTATCTCAATGATACTAAAATAACACTGAAGAGGAGACATCGTGTATGTCTCTTACAAGATAAGAAAAAGAGAAGAGACGAGGAGAGAAATAAAAGGAAAGGGAAGAAAAAAAAGACAAAGAAAAGAAAAAAAAGACACCGAGGAGAAGGGAAGAGGAGGAGATGAGGAGTTAGTTTGCCACAAGACCCCTGTGAGCTGAAGGTTTCTCCTGCTGTTTTTTTTTCCTGAGCATAGCCAAGATATTCTCAAACTCGGCTGAAGTGTCTGCTGGAGCTCACTGCGAGGGAGAGCAGGAATCATGAATCAGCCTGTCACTCAGTGGAATAAAAGGAAAACCAAATGATAGGGAAAAGATGGGATGAAGAAGTGTGTGCAGGTGCCCGGCGGCAGAGCTCCAGGCCTGCTGAATTAGTTTAATTAGGTATGTGCTCCTGGCTGTCCTTTTTCAGCTCTGCTGCACACGTATTCCCTCTGCAGACTCCACGCCTTCAATCCCCTAATTTTTCTCCCTCTCCGGGCCGTCCTCACCGTCTCCTCCCTCCTCTAATCTAATCAGAATTCCTCTTCACTCTCCATTCCTCACAATAGCTCCATCATAGGCCAAATGGGGATTGTAGGGGGAAAACAGCGCAGAACGTGTTCGATTATATCCGGCTGGTTAACTAGTAAATATGTCTGGGAGAACACAATCAATTTGCCGTCGTCAATCTCTGGTAGAATGGCTTGATGGTATACAATGTAAAGACAGTGCAATCGTTCGTTAGCTTTACTGCACTAAATTATTTTATGGCCAGTTGGACAGTGTGAACAACAAATCAGTGAACCGTGAAGTGTAATGTGACCCTGGACCACAAAACCAGTCACATGGGTAAATTTTTTAAAATTGAGATTTATACATCACCTGAAAGCTGAATAAATAAGCTTTCTATTGATGTATGGTTTGTTAGGATAGGACAATATGGTCGATATACAACTATTTGAAATGGTGCAAAAATAGAGGGTGCAAAAAAAATTAATAATAATAATTTCGAAACATTGAGAAAATCGCCTTTAAAGTTGTCCATTTATGTTCGCGATTGTGCTGCATTCACTCACAAAAATAAATGTTTTATCTATTTATAGTAGGAAATTGACAAAATATCTTCATCGAACATGATCTTTACTTAATATCCTAATGATTTTTGGCATAAAAGAAAAATCTATAATTTTGACCCATACAATGTATTGTTGTCTACTGCCACAAATTTACTCGTGCGACTTGTGACTGGTTTTGTGACCAAGGGTCACTAATAAATCATCATGAGGTTCATTCCTTGGATGGAGTGATTGCGGTTTAACAAGCTTCGCACACAAGACCAAATAGCTACAGACTGTGAATGGCTTACTTATATGTAGTTGTCTCTGAAAAATAAGCCGAGATGCTAAAAAGTAGAGATACACCGATGTATCGGCCAACAATCGGTTTCGGCCGGTAAAAGCAATTAAATGTTACTATCGGCCGATTGTTTAAAAACAGCCGATGATCAGTGGCGATTATACCCGGTCAATCAAAAGGGTACGGTAAATGACCGTTTTGTGTGTGAAGAAAAATCTCTCGTGTTGAGTTAGTTAAAGGTAGGGTAGGTAATCCTGTTCAGAAACAATTTTTTTTATACTGGGTGAAATGGTCCTTCCATCCTGATAGTAGTCAATACATTATGTGTTTAGAAAAAGGAATGAAAAAAATCAGACCTCTGTAGCAGCTGCAGGACAGTAAAAACTCTGACCAATCACTGCCATTCGGTGCGAATGTAAAGAACCAATCAGATGCCTTCATGTCTCGTGCCCGCCCCGAGCCCCACTGCGCGCGCTGCCCGGCGTGCACTCATCACATGTCACCGTTCCCGGAAATATTCAGCTCAAAGCACCTGCATATGCAGTCAGCGAAGGCAAACAAGGCAAAAACTACTTCCTCGGACCCTGCCCGCGCTCTTGAACGACCTCCTCTGCTTCGCCCTCAACCCCGGACCTGTCCTCGAACCAACGATGCGGTACTTGTCTCCGGACTCGGAGTGTACGTTAGTCTTCATTAGAATCAACAATGTTTTCATCATGGAAACTCTTACATGCAAAACACCGTATATGTTATGAATCTTACACGAAATTCATCTTCATCACAGTGTAACTGATGGTAATGGAAAAACGTGTATCAATGCAACCTGTTTTTAGTTTTGCCTTATAAATATAGCTCGTTACCGAATCAAACTTTACCATTATCGATATGCTAGCTTGATAGTGAGTACTAAAAGAAATCTTATTTGTTTATATTCATAGTGATAAAGTTAGGTATTTTATTACATGTGATTCTGACATGATGTCATTGTATGTACTGCGCTCCTTCCTCTCCACTCGTCTCAGGTAATAAATGCGTCTTGTTCCAGCCTGAGCGTTTGGCGTCGCGCGTTCATGTGTTTTGGGGGCGTGGCTTTGGAAGGAGCTCAGAAGGGAGGGGGTGGAGTGAATGGAAATAATGAGCTGTGTTTATTGCAGATTAAAAGGTCTACAGTCACTCGATTTTTATATTTTCTTTTTCAGAGTACTTACATTTTAATTATGTATTGGTATATAAAGACAGTTTAAACAAATTTGGAATGTTTTTTTTTTAGAAAAATGATTACCTACCCTACCTTTAAGGCAAGATAATGTGACAATAACGCATTAACAGCTAAAAACAGCTACATAAAAGCAGGCTCTATTTGACCCTATGAATCACCCGATCAAGCCAGGGTTGCCAGATCTGCAATTTTTCCCTATACTAAACATTTCTGTAGCGTGCCTCTCACCCAATAATTGCAAATAGCTCTGTGCTTTGTTACTTCTAAAAAGAAACAAAGTGTCATCTTTCAAATTCTGTCCATTTTAATCACTAAATTAAAACAATAAATGGCATTTTGACGCTCTTAAATGTGAGATTGCTTTAGCGCCTCAGTTCAAGCAGCAGCTGACATATTTAGCATATCTACTAAAAAGTAATTCTATATATATATATATATATATATATATATATATATATATATATATATATATATATATATATATAACAATCACCTTTAAGTATGCACATATCACCAACAGCAACACATCTGTCTTTCAGTGGACTGAAAATGACCTATACAATCCATTAGGTTTATCAATAAATGTAACAGTGTTCGCATTCTGACCGTCAGTACATAGTCCACAGAGAGTGTTTGCTCACCAATTCCACCATTTAATGCTTACATTACCTGTATCTGCAAAAAAAAAGAATCAGTCCCATTACAGCAGTGCAAATGGCTCCCTCATGCCTAATCACAGCAATCTGCAATTGAACCACTTAAAAGGATTAAAATGAGGAATGGAAAGATGCATTCTCTCTTTTTCTCATGCTTTCATGTGATGATAAAATCTGGGAAAATATCTAAAAATAAGTCAAACAAAAACACAAAATTATTAAAATAAATGTATAAGAAATAAAAATTAGACCGCTTTAGATAAATATTTTATATAAATATCAATTAGAACAAAATTTCAAACAAAGTCAGACCCATAGCCTTTGCTCTGACACTCCGTCAAGCGTCCCGAGTTACAGTCTAATCTCATGGTCCTTTCCTAAACCCGTTCTTCTCTCTCATCTTCTATCATTAGCCACTTTTCCACAGTCAGGCCAGTGCGAGCCAGGGCAAAAAAAAATGGCCTCGGAGTCGGACCTCAAGCACAGAGGTCAAAATAAAGTAGCATTTCCGCTGTGCCTCGCAGCGCTACCCTAAACACCATCATAAATAAGCCTCCATAGAACGACGTCACACACATTTCACCAGCTGAGCTGACTGAAAACTAGCTAGATCGCAAAATGAGCATGACAGAAGCGAACGTTTGGTCTTTACTTCAAGACTTAAGACTCCAGCACCGATATTTGACCAATGTTTTACAATAAATAAATAAATGTTACAGTGAGAAAATCATGCTGAATCGAACTGGGATTTACCATTTCACATAAAAAGAGGTGCTTCCCATTTATTTGCGATCACAATTATGCACAAAACAACTCCATTAGGGTGTTTAAGTTCCCCTTTGTTCATAATCACTCATCAAGCCCCAGTTGGCCCGCTTTGGACCAAGGTATACGGCGAGCCAAAAAGCCCTGGTCGTTAGCCCCGAGGAAACCCCCAATAAGGCCCGATCAAGCCCCGGAAGTGACAGTGGAAACGCGATTAGCCCTGGCACGCACTTGCACGCTCACTTTTGGCCCAACAGTGGAAACACGGCTACTGTGGCTTGTTTCAAACCATTTACGTTGGCAAAATGTTATTAATTTTAACTTGCTTTTTTTAACTATAGTACAAAATCAATATCACATTTGTATTCATTCTGATACTAAAAAAAACAAAAAAAAAACTTCATGCGATATTAACTATATAACATGATATAAATCTTTTTTTTAAAGAATTTTTTACCACTTATCTTAATTTTTGAGGGCATTATAAATGCATTAAGACTAAACACGCAGTGAAAGCATGCATTCTAAATACTCAGACGTACTACTCTAACCTACTAGACTACATCACGTAGAGTATGCATGCATTCTTTCTGTGGTTGTGTTTTTTGTAAAGTGAGCGATATACTCAATGTCAGATTGCATATTGTAAAAACAATAATTATGATATTATCATAGACGATATATCACACACCCCTAATTATTACATCTTTGAATTTTCTTTGAACGCGTCCGGGAGATACACCAGAAAAGCTCTACTTTTGCAAGTTCAACTGTGCATTTCAGCTGCACAAAGATAAAGTGTGTGTGTGCGCGCACACGAGCGAGAGAACAAGAGAGGTGTGGAAATGATAGAGAAAGCGAATGACAGTGTATGGGTAGGTTACAGATGTGGGTATTTCAGAGTGACTGAAAACTTTGTATGCACAAGAGTGTGTAACTATACGTGTTACCAAGTGTGACTCTCCTGGAAGGATTCTTGAATGTATTCATGAGTACGTGGTGAGATGAGTGGCAGTTTGAGTGCAGAAATTGTGAAACAAAATGGATAAATGCATATGGTGATTTAAAAAAAAATCATATCATAAGAGTAGAGCCATCATAGACAAAGCCAATTTAGAGTGGACCAAGATGACCCAGAATCAGTCATCTTGTCACAAGCATGCATAATTTCACATATATTTGAAACAACAAAATGCTTTTTAAAGTTTATTTTTTTTAAAAACATCGCATCCATCACTCTCCATTAGGAAAAGTTAAATACCGTCAATCTGCCCTGCCTGATAAAGATAAAACTAACTTCACTGCATAACTGCCTGCAATGTGTATCGTACCATCAGAAAAAAGCCCAACCCCAGCAGAAACAGCAACACTCTGCAGAGATTTTTTTCCCAATGTGGCATAAATGGCCTTGTAGGCTTTGACTGACTGTCTCTGAGATTCAGTAGAACGTCACATACTCCATCGGCTTCAAAATCAACAGCCACTGCAGGAAAAGAAAGGAGCTTGCGAGCAGCTATTACAGTGAGGTGCCACAGGGCACACTACTGAGCCCGCTGCTGTTCAGAACTACCCACAAGAACACGAAACCGCTTTGACCCTTCTTAATCTCTGCCTTTCTCTTTAGTTTTGTTCTGAACCGTGGGAATTTCAAGACGACTGGGGCGCGTTCAGGTGAAGCTAATCGGATCTATGAGAACAATGTCATCACTCAGATGAGTGGGCCCTGCCAGCCGCCAGTAGCCCCCAGGGACACTGTCCCACAACTTCCATCAAAACAAGCAACAATTCCTACAAAAATCACTCTGAAGTTTGCAACAACAGTGCAGACAGTACTCGTTAGTGCTATTAGCTAGTTATGTAAACCAGCTGCTTCTATGCAGCAGTAAGGGACAAAGGCGCGAGATGGCACAGTGTGTGGTGAGCTGTGCATGTTGCAGAACAAGCCTGCGGCGAAGCACTGCAGCTGTCAAACAGTAGCTCTACCATGCATCCGTGACTGATTACCAAGGGGCCACTACGTCACATGTTCACACGACGCAGGTCTCCGCAAGTTGTTGAGCCAAAAGCGTTGGAAAATGACAAATCTGTCCTTATTTTGTCTCGTTTGAGTCACTGTGAACTGCAGTTAAGCCTGAGGCCCAATGTGTTTTGGGCTCTCCTGCTGAGATTTTAATTTGTTTAGCTAAAATGCTAAATCACAACTTGCATGCTTTAGGTTACTAATTAATAATGGGGAACTTCTGCTGCATTGGGAATGAATTTTTACACTCCTCTGGAGAATAAAATATCCCGCTACACTGCTAATAAACAGAATATGTCTCATAGTGTCTCCTTCAGTTTAATTAGGTCACTTTTTGTCATATGGCTGAATGAATCGTGCCATTTCAGCAGTGGACACAGAACTAATACGATCAGGGCTTTTGCTAATTGGAGCACTGAAAGTCACATGGCCATGGACTTGAAGCATGCACGCTGACAAATCACTAGTAATCACGATAACAAAGGGAAGCCATTTTGCATATATCATCAGATTTAACAACAAAGAAGATGGATGCAGGACTGACGCTGGCAGCATGGCATTTATTGAAGTGCGGGACATACAACGAAGAGTGCTACATGATTGGATTGTGCTGCAAATAATCAGAAACAAGTAGGAAGGGGGGAGGTGATGACACTTTGATTAGGCCGCCCGGTGCAGCTTACACCATGCAGAAAGCGACCAGAAACCACCTCCGGATGTGCGTGGATCTCTCCCCAGGGCTCGGACACACTAGCACAACGGAAATGAGGACAAATGAGTGTGTTGCAGTGTTGACATCAAAATGGCATGGGGACGAGGGAGCCTTGTGACGGCGTGCCGAAGTGTGGCCTGGAGACAGGCCAGTCATCGCTGGCACAGTGGCGGCCGCTGCTCCTCTCCGCCTCTGCACCATGACGGATGGGCGGGCAGACAGCTGTTTAACATCACAAGATTTAGAGCCTCCCATAGCAGCCGTCAGTCCAACACCTATCAGCCTGAAGTAAATCTCCTGTCTCCTGCCTCTCAGAGAGGAGTGTGAACCGAGGAGCCGCTCGAGCAATCGGCTGTTAATCACCTGACCTCTATTGTTCTGCCATTACCGAGGCCAGGCCAACCCCTATCGCTCTTCTCCTGCTCCTCTTTCACTTTCACTCCCTTCTCTCCCCACCCTTCTCCTCCCTCTCCTGCCTAAGGATGTGTATAGCTACATATTTTCAAAATCGATTTGTTGGAGGGTTGCCTGAATGGCTAATTGACTAATCAATGTTAAAGAAGCCCTGTATAATTAGGGTTTTTGGGATTCACCAGACACAAGTTTAACATTTCTTATTGAGGGTATTAACATAAGACACATCATTGAGTTCAAGCATGCTAGAGTCTCCAGACACTCTTACTGAATACATCCTAAAATGCTTTCTAAATTCATCTTATTGATATCATTGTGAATGATTCATCCAAGCATGAGTTTCATTTAAAAAAAAAATTCTGAGCTCATTATTTATCAAAACGACTTAACTTGAACTCCTGGTGAAACTACAGACTTCTCCCTGGTGACGTATGCCAGATTTTTCAATCACTTCAAACGCATTTAGATCTACCTCCATGCAGTCAACAACTGATGGATAGAACCATGGATGGAAACTCTTTTTTGATAATCAGTTTCACTTGCATACATCACAATACAGATGGAAAGATCTGTCACTACTTCCATTTCACCACAACAGTGCAAGACTCGACACAGAGACCAAAGATCTGCATGTTGCTCTAAAAAGGAGATGGATTTAAAGATGCTGTTTCAAAATACTGCTGCTAAAAATATCAAAAGTCTAGATAAACTAGTTTGCCAAGTAAACTAGTGACCCTATTCCTACTCCTGCTTCTCTTTCCTTTTACAATCTCTCTTTTTTCCCCCTCCATCTCATTGCTGCTTTGTAATTCACGTCTCCTGTGCCCTGCTGGGAGGTCACTGGGCATGAGGAGGTGGATCAGCAGTAGCTGCGAATGCCGCAGTGTAAAGTTACACGCTCCGGAGACTTGCATGAGCTCACACTGGATAACACTTCCGCCCTGATGGAATTGCAGATAAACATGCCAATGTTTGGGGTTTTTTTTCAATCATGGAGGGTAATTTTCACTGACTTCTACAATTATTATTATTATAGTACGCCAATTATATCCCCTAACCCTATACCTAAACAATATTTGATCATTTAAAAGTAGGGAATAGGGATGCACTGAAATGAAAATTCTGGGCAAAAACTGAACCGAAAATTCAGGATGCACTTGGCAGTAAAACCAAAAATAAATTAAAATCAAACTTATTAAATAATTAACAATCAAATAGCTAAAGCTGAGTTGTATAAACATTTAAATTGCACAAGGCAGTTTATAAATAAACTTTTTAATAACAGAATTGTTTCTACTCAAGTTTGTTGGTAAAAGAGACATTAAAATTACAATAAAGTGTAATAACTTGTTTCCATGACAGATTTATTCAAACATACATTAAAAAAACATCACTAATGTCACGGTTTTCCCCGCTCCAGTCACGGTCCCTCACACTACATTTCCCAGCAACCCCCTGGATCCTCACCACACCTGCAATCATTTCACTCATCAGCACAGCTGAACTCCATCACGTCATTATCACTTCATCCTCAGACCCCAGCCTTTATAAGCGGTTTGCTCTCACTCCTTCGGTGCCGGGTATTAAACATCACGTCTTGTTCTGTTTCCCCGTTACCTTTGATATTTGAAGTACTGGCTCCAGAGGTCCTCGGCAAGTGGCTCAGTGTTCCCCACTCGAGAGGATTCCAGTGCATCTATGAGTGATATTCTAAGGATCGTCCGTGAGAGGACTTCGTGTTTCTGCGTGTGATATTCTAAGGATCGTCCGAGAGAGGATTTCCTGTGTTTCTGTGTGTGATATTCGAAGGATCGTCCGAGAGAGGACTTCATGTGTTTCTGTGAGCGAGGTCACACAAACTATCTGCGAGAGTATCTGTGACTGTGAACTGTATATCCTGAGTTCAAGACTATCCTGAGTTTATTCTAATCTAGCTTCAAGTGTTCGTGAGTCGAATCAAGCTTCAAGTGAATCTGTGACTGTGAACTGTATATCCTCCTGAGTTCAAGACTATCCTGAGTTTATTCCGTTATGAGTTTTAAGAGTATCCTGATTTGTTCCTTTGCATCTACCTTGTTCTGGATTTACTTTAGTGTATAAATAAAGTTTTAGTTCTTTTGGTATTCCTGTCTCCCTTGAGTGATATTGTGACAACTAACAGGTAAAAATATAATGAACATGTAATACAGAAGAGGTGAAACAACGCATTGCTATATCGATATCGTGACACTAAAACGCGCCGATACATATTGTTGATGTAAACGATGTGATTCATGAAATAGTTTGTTTTATCCAAGACTCCGCTTACTGCATTTATAAGGTATAATTAACCCAAAAACATAAATTGTCATCATGTGCTCAGCCTCATGTCATTTCAAACCTATATTTTCATTCAACTTCCAAACACAAATGAAGATATACTTTTTATGAAACCTGAGAAATTTCTGTCTCTCCATTTATAATTTTCCACATCCCTCTAAGTGAAAGCTCAAACATAATTTAAATGACCATATTACATTTAGTTTTAGTAGTATGCTTATTTAAAATGTTTTAGATGGCTTAATCTGATATGTATAGTACATTAATAGCAGGAGATGCAGGACATCGCGAGCACTACATTAAACTACCATATGTTGAATATAATGTATAATAATGCAATGGAAGAGTATTTGTGGGTCCGGATAATAATAAATAATAAAAACTCCTTTATTTTGACTTAAAATATCACAATAGCATTGTATTGTAAGTTCAGTATCGTGATTTGTATCAAATCACAAATCGTGACGCGTGTATCATTACATTACACCCCTATAATACAGTGCATATATTTAGCAAAATGCTTTTCTCTGGAGTTATTTTTTCTAGCTAACTAATGAGTTAATGGACATTGAATATCTTACTTTAGTTAAATGTAACGTTAAGTTAGGGCTGTACAATTTAACAGAAATCATAATTGCCGATTATTCCCTTGAAATTGTGATTCAATTACGATTATCACAATTTACATATAGGCATATTATAATAAATGTTTATACAAAAATTGTTAAAACACACACACGTACTGTCCCCCTTTACTTAATATACACTTAAATTGTAAGAATATGACTAATAGTAAAGACTACTATTAAATAAATATTAGGCCTATGCTAAAGCTATTAAATAGCAGTCCCAAACTAGTTTTTGTTAATACAATGTTGGTATGAGTCATTTAAAAATAAAAATAAAATAAAGTGGCACTTTGGGGTTATGGAAACGACAGTTACCATGGTTAATACACAATACTACAGCGATACACAGCGTGCGCGCCGCATTTGCGCGTGCAATTAAAGAGTGCGCGCTACGAGCACAGTATGACGGCTGACAGGTCAGGAAAGTACGTTTTTCTGAGGAGAAAAACGTTTTATTTCAGCGTACACTTAAATCACTGCCTGGTAGTTCCTATTGTGCTGGGTTCTCTGAAGTAGTCGTGATTCGCCTCATAACATAACATGCTCTAAACACTTTTCACTTTTTTCTGGATTTTCTTTTGTAATCGCCGTTGCATCCTTAATCGTAGTCGCGATTAGAAATTTGATTAATTGTGCAGCCCTACGTTAAGTGATTGTATAGCCTACAAGTTGTTTTATTGACGTCTTTCCCCAGTTAAAACACTGATTGAATGATTACATGAAACGGGATTCATTTTGGCAAGTTGTAAATATACCTGGTGTTCACCCATGTTTATTTCGTGCTTTAACTTACTAGTTAAACTTTGATTTTAACTATTCAAAGAGCGCCAAAACACCATTTCAAAATAAAACTCAACAGAATTTTAAAGTTAGGACTTTGCTTCATATTAAAAGTAACAAAACTTTTGTGATTATTGGATGGCAAGCACGCAACAAATGTTTAGTAAAGTTTTGTTCATGCTGCTCCACAACAGAAAACAGCACAGACTAAAAGATTTTAGTATTAGGAAACCATTTTATTACGGATTAAAATCGAGAAAGTAACTAATATGGTCAATGTTTAACTGTTGTAGCTCATCCACATTGTGTTCTGGTCCCTGATTTTGGCTCTTCAAAACCATATTGGCCCGAAACTAGATGCTTCGGACGAAAATGTCCTGAAGCCGAAATTTCAGTGCATCACTATTTACTCTAAATTGTAATGTAAACAAGCATTTTCTGTAAAGCTGCATTTAAACATGTATTGTGAAAAGCACTACACATGTGAATTGAATATAAAAATAGTGGTGTAATTATCATGCAACATCCATGATAATTTCACAATACATACATTGACATCTACATCCATACAAATGCAGATGGACGTCTTTGTTGTGTCATATCTTGTAATGTTTGTAGACACCCCCATTACCCTGTCTATTCTCCTCTTTCCAAAAAAATTAATGCCAAAACCCCCCAAAAAAGAAAATGGTAGTTTGCACTAAATAAATAAATGTCATTGTTTCATTGCCCAGGAAATACCTCAAAGCCATGTACAATGCCTTATGCTGTTTTTAGGATAAGCTTTTTTATTTTTGAACATTGATGACTGGATATATTCTAAAAACAAGATGTTTCTACA
Source organism: Leuciscus leuciscus (assembly GCF_965113295.1). Taxonomy (NCBI): domain Eukaryota; kingdom Metazoa; phylum Chordata; class Actinopteri; order Cypriniformes; family Leuciscidae; genus Leuciscus; species Leuciscus leuciscus. Next base: position 19,925,723 of record NC_138740.1, on the reverse strand, counting down.
GTCGCCATGGCATGATGCCACAAAGAGAGCAGACGTTTTGACTGTGTGTGTGTGTGTTCTGGCACAAACCAAGCCTTAACATCAAAAATAGAGAAAACAGAATATGCAAAACTATGGAAAACTACGGAAACCTGACCCGGTTAAAGCCATCTGCTATGCAACTATGCAAATGCAGTGTAAATCGAGTACAACTACGGTTGGGGCGAGGAAATAAATTGCAGGGCAGGTCACATGACCTTGTGCTCCGTTTATAAGACAACAGGAATGCTGGGTCGCACGTAGAGTGAAGCATTTACTCTGCTCGCATCTGCCCACCCCTCCTCCTACTCGCTCTGGCATCTGGCACCTTCTCCCACTCTGTAATGCCAGGTAATTACCTACCCTATCTGTTGCTGCTTACCCATTCTACCTACTCTCAAAACATTCAGGAAAAGCAGTGGGCTCCTTTAATTATCTACTTTCTGCATCACTCTGGAATGTGTCCAAGTCAATCCCCCTGGTCCGCCTCAAAATAAATCAAGGATTCATACCAAAAACAGCCACGCATAGCACAGCATAACAGTACGTGTTGTGGGCTGTGCTGCTTATGTTGAGTACTGCAGTTCAAGCGACACAATGTAATCTGCAGCTTCAAAGGGTACCTGGGAAAAAAGCAAGTCTGACCTGGACCTCTTCTAATGAAAAGTGCCTAAGCGGCTATAATCACTGGATTCACACCATCGCGAACATGCACCGTGTTTGAATGCTTCTCAATGACCTGAGGTCCATTAACAATCATTTGGGTTAGCAAGTAAAGCTCATCCAATGCCAATGAGCGAAATGGAAAGGAGGGTTAAAAAAGGGGGAAAAAAAGGAGAAGAAAAAACTTCCCTAGAGGTGGAAACAGACACAAAGATCTCTGCGGTGACCTTTTTCCCCAACTTATCATCCGGAGAAGTGATCCCTAGTGTTTTTTTCTCGTGCTTCACTGGCATGGGGACTGAGTCACACGTCAGCCTGGATTAAAAGATGCCCAGTACTCCAGGCCATGTGTTGCCTTAAGAGAGACCGCGTGTTTGCGCGTGTGGACGAACTGTGCACGCGTGACCTTGGACCTCGATAGAGCGGGCATGACGTGTGAACGTTGTGTGGCCTTAAGTTTATATGTGTGAGTCTAACAGCTGTCATGTCATTCTGGCACCTACGTTCTCTGCAGTCTTCTTGGTTTCCCAATTTGCTACAGCTTAAAAAAAAACTACATATACAGTGTCTGAACAAAGTCTGGGCTGATTTATAGACCCCCTAGTGACTTAAGAGACACAACCATTTAGCTATAAGCTTGCATAGACAGTCACGTGACAAGGCACAGGGCTGGTCCTTTGCTGCTATTCCTTCATGTATACTGCAGTACACAGGACAAATGAGTGAGCTTCACCAGACAGAGGGGCAGCTCCTCCGGAGCGCAAGGCAGACATCAGTGAAAAGCTCTGAAGCTATGGATGTCTGGGCCTCCCTCAGGGTGGATCATGCCTTCACCCTCAACAGCATCAATAGACGGCCGTCCGCACTTAGAGGGAGACTGTACATGTATTGCACATCAAGGATCCGTCCATGCAAGAAGTGCTGAAAAGCGAGACAGCCAAATAGCAGGAGTCTGGCGAGTGAGTCAGAAAGCAAACACAGTCAAAGCATGATTCTTTCTGTACCTCTTTTTAGTATGTGTTCCTGTGAATGCGATGGGATGGTTCCGTGTTAATGGCCTGCCACATCATTATAAAGATTAAAGGAATGGCTGTCGATTTAGCTTTATATGTCATAGCCTAGGTCTGTGTAATTACGTAAAAAAAAAACAAAAAAAACATAGCTGTCAAGGTTAGAGTTAGACAGACACAGATATTAAAATTCTTGATTTTGTGAAAAAATGACTTATGCTGTCTAGGTGTGTGCGATATATATATATATCGTCTGTGATAATATCATAATTGTTGTTTTAACGATGTGCGATTTGACATCGAGTTTAGCATATCCCTCATGCTTTTCACTTTTCATATAATCAACAGATGAAATTAAAAAAATTATTTTATTTAAACATAAATATGAAACTAAATCGTTTTCTTTAATGACTAGGCTGTAACACATAGGCCTATTAGCCTATAGTACAGAGAAATTTAATGTCGGAGTGGGATTTGAGCGAACGTTTCTCACCGGTGAGCATGTGGGGGAGAGGTACGATTTTCGAACAATCATCGATTATTATTTTGCTTGATATGCCAATCCTTAATATTTGCGGTTTTAAATGCCTGTTTGAGGTCAATGTGAAAGCTTTAAAGCAGTCTTTTAGTGCCGCTTTCAGAGCGCTCACGTCCGTTACATTGTTTTTTACTCAAATGTGAACACGAAAATAAAATTAAATAAATATTTTATGTTCTGTGGAGAGCCAACCCTTCTTCATCCGGTGGGTAGTAGTACTTTTGGTTTGCGCAGTGTAATTCACAGAATTACAAAAAAATATTTTGCCACCTAAAAGTTAAAAAAAAATTGTATCACGTCCGTAACGCATGCCCTCATATTAAATATAAAACGCATGTGTGGACTGATATTTTTCTAATGTCTGGACTCCTTTATTAAAGGAGTATGGATATATAAACAGACATTTCAATATATTGGTATTAAATGCATTTTATGAGAATTTATATTTCAAGTTTTGACTGCAAATGTCACGTCCATAACGATGGAATTTCCCAATAGTAATTTAAAGATGTGGCAGCATTGGATCTGGACGGGAAGGATAACTCTGGGAGTTGGAAGGGGTGTGTCGCGATTCTTCCTTCTCTCACTGACACAGGTTCGTGGATCTGAGTGTCGCGATTTCGGTTTCATATCGCATATCGTTACAGCCCAAATAATCATAGATGACGCCATAGGTTTTTATTTAAAAGAACATAGCCTACGTTTATATGTAGGCCTAGGCAATTTATATTCACAATACTTACTAAAATAATGAATTTTCTTTTTATTGCATTTGTAATAGTTGTTTGAAGAGTAAAAAAAAAAAAAAACGGTCGGCCGGTCTTAACGCAAGTTTACAACCGGCAAGTCGGTCGAACTAAAAAAAAAAAAAAAAAAATGTATTGGGTCAATCCTAAATTGACAGGGTCGGTCGGGTTACGGCAAACAATAATATTTTTAAGGATGGCCTAATCGTAATCTCAATTAAAAATTGCGCAGCCCTAATGTATCATACTGCATGTTTTCCTTTTGTCTTGTGCTCATCTCATATTAATAATTAAATAAAAGTATAGATCATCATCATGCAGCTACTGTAGTAAGCCTAATTCATACCCAGCATGAGCATAACAATGGAAGACATCATGAGGCAATGTTATGATGAACTATCATCATGCTAATTGCAAAATGCTTTAAAAAGTAATTAATTAAGCAGTGCACAAACAATCTGACAACTTGTCAGTTAACCAACACTGGGTCATTGTGTGAGCTGCACGAGACAAAATTCAATCCTAACACAGTCTCCAACATGGCTTACTGAGGCATTCCCTTCAAAACGGTTCCTCATACACAGATGCCAAATGACAGCACAGAAGGACGATAAAAAAAGCAGGCTCACAAACCAGCCAGTCAACCTTCGTGTACAGACAGGGGAGGGGGAAAAAAAAGAAAAAGGAAGACCACCTGTCCATCAGGAAAGCCACCAGGTTTCCTTCCTCCCCCTCCTCTCTCAGTATCTCTGAGCCCAATGATGGCCAGCGATACTCCTTATCAGCTGGTGAGATGAGATTTAGTTCCAGGCCTAACACTCATGGGAGGCTATTGATAATACTAGTCCCCCATTCTGCTCTCCTCTCATTTTCCTGAAGTGGGACCGGCCTCGCCTGGCCAAATCCAAACCGCAACCATGACAGCAACTGCAAAACTGATTTCGAATTAGTGTTACGGGATGACATCTACCGTGTTCCAGCTATGGATGAATACGATGAGCCATGCAAAACCCAGATGTGAGGCCTGGCAGTGGGCATCCCCTTAGTAAAATCCCCTCTTTTTCCCCACTGCTACCTGGATGGAAAGCTAGGTCAAGCTCCTGGTGATGGGTGTGATGTTGTTTTGACATCCATGCTGCTGCATACCCCAATGAATAATCGATGGTGCTTGAAAAAAAGAATGCATTTGATAAAAAATGTTTTCTTATTTTAGCACTGTTTTAAAAACACTCATGAAATTTTCATTGTTTATAGGTACAAAGCCGGAAACGGCACGTCTAACATGTTCAAAGCGGTGTTTTTCCATTACTGACCGTATCTCCACGGCTAAGAATCATTAATGTTCTTCATGCACAGAGCAAAACCATGTGCATCTTTGTGTCCACGTTTTTATAGCCTCGTAAATGGTTGCATATAACTGTCGAACTAACCTATTACACTGACAGACAGCAACTATTATGTGATATTGATCGCTCAAGCCTTTCAATAGCAGCGGTCCTGTCGATTTGATCAACTGGAGAAGCAGAGTTTGTCTAGAGCGTGTCTCAGTCGTAAACTTTAGGAACACATGTCTGAATGTAGCCTACATTCATCAAAACTCAATTTGACTGATTCACCTCAGCAGTTACTACACAAGTGATTCATATGCAATTAGTGGTGTTAATCATATACTAATAATAAACAGTGAATTTAATTACATCCATGATGTATTGTCATCCACAGCAAATGCTACTGGATTTTCGCACACACCACAGCTCAAAAAGATTTATCTGACACCAGCTCACAATCGAGTTCTTCAGCCCTGGCTGCCCTGCCACAGAACAGTTGGTGATAGAGCTAATAGAGGGTTGCAACATGGCAACGGCAGAAAAAGACAACAGATGTTCAAGAGGGCGATACAAAAAGGATCAAAACAGCATTTTGGTGGCTTCATTCTTTATATGTCCTGACGTCCATTGTAGTTGACCAATGTATATAGGGGGCTACAGCATTAGTGGAGGCAAAAACTGACAATTTGATTATAGATTAGATTATAGATTATAGCCTCATGTTCAAAAACTGTATGACTTTCTTTCTTTCTTCTGTGTAATATTAAATTGGGGGAAATTCAAAGACAAAATTATGCAAAATGTAAAAAACTATAGAAATGTAAAAATAGTCTATATCATAAATATAAGTCTAAGTCTAAGTATTCTGTGACTAGTTGCATAAACTGCTTAGACTAGTGTTCCCCCATTGAGTCTTCCCCCACTCATTTTTCAAAAGTCAATTACATAAAAACATAAGCCCTATCCGGGCGGAACTAGTATTCAGGGGGACGTTAGAGAAATTAGTGTTTCACAGACGTACTTTGTGATTTTAATTCTGTCGACAACCTCAGTAAAAAATTTATAGGAAATGATCTGCTGTTTTTCAGCAAACTCAACGGTCCTCTGAGAAATCCAATCCTGTTTGAATGCGAATGTCTTGCGGATATTGTATTATCCTAATGCTTCTCTTATGTTTTTTAACTACCTGAGCTACAGTTTGCGCACCAATGTTCGGTACGCTTTCATTTAATTTCAATTTCAGTATGGATGGTTTCCGACGAAAAAATTTAATTAATAAATGAAGCCAAATCACAGAAACTACAAAGACCGCCCATTAAAATATCCGTGTCAGATAAGAGTAAGATTAGTGGTGCAACGGATCATCATCGATCCGTGATCCGTTCGGATCAATATCTTCGGTTCGGCACTCACGTGATCCGCGGATTGATTGATGAAAAAAAAGTTGTGCGCATGTTCAGTCCACACACAGCGTGGTCATGGCGAGCGTTATGAACCGCAGAGAGCGTGACGCCTCATTCGCGCCGCAAAACCTCCAGACGTGCGTAAACGCGTCTTTACATTGACTTCACATTGAAATCACTCGCGCCGGACGCTGTATTCGCGTTTGGTGTGAACGCAGCATGGGTGACGGCGAGAGAGAGAGAGAAAGAGTGCCTGCGAGTGCGAGCGAGCAAGGTAATATGTTTAAACTTAAATGAACTACACAAGTAGTTATGTCTCTTTGTATTAATTTGTCCTGTTATTGACATAGGCCTAATGCGCGTCATTGACAAAATGCGCAACCAGATGTTCGAATAATTCGAATATGTGTTTTTTAGAGGGAATATTCGAACGTCATTTTTGAGCAATTTTGACAGCCCTATATGACAGTGGAAACACATAAAGCATTGGTCCATGTTTAAAGGAAGGAGATGCCTTTTTATGTTGCACTTTAAGTTGTTTTTCATTAATTATGTTAAAAAGAAGATATTATGCCTTGTGCACTTTAAGTTGATTTTATATATTTTAATTTAACAATTTAAAAGTGTTAATAAAAAAATTAAATAAAATTTTGCTGATCCGAAAAATGATCCGATCCGTGACTCTGATCCGAGAAACGATCCGAACCGTGAGTTTTTTGATCCGTTGCACCCCTAAGTAAGATACTTGTCTAGATCTGCTCACTTATTTGGGTTTATTATAAACAGCCACTTCTATAAACTTGTGAAGTTTACTTATATAGGGTTTTTTAAATAAATTTAAATTATATACATTTAATTAATAATAAGTGGAAAGACATATATGTCATACGTGATGCACAGCACATGAGGTTTCTGTAACGCCCACATCTATCTAACCCACACTCCCATCTCTATAAGAAACTGCGTCTGAAATCGCACACTCTTGAGTAGGTACTTGTTCTATATAGTGTGAATGTATTCCAGACGTACTACATTCACCATGTTGTCATCACGTCAGTTGTGTCGCATCACTGCCATTCACAAATCCTCTCCCATTGCCTCGTATGGAAGCATATGGGTAGCAATTTTCGATTTGAAATGTAATATGCAAAATGAAAATGCAATATGTAATATGGCAATGCATTTCTGTATTTAAATTTACATTTTCCATTACATTGGTGCAACATTTGGTGTATTACAGAATTGATTAGATAGGTTTAAAATGTTCAAGCAAAAACTGTAGCAAAAATGATCATTTAAATGTTATTTTTCTTAATTGCATTTACACTTACAGTTAAGACACTTCCGATTGCATTTTTTTCCCGCAATGAATGTAGCAAAATTCAATGTGCAAATTGAGAATGCATTCCGAGCCAATCACGAATAAAGATAAGCATAGTGTATCAGACAATGAGAATATTTTATACAAAACGAAACCATCATTAACACAGTCCATTATCCCAGACGTTCCAACATCGCACTGGTTCTATCACCTGCAGACGAGTAATAATCTTCAGAAACACTGCCATTTCTCTGTTCACACTCCACTTCATCTACAAGTGAATTTAACGGTTGTATCAGCTCTGCCGCCACCGTGTTTCATTCCAACACCTCAAAACACTTAACACATTGCCTATGTTTAGGTTACCTGTTGCCTTCAACCAGTGATTGACAGGGTGGGAGGGGACGGGGACGTGATCGGCTAGGAATGCATTTTCAATTTGCATATTGAATTTCATTGTGGGACATTTAATGACAATGCAAATGCAAGTCTTAATTGTGAGTGTAAATGCAATTAAGAAAAATAAAATTTAACGGATCATTTCGCTACAGTTTTTTGCTTGAACGTGTTAGACATATCTTATTTCTGTAATACATTTTAATTTTGCAACTTATAAAGCGTTAAAATATGGATTCAATTTACATATTAAAACGAGTGTATGAAATGGCAAATGTAAATAATTGATTTTTCTTTTTCATTTTGCACCAACGTTGCACAAATGTCAATTTAAATACAGAAATGCATTGCCATTTTACATATTGCATTGTCATTTTGCATATTACATTTCAAATTGAATATTGACCCATATGCTTCCATAGCATCATGGGATAGTAAAGTGTCCATCTTATGCACACTTCATAAACTCGCCAGAAGTAATAGGTCATCTGGGTTCTTTTTGTATAGGAGTACTGTGAATTCGGACATACTTCTTTTGTCACATACGTTTTTTCGCCTAGTAGGCCTAGGGAAGTTGCCATTTCGGATGCAGCCAAGCCAGTTAGTCCAGTCCGAATTGGTATGAAAAAAAATAAAAATAAATCACAGACGTCAAGTGATAGGTATTATAACTCAAACGTTGTTTAGAAAACCAGTTCCATCCAAATAGGGCTATGATTTGTTCACAAATTAGACTGATCTGGTACTTAGACTGATCTGATGATACACCGTTCGGGATGAGTATCACTGAAAAACTACTGAAATGTAAGTCTGTGAGGCTTGATATTTTCCGTCATAATTCGCTGTCATTATTTGAAAGAGCAACCAGGAAATTCTTAAATACGTCTTCCACAAAAGAAAGAAAACCATATGGGTTTGGAACAACCTAAATAATGACATTATCTATTTGAGTTGTTTGGGTACATTGAATGTGCCTTACACTATAGAAATGCTCTGTTATGTGGTGAAATGGACTCCCTAAACTTGTTAATGACGATGCATAAAAGAGACTGAATCTTCTCAAAACATTAGACATGTCCAGAAACACTCCCACAGGCCTCGACTGTTATTTCATAAGTCACAATTTATTCGGACCATGTTTACATGTGTCCTTTGTGAACTTGTTTAGAGGGTGTATAATACCCTCCAAAAATTCGTTCCACGGAAACAAACATTTTAGCAGCAACCCATTCGGAGGATGATATAGCCCCTTATCCAAACAAAAGGCTGTTTTATTCCCACGGCTTTTCCATTTTTCTCTCGCTCTCTCTCGTGCATCTGAGAGCCGCACATGGCATGACTCGAATGGGGACAAATCAATACACACAGCGACCGTTAGTAACGCTATACTGGCACGAAGGTGTTCAACAAACCCATCACCAATGAGGAATTATTAAAAGATACACTTCCGAGGGGTTAACAATAACAGAGAACAGACAATAACATCTTCACTTATGAGTCAACACCATCCGTTCACTTCCCCAGCCCCGCGCATCACCTGCATTTGTGAAAGCACATATTCTGATGACAAAAGCATCTGCAGAGACGCACAGAAGTGCCCTTACCTGTGTTTGGGGCTGAAAGTGAGCGCGCGTTATCCCCACTTCTCACTGGAAATTGTTCGTTGGTCTTTTGTATAGTCCAGAGACGCGAAATGCGGTTGTTTGCCCTCCCCTTTCACTGGCGTACAGACAACGGCTGTGAGCGCGTCAAGCCGCTCCACCTGCATGAAACGACACAGCAGATCTGCCGCTCAGTGCGCGTTCTCCCGGTAGCGGTTATAGGCGCGAAATGAGGGCGCGGTCAGTGGAACACCTCACCAATCATCCCGCGCGAGCACTTCGCCTTCCAACCTCACCGACGACAGGATGACTGCGGCACAGCTGCCTCAATGTGACTTACTTTTACAAAATCTGGACCACCGACTATGTCCAGTAACTACGTCTCATCCACCTCCCTTCTGTCTCTTAATCCGTTTAGACCAGGGGTTCCCATCCTTTATGGTCTACCGAACCACTAAAATATTTATTCTAAACACTCTGGAATTTAAATAACATTTATCTCAATAAATGTTATGAATAATACAATTAAAAAATGTGTAATTATTTGTAATTGTAATTTACTTTATGTTAAATGTATTGGTTTAATGTTGGACTCCATAAAAAAAAAAAAACGTACATGGCTCTTGAGTGCATGATTCTGATTGGTCAATAGCTGTTTTCAAATCAAATATTTATATAAAATCAACGCTGTCCCCTCATCAGAGCAAACAAAGTCTTTCTGTCTCTTTACAAGTATGATAAATTAATTTCAGCTGGAATACATTTTTAATGTGTCTGCATCTTATCTATTTATCCACCTTATTTTTTGTTAATGTGCGAAACTTTCATTAGGTAAAGTAGAAGAATAACAAAGTTCAGTAAACAGTAAAACTATTTGCACTGCAAAGTGCAAACCAATGTGTTTATGTGATAATAAATGAAAATAATATGATAATTACCCGTTTGCATTTTACAGTTTTTTGTTTTAAATTGCTTAGACACTAAAAGTGGTACTTGTTGAGGCCCACTCAGTGAAACCATTCACTCACTCCAGTTTTGAGAAATGGAGCCATAGTTTCAAAAACTGTGTGTAAGCATTTTATTTTATTTATTTTTTTACTGTAAAACAGTAAAATGGACTGTTTTTGTACGGATAAAATAACTGGAAGCAGACACTTAAAGCCTAGCTTCAATGGCTGAATCCGAAATCGCCCCCTATACCCTCAAATAGGGCGTTATTTGAGGGGACAGCCATTTGTAGTGGTGTCCGAAACCATAGTTAGACGTTATCAAGTGCACTTATTCAATCCCCCATTGCACTGCAATAACGATTGTACAAACGATGTACGCTCAACGGCTGTCTGAATTCGGTCACTCGTTTTCATTCACTCCTTCAAGTGAACTGTATTAGTGGACTAACGTAGGGAATAGTGAATGAGGGTTTAGGGGGCAATTTCGGATTCAGCCAATGTCTGCACCCGCTCTAACGCCGGCCAAAGTCGTCATAAAACGGAAGTTGTGATAAGGTGTGTTCGACTTGAAGCAGTGCTGCGCAGTCCGAGCGGTGTATGATATCAAAGAAAGTAGTGAGAACGATAGAGAGAAGGCGGCTTTATATGCTTTCGAGTATCCCTCTCGCGGTACTTTGATGTCATACAACGATCAGTCTGCGCAGCACCACTTCAAGCCGAACAAACCTAATGCCAGTTTGCAGTCAGTTGTGGAGGATATTTAGTCCTGCCCTACGCCGAGACATACGTCATGAAGAGCATATGCCATTTTGAGGGTGAGGGTAGGTTAATGTTTTTGATTCAAGATTACAAATTGGAAAAAACTAATTAAAGATGTGCATGGATAAATAATAAGTACTGCAACATTCTGTAAGAAAAAATAAGAATTGTCAATTTGGATTTCAAGATGACTTTAAAAATGTATGTGTACATAATAATGTCCGGATGAATGTACATTATAAAACTTGCTATTGCCAATGTACCAAAATTTCACAAACCCCTGCAATTTTATCATGAACCTCTAAGGCATTTAGGGCATTTTACTCTGTAAAAAAAAAAAAAAAATAATAATTCTTTCCTGTATTTGCTCTATGAAATACTTGATTCTGATTAGTCAGTCACGGTTTTCAACAGTCAAATATTTATAAACAATGGCTTTTGCCCATGACAACATGTGTTTTGCATCTTTATAAAGATAATACATTAATTTAAAGTCCAACTGAAATCAAAATTGACCCTATTTACTTTGTTAGCGCATATTACTGGTCTTGTGGTGAAAAATTAATCCGTGCAAGTTAATACACAGAAAAAATTTGTTTGCCGTCGTAATCTTTAATCAAAGTCTGAAAAGTTACTTCCGGTCTGGAATGGCATTCCTTCTCTGATGATGTAGGTTTGACAGCTTGGGTTGGGAAACGCTTAACCACTCCCTTCAAACCGTTAGTCTGCTATGAGCAGAGATGGAGAGTAAAACCCTGCCCTCTGTTCAATATTCCTTTTCACTGGGAAATACATCACAAGAAATACGTTTGCAACTTCCGGTTCACGCGGACTTTAATATCAAATCAGTATTTTGTGTGTATATTTGTATTTATCTGTTTGTTGGTTGGTTTTTAGCTGTTTTCGCATCAGGGCTTTATTTTGCGATGACTGGCTGAATATACATTTAGAGCACTTTGTAAAGAATTGTACATATTTTTCTTATTTCTGTACTTTCACATTACGTACTGAATTAAGTGAAGCACTTGCTTCTTGAGAGGTCTGTGTGTGTGTGTGTGTGTGTGTGTGTGTGTGTGTGTGTGTGTGTGTGTGTGTGTGTGTGTGTGTGTGTGTGTGTGTGTGTGTGTGTGTGTGTGTGTGTGTGTGTGTGTGTGTGTGTGTGTGTGTGTGTGGCCATCTGCGTAGGGCCAAAAAAGTTTAAAAAAGAATAATTTAACCATGCAGGAACATCTTTCTTATACCACTTCACCTTGAAATGAGCCACCTGGCTCACATTTCTCTGCCATTTTATAACATTTCAAATCTTATGACTCCTCAGCTCCCGTGGCCTTATGGGACTGCAAAGTGTCCATTGTTTGCACTTTGCACGCTTCAGAATCTCAGCGGATGCAGTAGGTCATCTGGGTATTGTACGCCTACTGTTTGACTGAGCTAGTTTGATACCACAAACTCAGGCATCCAACTCAATTCACACTATACAATATAGAAGAACAAATATTTGGACGCTGGGTTAAATTTAAGGTAAATGTTGAGCAAAACATTTCACAACTGTGAGTAACTGACTTAGTGCTGTTTAATTGAATTATGATTAAATATTGGGGGGATGGGGGGGGGGGGGGTACCAGCAATGCAGGTTTAGAGGTTAATCATGGCAGAGTCGACGAAGAAAGCGCGGTCGGAAGTGTCATGGAAAAGAAAACGAGAAACTATTTCCGACAGTAACGTTAAATGCAAGTACTCCACAGCGACTCTAGGGGTCGCTGTTTGACAAAAACGGAAACTGCATAGTGTGCCTTTAAGTATGAGTGTGTCTCTAAAGAAAATAAGTGTTCTGGGGTCAAGTGAGACAATGAGTATAGATTGTTTACCATATCCTTTTACCACAAAATGTAATTTCAAAGAGATAAAATGTTTAACGATCTTTGCTTCAAAGAAATGTAAAAACGCCAACGCGCATGGATTAATGCACTTGATTATACATCAGCTATAATGCTGCGGGCTGTTTTATAAGTTGAACATTTACATTGTTTTCTTTTTTTACTGTTATTTTGTCCTCGAGTCATACATCTTTAAATGCATTAATGTTTAACAGATTACTTTACATTCGCAAGCTTTGTGTAATGAGCCAAATACTCAAACAACAGCTAGTATGATTAATGGTATCTGTAGTAATTCCCCCATGTATTACCCTCAGCTAATAACCTTAAGCACAAAGCCTGGACCTCAAATGTCTGTTCAGGCATGATTTTAACAAAAGTGCCTCACTGCTTCACTTGAGGGGGGACTCCATAAAAAAAAACATGCATAAAAACGTAAAACAGGAAATAATGTCAGACAGGTCCCATGCAGACCCTCATGACTGTCAAAGTCAATAGGTCTCTTAAAATATCGGTTAATTTGAACTTTTTATGCAAAGACAAGGTAAGCTCAGGGTGTAAAACATCATGTAGTGGTTCTCCCAAAGATGTATTGATATTTATGAATTAATAATAAAATAAAATGGTAACACACGAACACACACACACACACACACACACACACACACACACACACACACACACACACACACACACACACACACACACACACACACACACTACTGTGCAAAAGTCTTAGGCACTTAAGTATTTTTACACAAAAAAAGGTTTTAAGCCAGTTATTTATATATTTTGCTGTAGTGTGTCAGTATATCAGTTTACATTTCCAAACATTCCTTTTGCCAAAAATTGTAATAATCCAGAGAGATTTTTGTAAGTCTGACAGCAGCCGGTATGATCTGATCTCACCAGCATCGAGTCTGTCTGGGATTACATGAAGAAAAAATGAGACAGAATAAATCCAGAAGAACTGCGGCAACATCTCCGAGCCGCTTAAAGAAACCTACCAAAATATACTGATTTATGAATTATAAAAAATACAAATAAAAGAATTAAAATAATAATAGTTGTGTTTAAATAGAAAATAAATAATGATTATAATGTGTACACTCACCTGTTTTCAAGAATATTTGATTATTTTCTACTGAAGTCATTAAAATTAAACTGTTCTTTAAAATGGTATGAAAGCTAAGTTAATGGTATAAAACAAATGGATTTATTTTCATTTGACATTCCCATCTCATTTCTGAAAACGACTATGAGCTTTTGAGCATTCCAACAAGTGCCTCGAGATGAGGGGGGGGGGGGGGGGGGGGGGGGCTCTCTATCTTACAACAGCAGACGGAAACCCAGCCCCTCCAAACTGTGCCTTGGCATTGGCCGCTGTGCACACAGCACCTTACACACTCAGGAAAAGCGTCAAGACTGGCGTCGTTCCCGACCAACCTGCCTCATCTGTATTGAGCTGTGGCATCACTGAATGATTTGCAATTATTATTATTGTAGAAGTTTCCATTACTCTTGTATAACGCCGTTTCTTGCATTTTTTCGCTTCTCGCGCACTACTTTGAACTTGGAGTGCCATTATGCATAAGAGGCTCCATCAAAAGAAAACATGCAAATGGATATTTTGTGGATATGGTTAAGCTGAGAGTGTGTGCGTGTGTGAGTTTTCTGAAGCTGGCAAAGCTAATGATAGTCTGTTGTGGACCGTGTCATAACAGCCACATTGTCACTGTAACTTGTGTTAAATGATCACTGGGGTTTAAAACCTGGACCGTGTGGACATAGAGACCTTGAAGCCTCTTCAAGCCCATAGAGCGCAGCTACATGGGAGACATATTAATGCAGACTGACAAGGACATGGGACATAGACTCTCTGCCTCATTCTCTCCCCCTATCCTTCTCTCCATAATGTGTGGTTTCAGGAATAGCCACACTAACAGAAGGACGGCATGATGGGGACCTTGGAATGTAATCATGTCATTACCGTGTGAGTGAAGTATGAAATAGTGAGAGAGCGGGTGAAAGATTGACTGGCCTGAAATGGCAATTGCTTTAGGGGGGTGACTGCTCTCACGCAAGTGACACCGCAACAAGCTTTCTGCCTCTTTGTCCCTATTGTGCCCTCTTTATTTTTAACACAAGCGTTCACTTTCTCTCTCTCTCACACACACTTGTATTTCTGAGTCAAACGCATCTCTCAGACAACACGCAAACCACAACACAGATTTTGAAAAGCAGCCAATTGTCTTTGTGCAGTCACTAGCGTTTCTCCAGGGCTGGCTGTGAATTAACTCAACACAATTGGGAGATTAAAACACATAAGAGCCTGCATTTAACCACTTCTGTCCTCCGAGCGGGGCAGGATGCCAGTGAACAGCCTCTTGTGCTGGGTTTAGATTTGGGTCATCAGCTCGGTGTGGTCTTATCTAAATGCACCGCGGCGATAGTGCGGCAGAGGAGCTCGAGGCCTTCCTCATTATTTAGCAGTTCATATCAGTTTATTAGTGCCCGCGCAATTATGCCGCAAATCTCGTTTCCTGGTTTAGTGCGGTAAATACTTATAAATAAATCACAGCCCATCTGTCATCTTAACTGATTTCAATTAGGCAAGAACGCAGTGGCACATTTTTCATTATGTGAATGTACAGTAACAAGATCAGTTTTTGTTTCAGGTGGTGCTGTGTTTTACAGCAAATATCTAATCGCATGATTGTTGTGCATGTCAGGGTTGTGCAAAATTTAGAAGAATTGGCTCTGTGTCAAATCATGTGAATGAGTGTAAATTTGAATTGAATTGGCCACAGACCACAGGAAACTGCATCGGAATTTGAACTGAAATGACAGGAGTATCTATCTATCTATCTATCTATCTATCTATCTATCTATCTATCTATCTATCTATCTATCTATCTATCTATCTATCTATCTATCTATCTATCTATCTATCATTCAAAAGTTTGGGGTCTGTAAGACTTTTTAATGTTCTTGAAGGCAGTCTTGCTCACCCAGGCTGTATTTATTTTAGGGCTGTGAAACGATTAATCGTGATTAATCGCATCCAAAATAAAAGTTTGTGTTCACATAATATATGTGTGTGTACTGTGCATAATTATTTTGTATATATAAATACACACACATGCATGTAAATATTTATATTTATTTATAATACAAATTATATATAATATATATACAGTATATTTAAGCAAATATTTCTTAAATATATACATGCATGTGTGTGTATTTATATATACAAAATAATTATGCACAGTACACACACATATATTATGTGAACACAAACTTTTATTTTGGATGCGATTAATCGCGATTAATCGTTTCACAGCCCTAATTTATTTATATCAAAAGTACAGTAAAAACAGTAATATTGTAAAATATTATTATCATTTAAAATAGTTTAAAGAGATTTTTGCAATAAATGTAAGAATTTTCAGCATCATTACTCCAGTCTTCAGTGTCACATGATCCTTCAGAAATCATTATAATATGCTGATTTGGTGCTCAAGAAATATTTGTTCTTATTATCAGTTGAATCATTTGTGCTGCTTAATATTTTTGTGGAAACCTAAATACAGAACCAGGATACTTTATTGGATAGAAAGTTAACATTTGTAACATTATAATGTTATACAATACAATCAGTTTTGCTCAATTTAATGCACCCTTGCTGAATAAAAGTATTACAGTAATCTCGCTCACAAAAACAATCTTACTGACCCCTAACACATATCATTAATCTATCATCATCATCATTGTCCATAAACCTTCAAGACTTTTAATACCTTTTTACAGGTTGTTGCAAGTCAAGAAGTTTCATGAACGCAAAACATTCAATGCGCGTGCCCCGAAAACCTGCGTCTCAGATGGCGCACGAATACTGAATTGAAGTATTCTCTTTCAAGTCTTGATGTTGTACGGACGAATTCACACAAAATTGTGTAAACATGCCCGTCTTGGCGAGTATCCTAGTAAACATGGTCGGTTATATCTCAAGTGAACATAGACAGTAGGCTATTCATATTGGACCCCGTGCATTCGGTCTTAAAGGGACAGCAGTCTAATAAACCTGCTGCTGTGTTTTAATGTTAACCAAACATTACAAAGGACAACGGAATCACTCACTGCTCTTGGCTAAATACCTTTTTGTTACTTTTATAAAGATCCATCTATATTTAATTTATGCAGTAATGTATAGTATTATTTCCCATTTGATTATTCAAATTTCTGTACAAAACTATTGTTAGACCTAGACCGACCTGAAAAAAATCTAAAAACACTTTAGAGTTTATTTCATTTGCAGACTTTCTTTGTTCTATTGTATTTATTTGTGCTATTTTTAATTTGCTTATTTTTGCTTATTTTTTTACTGACTGTTTACTTATCTTTAATAATGTTTTAAATGTACATTAATTAGGCTAGTAGTTTTGCTGTAGTATCAAAATTAGAATAGAGAATTGTGATATTTCACTAGTATCTAAACATTTGAACCAGTGACACAATCCTTAGCACTGAGCCCTGCTGGAGCAGCTAAATATGCGCTGTGCTATTAAATGAAAGATAAAATATGATAGAGCAATAGAATGAACAGTTTAAGTAACAGAAGCTCATACATACATTTTAGCAGGCTTAATTAAGCATGAAAATAACTGAAGGAAATATTTGCTGAACAAATTAAATTTCATTTCATTATACCGAACTACCCGCAAGTGCTGAATTACTACTCACACAGGACAGTTTATTTGATGAATTAAACTTGTGAGGTAACGCAGCGCTGTTTCACTTGGTCTACACTGACACACTAAACTGCATTTGAGTGTGTTGAAAGTTATAATTTTATTCTATGTGTATTGTTGGCTATATTCTTGGCTATATGTATTGTTGGCTATATGAGACTAGCAGTAAGCTTGATCAACATTAGAATAACATACTGATCACACTGTAACATTTCATCATGTTGAGCTATATAACATTGATTCATTTTATGTACATTTGCTCACCTGTCTAATAAAGTACATGCAAGAGCGGCGTCTCTGTCAAGTCAAAGTTTGTCGCAAAGCTCTCGGCATCTCGAAAACGCCACGCCGATATTGATCCTTTCTTTATTTCTCCTTTTGTCCCAAAGTATGCAAATTGCCATGGTCCATAATGTTTGAATGAAACAACAACAGCGTACCGCTAGACTTTATGCAGTTGTCCACATATGTTGCCATGGTTACTATGGCAGTACAAGCGGTTTTAGTGCATCCCTAATTTCTATGAATTTTCATTTATTTATTTTTACTTTCTAATATAAAATGTCTGCATCCTGTTTGAAACCCTAATCCAAGCTCAATTCAAATTCAGGAACTGAATTGGAATTTAAAAGGCATTCTCAAATCAATTCAAAATGGTGCACAACCCTGGCGCATGTAACAGGTGTTAGCCTATATGAATGAATAGAAATCCTATACGACACAGTAGATCCGGTCAATAGTCCATGTCCGGCATACAGGGTGACTTGACTTCACCCAAGGATGTCCTTGAAAAGCCACGGAAATGAGACTGAGAGAGTTAAAGAGAGAAGAATCAATAAATAGGAGACAAAACATTTAAACAGAATGGATTGGATCTTCCTTCACCTGTTCAAGAAAGACCCGTACTCCCTGTCACTCTTCCTTGGCACAATCTCCAGGGAACCGTTCACAGAAATACAGCCTGACTCTGCAGTGCTCCTGATAAGGGCCCTACGCAGATGGCCACACGCGCGCACACACACGCACACACACACACACACACACACACACACACACACACACACACACACACACACACACACACACACACACATGCACACTGTATTCCCTGGATACAGAGCTTTTTTGTAGTTCGCCTTTTTTGTAGGCCTCCCTGTCCTCGATCTGTGGTGTTTTGGAGGCAAAAGTTAGTCAGTCTATTATGATAACAAATCCCCCAAATGTGACGGTACGGATTAATTTATCATCAGTGAAACACAGTGTTCAACTTGTCCTGTCGCTTTTGTTTAGCTACCTTCACACATTTTTCTATTCTTGCTAAATTCCGCCACCCTTTTACAATAGGCTCTCTACAGCCTGTGTTCTGGCATTGTGCTTTTTGTTTCATTCCAGACAGCCCCTTAGTTCAAGACTTCAGTTTTGTTATTGCAACAAAGACATTTCCCTTCCTTACTTTTAGGTCAAACGTCATGTGTTATGCACCGCCCTGTGGTAAACTAGGTTGTTCAGACATTGTCATAAAAGTGCTCAGCCAGTCTTTTCCCTTTCTAGATAATAATGTAAAGCTCTTTTTTTCACTGTTCCACTGTCTCCTCTGGGAAAGAATCTTTTCTCATCAACTTATTGGTTCTTAGACTGCTTTCTGCTACAAAGAAATGTATTTGTAATTACACAAGCAAGAGTGCAGTTGATTTGAATTCCGAAATGACAGCACGAGAGTTTCAACAGATCAATAAACAAGAAATTCATATTGAGTAAACTTACATTTTAGACACATTACTTTTTCAGGTCCGCCAATGAAAACAGTCGAAGCAGAATTTAGCAGTTGTGCATTTCTGAATGTATTTGTTGTTGAAAAAATCAGTTATGTGAATGATTCAATAACTAATTAATAAAGATTTCAATCTCAGAATATCATATCAGTCACTTGTTTCGTTCATAAATTAAGTGTTTTTAACAAATTGGTTGTTCTCACTAAAGACAGTAATTTGTTAAAATGCTGGAGTAATGATGCAACCTGCAAAAAAAATAAAAATAATAATCACCAAAAATGTGTGATAAAAATAGTAAAAAGTATAGTTGAACTATTTCGAGTATTTTCGAGGACTGAAACTTACTTTTGTATAAAAGTAGTGGGTATTACAATGTTGTATGTTTGGTCTTGGTGGAATATATCTGCTAAGCTGCTGCTGCTTCTGCTTTTTTTGCTGCTGCAAAGCAAGTACGGGGCTTGTTAATGTCAATACATACACGACACACTGCTGTGAGCAAGTAAAACATGCTGCTGCTGTACAATACATGAATTACCCTTAGCAGATCTATACAAGAGGAGCTGGGGAGCTGGGAGGGTTTCTGAAAGTACGCTGCACTGCTAAGGCAAATGCTACCCAAGTATTTGAAGGTTGAGCAGCGAGTTCATTGGCTACTGATACGGCAGGAACCAATCAGCTGCGTTGTAAAGATAACGATGTGATTATGAACAGGTGAGTTTGTTAAAGGACCTATTAGCCTGCGCCATCTAGAGTTTCATGCCAGAACTTTGTATTATGCTGACTGAGGGAAAATACCTCACGCATTTTAAGATATCATTTTTTTTACTATTACATAACACCAATATTCAAGCTTTGTTTGTGATATTTGACCGCTGACACTTCGTGCTAATCTATTTAGTAATAATACGCTATTACTCAAAAATAGGTGTGGTCACATTAGTTAAATTTTAACGAGATTTTACTGGCCACTTGACATTGTCATTGTGCATTGTCAAGAGTGTAGCAATGTATAAAGCACAGCTCAAACCCCCAAAACATGGATTTCTATTAAAATTAATGGATTCTGCCACAAAATTTCTGCGAGCAAAGATAAATGTAGCCGCACCTTAAAGCATGTGTCTTTGAAGTCCACGAGAGCACAAGATTTCCTATTTGACATTTAAGGCTTTAGAAAGGTGCTCATGAGCACCCTCTTTGCAGCACTCCACATTGGATTACATGCGGCATTATGTCACACAAGTGTGGACTTTGAGGATGGCCGCAAGGGCTTAAGGCGGCATTTGGAACAGACTCTAAGACCGGGGAAAGCGAATCTTGGTGTCTTTATTATAATCCACAACTGTTAAAGAAACACTATAAGAGCTGTTCTGTTTTTACTGTTTCAAATCTGACTGTGGACATGACACATATGATATTTTGGATGTGAAAGCAAAGTAAACAGGAAGTGAGCTTTGACGATTTTCCTCCATGACACGGACATGGTGGAGCCTAAGTTGGACTCATCCATTATTCAGAGGGGAGGTGACGGCGAGCGTTCTGACCCATTTTGGAATCCATATACGCTGTCACTTTCAATAACCACTGTGGCCTGAGCATTCCTGGCATCCCAAGACCACTCAGGCAGCACTCCACAGACTATACTCACCACTGTTCCAGGGTTGGGGACGCAGGGCGCACTCATCTCCAAGCCACTCCACAAAGCTGATCCCAGATCAGCCCAATTCAACAAACATCGGCAGTTCTTGCTGCACTCCATTCGACCAGGTCAATCCCAGATGCACCACTTAACAGTGACATAAGGCAATGGATGTTTAAAACAAGTTACTGAACAAACGACAAATCAATATGCAAAAGCAATCAGTAGGCCAAGTGCTGAGAGAAAACACACTGATTGTAATGAATAGGTATTAAACACTTCTGAATGCCAAGGCATATAATCTCGGGTGACTCATGCGCAGGCAAAATAAGACGAGCCAAATTCAAAACACGACCCCCCAACCGAGCCAAAGGTCACGCTCTGCGCCTTTCCACTTAATTTCCGTACACTGGATTGGATAATGACCCTAAAACACATGACATCGAGCTCAGTGGGTGATACTTTTTAAAATATGACCACACTGACTAAAATTAACCACCTGCTTTGAAAGCGTTGAGAGCGAAACGGCACAAAGGAATGGCTGATTGTGCTTGCCGCCTCCTCCAGAATGCGAAGGAAAATCAGCTCAGCCTACATGGAATTTAATTCAACCAATTGCAAATCAATAGTGGATTTATCAGCCTTTAAATCAAATGCTCCACAGCATACACTAATGCCCCAAATGAGAAGATAAATGACATCTATACTTGATTTTCAGGCTACTTCCCTGCCTTTAATCCAGATGGTCTACAGCATACACTGATGCCCCAAATTAAAAGATAAATGACAGCTATTTCAAGCTAGTTTCCTGCCTGCTAATATTTTGATGTTTTTACTTATGTGTGTGTGACCTCTCAGGCCATAAGAAAATACTTAGGCCTAATGCACTGCCAGTATTTAAAATACTGTGGTTACCCAGGCCAGCATGCTTCGTGGCTGGGGTCAAATCAAAGCGAGTTTCATCTGATTATTCGTTAGGACTATAATACTGAAATACTGAAACAGATTTAGGTGAGCATTCATAATTGATTAGAGGTTTACATTTCACTGTAATATCACATGTTGTGTATGTGTGTTACCCTTGGGCTATATAGTCTAAAATGTGCCGGCTTTGACAGTTATGTTTAAAGTTGGATTTATACCGTTGCATTATGTGATTTGCTCTTGTCTGTGTGGTTTTGTAGTGTGACATTAATCAACTAAACTGATGAAGTAGTGATGGCAATTACACGGCTTAATGTGTGTTCTTGTTCTGCTCTGACAATAACAAACCCCCATACTCATGGTGGCGATAGAGTTCAAATGTTGTGCCATTTAACTAGATGTATTTGCAATAAACAAAAGGTGCGTTTCAATTTGCATATTATGCACTATTCTGCACCATTTTGTATTGTAAATAATGTGAGTAGTGTGCACTGAAAACTATGTGTGATCTGCTTCAATATTTGTAAAGGCTGTATCTACCTTATTTTTCAATGCAGAAGTAAGCTATTTCCAATGAATGTGCAAGACTTCTGATTCATTAGCTGGCTATCCATTTGTTAAGTCTGATGTCATGCTTCGCTGTTTCTTTGTTTAAATATAAAAATTTCAGTTGACTTGGACAGGGAATTATGCATTTCTATGGCAACATTATCAACGCCAAAATAAATCTGCAGTGGTCAGGTGGTACAGAGATGTCATGTGGTATAAGTAAGAGCTCTTAGAAAATTACCAGTTGTAATTACGAGCTCTATGAGGATGTGAACAAGTTTTACAAGTTGAATTCTCATAATTATGTTAATTACGACACGGCGTAAACGCACCTTTATGTTTTATGAACTGTTAAAATATTGGTGTCCTGCCTGGACACCATGAGCCTATAGATGCAGTGTACATCTTGAATTTTTAAAAGCTTTGCTTAAAGGTGTGCTATAAATAGTACACATGAACACTGCTGAGATTATTCTCACTTGAAACGGAGTGGAGGCTTGGAGCCGGAAACAGCATTCATTTACACTATAAAATAGTGTTATGATTACAAATAATGATAATACAATAAAAATATGATAACAAATACCAGTTTTCAATATCAAGCAGCATAATGGACTTTGTATAGCTTTATATATAGCTAAAATAACTGGAAACAACTGACACCAGAAGCCTTGAACATTCAAGATATTAATGGACGTGCCAGCCCTTACATAAAAAACACGGTGAATGTCTAGTGCTTTGGAAACATCAACTGAAAAACTTCCATTAAGTACAGGTATAAAATCTGTACAACATATGGCTTAATGTTTGCTAACTTCCTTAGCGGGATTCTACTCAAACTATTTGCTTTGCCTTGATGTCAGTTTACCTGAAAGAGCAACCTAACAGTAAAAATCTAATTTGTACTTGTGTCGTGTTATAAACATATTGCGGATCACAACGATGAACAAAACCAAGTATGATCACATACTTGCATATTTTTCTTGCCTTAGGCTTCAGCTCATTTGAAGTCTGTTGTTGTGGATGATTCATCCTAACCTAGTCTTATTTACATACATTAATTCATTAAGCAGGAGACATGGTTTGATTGTTCCCTTGTTTTCTCTGCTGTTGTCATATCACATTTCACTAGTACCACAAGGTCATTGGTAGCCCTTTGTGTGGTAGCCTGTTGGGTTGAGCACATTCAGACATCCAGTCAGCCCACATTAACCTTGCTAGACTGGAACAACAAAGAGGAAAAACAAAAACATACGCACATATGCTCCCGAGTCTACTAAACGCAAGATTCATCTCAGTTTAAACGGCTGTCTTTCTCCTCCAGTCAGTCTATTTTTCTTTTCTTTCATCCTCAGACTCACCCAAACACTCATTTAGGATCATAAAATTCTCAGTTTCTCTCTCAGTTTCAGTTTTACTGCCTGTCTTTGTCTTCCCAGTCAGTCTATCTATCTTATTCCTTTGTTTGACACACAAAAACGCATGCAAACATTCATATGCACTCATTCACCGTCTCTTGTGCACACAGAAATAGCACAATCTCTTTCTAACCCCCATTACAGTCATACTGTGAAGTGACTGACTTCATTATTCACCTTTGTCAACGCCCACGCATTGCTGCCTCTCTTTCTTCTTCTCTCTCTCGGGTACGGAGTCATACTCTCTGTCGCCATCCTCTCCAACCTGCCATTTCTCAGCTGTTTAGACACCCTCTTTAGACTAAACTATTAAACCTGTGGCAGGATACTGGAAATTTTGCACTCAAGAGGAGGCCAACCACCACAATGAATTTTTCTCACTCTAACACTCTTTTTTAAACCACAAGAGCTGCAAAGTTATGCAGAGTTGACGTCAATGAAGACGAGATGATAGTTTTGACAACACAAGATACTGTCTTAAAAGATACGTGTCAGCCATTGTGACAAAAGAGGGCTGTGGCATCCGAAATCCACACGGCGCTCAAAGACTTCAACTCATATCACTCATGTACAGTTAGCGGCGTATCACATAATAGTCAAGGCTGCTTTTGTGAGTCTTATCGCACCTCTATAATTACTGCTATTAATTATGCTTCCAATAAAGATTATTCCGAGAGCGATCACTCCATCTGAAACGTCTTCTGAAGGCGGAAGCGCTTAGAGGTCAACCTCAAAGTTACTATGCCGATACGCCGTCACACGCCAGGAGAAGTTGTCTTTTTCCGGTCACACCTGTAAATGACATTCCGTCTTATGCTATTTTGCATGGCAATGACACCGATCTGCCACAACAGACATTGCAGCGCCGTCTTCCGACATGCCCGAAAGAATGATGGTGAATGACAGTAAATACACCTTCAAGCCCCGGTGGAACTATCTATCTCACCTCTCATTGCACCCTCGGCTGTCAATCACAGAGGTCAGCGCGGGGTGCGACTGCCGTCATGGCCCAGCGGCTCTTCTCTTATGCTAATTTAGCCTGTGATCTTCAGCATGACATTTAGCTGTAGCAGTTACAGCTGCGGCCCGTGTGCTGTTGGCTACCTGAGTGTGAGTGTGTTGCATGATATACGGCACACATGCATGCTTGTTCATGTTGGGGTAATGAGATATGTCAAAGTGGTGTGTATGTGTAATGGTGTGTGTTGGAATGTCTGTTTACATGTATGCAAATGAGATTTGTCGTAAATTGTTGAGTTTATAGCTACAAGTGAAAGAAAATGTCACGGTGCCGCAGGTATCTGGTTATAGAGGACACAATGGTGCACTAACAACCTATGAATCGAGTAGTGAGTATTTTTTACATTTTGTCATACTTAATATATGATATTCATTATAATATATTTATATTTAATTAGCATTCTTATTTACATTTTGACTTTCACTTGATTTCTGTTTATTTGGTTTGGCATATACAATAACTTAAAAAATTATATTTTCATGGTATATTGCTTGAGTGTTTTGAAGACACTCATAATTAATTTGTAATGTACTTATAACACAAATGAATAACACTTTAATATCACTAATCAAGCGTGTAATAATGCTGCCTTCACATGCCATCGGAAATTTCCTACTTCTGAAGTTGCGATTACAAGCTTGTCGCATTCAAGTGCTTTGTTGTCAGAAAGAACAGGAATCATGGAGGACACAGGACTTATTCTTGCCTAGTAATTTGCACATTTTACATTAAACATTTACCGCGCTATACTCAGCTTGCTGACGATTCTGGAATTTCTGTCAAATACAGGCTATTTTCGCTGTGTATAATACTTACAATGTGCTGGTGTGTCGGTGTTGGTGTGAACAGAAAGCTCTGGCTGAATTCGTAAAAGCATAGCATACTACTCTTACTATATTTTTTTACATGGCTCATGTAGTAAGTATGTTATAGTAATATGGTATTCTGAATCCAGTCACTGATTCTGCACTTTAAAATAGTGGGTCACTTTAAAATAGTCCAAAACACGTCTCAAGAACACTTTTCCAATAAGTTCAACTCCGTCTAGTTGTTTTGAATGCATTTTTTAATAATTTTTTATATTAAAAAACTCCCACTGAAAACAAATTTTTTTATCTTATATTTAGTCAAAATGCTTTTGGATTATGCACAACATTGAACAAATGGATGTCAAACAAAAGGTAGTCTATGACATTTTTATGATAGGCCTACTTGTCGAGGCTGTGTTTATGTCAGTTATATAACAGTTTTTGTCTACTTTTATATTGTAGTCAGACAGACTGTGCCAGGTTCAAGGCAGAAATGTTTTGAGTAAATCACACACATAAAAGATAAAAGTATTTTGAACAGAAACTTTTTTACTGAAATATTAGTGTGGCGAGAAGCAGGGTGGGGACGAGAGCCGTGGGAACGGAGTGAGGTTGGTGGCGCTAGTGTGAATGCGTATCACCTGTGCACAGGGCCGGTTCTAGACATTTGGAGGCCCAAGGCAAAATTCATGTTGGAGGCCCCCCACCCCCAATAAAAAAACACTTGAAACAAATATGATTCCTAACCTTTTTATTTATACAACATTTAATTTTAAAAGCAGTATATTTTTACTTACACAGTACATAAGTTTGGACACATTACTATTTTTAAAGTTTTTGAAAGAAGTCTCTTATGCTCCTCAAGCCTGGATTTATTTGATCAAAAATACAGAAAAATAATATAGTGAAATATTATAAAAATTTTAAATAATGGTTTTCTATTTTACTATACTTTATATTTCTGTGATGCAAAGCTGAATTTAGTGTCACGTGATCCTTCAGAAAACTTTATAATATTCTGATTTATTATCAAATGTTAGAAATGGTGCTTAATATTTATTTTATAACCTGTGATACTTTTTTTCAGGATTTTTGATTATTAAAAAGTTGTTTTAAAAGTCTTCACTATCACTTTTTATATATTTAACACATCCTTTCTGAATATTCCTGTTTTTTTCTGTATTTTTGATCAAATAAATGCAGGCTTGTAGAGCATAATAATAAACTTCTTTCAAAAACATTAAAAATAGTAATGGGTCCAGACTTTTACCGGTACATATTAATCAAACTTTTTCTAAGGTAATCTCTTTTTTGTTTAATGAAGATGTTATTGTTGTTGTTGTTATTTTGCTGTTTTATTCAATTTATTCACAGTTCCAGAATCCCACTAAGTGCTTTTATATTGTATTGCTACCTTATGCTATACACAAATCAAGTGGAAGAGAAAGACACGATCGCTACTGAGCAGAAAAAAATATATAAACTGATATTATTGGCGTAGCCTAATGTCAGGGTATAATCCAAGCGGGAAGGAAGTCGACCGGAAGTTGAAGCCGGCCGCGTGCCACCATCTTGTAGCAGAACTTCACCTGCTGTTAGCATCCCATTGACTCCCATTCATTTTGGCGTCACTTTGACAGCGAATAACTTTACATCTGAGGCGTTTAAAGACTCCATTTGTCCATTATTTATTTCTAAAGAAACACGACAATGTATAAAAGGCTCCATTACCTTGTAGCTTACGTTATGGCCCCGTAAAAACAGTTTTTGTAAAAGTAGGCTAACGATTGCGTCATAACCACGCGACTCTCTGTCGCACAGTAGAGAGATTACCGTATTGACGGGAGGAGAAGCTCGCGGGCAATCGGGGAGACGTGGAGGCAAAATGACAAAATAATTAATCAGAATACCTAGCAAAAGTTTCTCCTGCTCCTAGCTCATGGACACCTCCTACTCACGATCTCCGTCTCTGCAAGATTCGGAAGGGAATGATTCAGATTTCTCTTGGCACAGCTACTAGAAGACATACGGGTTGCTCACGTCACATCTACGTCGTCAAGCTCAGTTTGAGTCTGCGCGTCAGGAACGGAAGTCCTAAAAAATCGCTGAAAACGGGCTTCACTTGCCTCAATTGAGTTCCAATGAGATGACTCTGTCCATTTCTTATACTGTCTATGGTATAATCTAATCATCAGCAGAATTTAGAAGATAGACCCATAGATATGAGATCCTTTATTAGAAACATTTAAAAATGTTGTAGTGTGTTGGCTTTTTAACTTAGAATACAGACGTCTTGTCTTTTAATTTTGTAGCTTTTTTACTAGTCAGCTCCGGACGCGATGTTATTCATTGTACGCGCAAATTCAAAGCGTCGCGTCTGGGCACGTTAATGACGCTCGCGCTCTTTTAAACTCGTAATAAAGCGGTGAATGATTTTTCCAGAAATGACGCTGATCTACAGTACAAGTTTATATTTAGAATACATAATCACTCCAAAATAGATGACGACAACTCACACACGTGCATTATGAGTTGTGCTTTGTGTGCTTTTGCCTCGCAGCACCTGATGGATGCGTTCGTTACACATACTTTCAGAAGTCGGCACCCGCTTTGTAACGGACACATTAATTGGTTTAACTGCAGTAATGTAACAGTCTATGGTTAAGATAAACATCGTCACTATTTTTAGTTAATTAATAAATATTGAAATAAATTGTAGATAGGACATTTGTACTTTTTTTTTTTTTTTTTTCTGTCTGGGCCCCATCCCGCCAATCGGGCCCTAGGCACGTGCCTAGTTTGCCTTTGCGTTAATCCGGCTCTGCCTGTGCACCACACCGGTCTCGAGTCCCACGGAGGAGCTCCGGATGGATAAAAGGAGGAGTGACAACAGTGAAGGATGAGAGAGGATAAGGCCCGGGACATTTACGTTGGCTGTATCCGAAATCACATTCTTTCCTACTATATAGTGGGCGAAATACAGTATTTGACAAAAGAAGAATGTCTTAATTCACAGTAGGCTACAGGCAAAAAGTACCCTAAAATGACCTACTTCTTCTGTCGAGATTCTAAAGTGTGTGACGGACACTTTACTATTATCCCACAAGGCCACGGGAGAGGACACGTAAAGTAATTGCTTATTCAAAATAAGTACCTATTCAAAAGAGCATGCAATTTTGGACGCAACCGCTGTGTTTTGCTTATGTTTGGCAGACATCTGTGAGGGGCTGCCGCTTACTTTTTTGTTTTGTTGTTTATGTTTATTTTTGTGATTAAAGTTACGTTTATCATTCGCCAGTTCCCACTTCCTTCTTTCATGAACTTGAACATTGGCGTTGTTTCCAGATGAAGCTCTACTTTAGTTTCCACGTGAAAACACACCCACACCCACCTGGTGTCAGGGTTATGCACTGCCTGGTGAACTTTTAAGTTTTGATTCAGTCCTCATAGTTTTTTGTTTTTGTTTCCAGTTTGTGTTCCAGTTCCTCCTTGCTTTGTCTGTTGCCATAGTCATTCATTGAGTTACCCAAGTGTTGTCCGTCTTATTCATGTGGTTGCGTTCCCCTGGTTTGGATTTCATTATTAAAGACTGTTTTCTCTTGAGTCATTCGTCTTTGTGCGCTACTTTACCGCAACAACCCACAAAACGAGTGTATTTAAACATGGACACAACAGTAATCCATCTCCTCCTCCCAGAACAAAGACCATTTTTGGAGTATTTGTTTTGGACGCTCCAGCACAGAGGATCCCTTTCACATAGCCTACGAACCAGAACCCAGCCGGCCACCAGCCACGTCTGCGTCAGAGCAGCAACCATACCATGTTTTCAATGGCATTCGCTATAAAAAGTTGTATAAAGCTCCTAGATCACTTCTAATTTTCCACAGCTCTGGCTGGGATTTTTGGTCTACAGAAATTTCTTGGAAAGATTTTTTTTTGCAGTGTTTCATCAGCAGAACAATAAAAAAAAACACATTAAATAACAGTACAACCCACTGAAGAGATGTACTGTATACCTATCCCTCACAGCCTCGCTTTCATTCCTGTTAAAAATAAGGTCAATACAAGGCTTTCCTCCACTGCCGGCCAGTTATTTGCAGCTTGCCATGTCGTAATAACCGTAATTTTGAGATGACAACATGTGACATTCTACTCAGAGCTGTTCACGTCCTCAGACTGGACTAACCGGACTAACAGATGAGCTCAGAATATGCTAAACTGCACGGTACTCGTTTTCTCATTGAAAACCATTACAGATGGAAACAGGTGATATTTGTGGCTTGAAACAAATTGAAAATGACATGTTCTGCAATTTTATGGATGTTTTGCCCCCCAGATCTCCATGCCAGTCATGTGACTGAAAACAATGAATATAAGCTTGTGTTCAAAGTGAGAATGTAGGTAAGCTTAAGTGTTCATGTTTTTTTTTTATCAAATGGAAGGTGTGCTGTATATCTAATTTTTCTGGAATTTTCACTAAAACAAAAGGGTTACGACTAGTTGAACATTTTGCATATCCCCATTACAGACCTGCCACTGATTGCACACCTGCACCGGCGTTGTTTTGCATCCCATGAGCCTGCCGGTGCCAGCAGCACTCGGTGTGTGTGTGTGTGTGTGTGTGTTTTCCCATCTAATGATCATGACTTCCACACATCCTTTTTTTTCTATCAGCTCACCGCAATTTAGTACAAATTACAGCCATCAGCTCCACCCACGAAGAATTGTAGCCGTCGATTCCTGAGGGAGCAATTCTTCAAATCTTCTTCAAATCTTCCTTCCACATGCCCAGGTAAGACGTGTTCACCCACAGGCCAGCATGCATGAATGCCCAAACTCGCTGGCCCCGGTAACCCAATATAACCCTTTCAGCTGAACCCTGGCCAGCCATAACTTGATTTAATTACTATCTCATTACTCTCTGCAGCTGCACATACTCTGTCGACTCTCTGTCCTTCTACTCCAGGCTTGTGAATTCCACTCAATTGCCCCGGTTAATGGGGAGAACACAATAAAGCATCGAACACTTTTGTAGGTAGAGCTTCTCTGCACGCCCTGACATTGAGCGCGAAACCTCAGAGCCTGAATAAGCCACGGAACAGCCTGGTTCTGTTTAGTGGCGCTGGGTTTACATGATCGCCAGCTACGACTACCATATTGATAGACCCTCCACTATGGAGCGGTAATGCAGCCTGAATGAACGGAGAACTAAAATCAGCCATGCACCCTCACGCCCACCGCTGGCGCTCGACTCCACTGTAATAGTTTCTATTTGTGGAAGAGGAAGGATATAAACAAATGCATTAGCTTTGCCTCACCACAGGAACAAAGGGGGAAAACAAGTCAAAGTGAACAGCGGGAAAGAGAGGAGGAGAGGCGGTGGGTGCGAAGAGAGAGGGAAGGCAGAAATGAAAATGTTGAGATTGGGATGTAAAACTGCAAAGTGGCGTGAACAGATAAGGGACGGAGAGAGAGAGGGAGGAGGAAGATGGTGTGAGTAGATCCAATCTCCAGCCCTGTCAATCAGAGCTGCAGTGTTTACTGCCCACACATTCCTGCCCCTCTTACAGGCATTACACATGCAGCGAAGAGTGTCTCGCGTCAGCCGTATTGATCATGTGCCAGGATGGACCGGCGGCCTCTGCTGATTGAATATGTTGGATGACTTCCATTGTGGAGCTTCGTCTTCAAAGTGGTTCCAAAGCTCTGGATCAAACGCAGAGTGTCGTAAGTGATTACGGACGGTAATGATAATGACTTTGTTCTGTTCTGGATGACTGTTTGATGAAGTTTGTTGGGCTTCTTCAACGGCTCTGAAGTTCAAAGAGTCATGCCGAACACTTCCTGAAGTGAGTGAAATGGTTCCTGTCGTTAAATTGACTCTATAATAAAGTCATTTGCTAGCTCATAAACTGTGATCTCTGTATAAATCTATAATAATTCTTCTACAATATCAGTGTCACAATGCAGTGTCACTCATCCGTTGAAAAAATTACTATGGTACTCAGTATTTCTGCTAAAATTCCATTTTCTTTCTAACTTCATAACTTAGTATTAGACCACACTGTCATCAAAAATAATAGAGTTGTGACATAAAAATTTAAATTCTTCATTAACTCACTCTCATGATTTTCCAAACCCATCCTACTTTCTTTTTTCCATAGAACAAAAAAGGTGAACATTAAACTTATCTGTGCAACGAAGCCATTTAGTGACTGGAGGCCATCAAGCTTTAAAAAAGGTTCATTTTTAGTCCATCTCCTACCCTGAAGTCCGTTTTGCAGAGATGGACAAAAAATGTACTCCCAAAACTTACTGTCAGATTCTAGAAGATGAATTCTTCAAACAGTGGTAGAAGAGGATGTGGTGCTGGTCTTCAAGAGTCACTCTCAATCTGTCTGTCTATAAAGCTTATAAAAAAATCAGTCTTCATGTATTTTACTACACTTCAACTTGTGATTCTTATTAAGAGGGGGTACCCATAAATTAGGATTCTTTGCCTAACCTAAGTCTCTGAGATCCTGACACCTTGCACTTCTGGAGACTCCAGGTAGGTTGCAGTTCTGGAAAATGGTGGCGCTGGAAACTAAAGGGTTCCTGATGGTTTCACACTTAATTCTTCACCTTAATTCTTCTTTCTTTTGCAGTTAACATGTGTCTTTTCTTCTCCACCTGTTTTTGTCTGACCCTGCTGACCCAATGAGCATTTCACTGTCCAATGGTTATGCCTTAACTGCAATTTCTAGTATTGCATTAGTATTGCATCCTTCTCATGGGCATTTCATAATTTTCAGTCTTAGTTAAATCTCTTTTTTGGCTTATTTTATCTGTAAAAGAAAACGTGCCTAATAATTCTGCACACCTGAATATAAGGCATTTTTCATTTCTAGCCTTCATGAACAATTATATTGATGATAATATCGCTTATAAATGATTAAATACAAAATTAATAGTAATTATTAAGAATAATGTGGTTTGGAATTGGTAAAATGTGCCTGGAAAAAAAATATGATCAGAAAATCAAAGTGCCTAATAATTCTGCACGCACTACAAAAACGTGAATTTGTGAAAAAGGTGACGTCATTCGCATGGGTATTACGTGTTCAATCTATAGGCTTGTAATCTATAGTTCTTTACAAAGTGACATTCCAACTACTGGCCTGTCACCATAATGCATTGTTTTTAATCATTTTCGCGGATTGTTTTGACAAACGTTGTTGTCTGTGCACGAAAACCTTTTTCATTTTTAGTACATCGTTGTCGTTGCATGCCCTCAGTCTGTGTTTGTCAGTCGTTGCCTTTACACAACAGGGTAACGTTGTTGTGTCTCCTGTTCCCCCTGTGGATTTGGTCTCATCTTTTCCTTTTGGATTTACGTTTTCATTTTTGGTATATGGCCATCTGCTTTCCCGTTTGGTTTATCTTTTTTTGTTTTTGTGGAATAAAGACTGCTCGAGAATCAGACCCTCGTCTCTCTTCTTCCCTGCACACCGTAACAACCGTAAATCATGCAACTTCATTTCTTAATTGTAGTTTGTATACTTAAAGGCACACTATACGGTTTCTGTTTTTCTCAAACAGCGACCCCTAGAGTCGCTGTGGAGTACTTGTATTTAACGTTACTGTCGTAAATACCACTCACGCAGAGCCATCTCTGCACTCTTCCGACCGCGCTTTCTTCGTCGACTCTGCCATGATTCTCGTCTGAAATGCGTGCTAGTGTCTTCCATAGAGGCTGCTTCATATGTTGTTGATGTATGCGACGTCGTGCCGTAAAGCAAGTCGTGATTCTCGCGAGATTTGTCGGGGCGCCACCTCTCAAACTTGCATTGCTGGTCTTACCATCAAAATGATTTTGAAGCTGTTATATTAAGGTACAATAAATTCACATAAAGGTCACATAAAGATAAAGGTCGCTAGTGTGACCTTTAACACTGTTTGAAGGAGATCCTGCAATATATTCATCTTAATGGTCTCACAGCAGTATCAATAATTGTATTAACTGCAGCAGTTTAGCATAAACAACATTTAAATGAGGGGAAGGTCTGTACACTGAGCAGTTCAGATGAGGATAGTAGTACAAATTACAATTGGGCCAGTAATGATGACTTCTTTTCAATGTCAGTGAAGTGACTGGCCCAGAATGGAGCATGACATAAAGCTCCAACTATCTTTTCTGACAGGCTCGTCTTCATCTCAGTAACTCTTACATTTTCATTCCCTCCTCTGACCTCAATCAAGGCCTTTCGCTTTTATCATAGCGCAATTTCCATCACAGAGATAAACTCATTTGCGTTTATGAAGGTCAATGACTGAATGAACACAAACGGAGAGAGTGACATGGGTTGGTCTTACAGCAGAATCTGATGTCATTATGAAGTTTCACCGTGGCACGACTCGGTACATAAGCAGCTCTCAAAGATATCAGAAAGCTGAAGAATGCTGCAAAGCGGGACGGAGCCGGTGAAGGACAGAAAACCTACAGGCTGGGAAGCACACAGCATGATGTACGAACCACGCACACACACGTAACAATACTGCACTCCTCCTGTAAATATACCCTTCCCAGAGCAACCACTAATGAATGTTAATTTCAGTCCCCTGGTGCTGATCCAATATGCTGATAAAGAGAGGGTGTGCATTTCTGTGTGTGTGTATGTGTGTGTGTGTGTTTGAGGCCCTTGGGGCCACCTAAGTGTCTCATGGAGCGGCGCTTTCATATTGAACATTAGTAAAATGGACCAGAACGCCTGGCTTTCTTCTCTTGTCTGTAATTAACGAGTGGATTATTAAAATGAAGCCGTAGATAGTTCCCTTAAGCATGTTGATTCCATAGCATAGAATTAGGAGCTCCATGCAGATGCTCTGACAAGGGTAACTGTATCAGGTGCAACTATCAGTGGCGCTCGGGGGCTCTCACGAGACCCACGCCATCCCTGACCTCTGCTGCGGTTTCCTCTCACTACTCACTTTCGAAAATCCTCCAGAAATAGAAGAAAATATTGATATTCGACCTTGTGTGGGGTTATAGTATCATCTTGCGAATCCACAAAGTGATAAGCTGCATACAGTCTTGCCACTGAAGCCACATGGCAGCTACATGCTCAAAATATTCTTAATTCTAACTGCGGGAAAAATAATAATAATCATTATTAATAAAAAATATTATCCCCAGTCATTACTAGAGAGTTATGTTTTTCATTTTAGAATACTGATCCAAATTAGTAAATCCTTCAGAAGGATTTTGTCATATTTGAGTCATAGTGGGTTACCATGACCTTCACTTAAGAATTAATTAGGCCTATACATTATGCATTATTCATGTGAATTATGAACATGTATATATTAGTTCTTAGTAGTCCTCTGGGATGTATGAAAAAATTGTTTGCTAATAGTGAACTACCACATTCAACTGAGCGCTATTTCTTACTAATTTGTTAATCAGAGTTTCTTGTTTGTTAATAGTAGTTACTTAAATGTTAAGAGTGCGTTACTCATTTGTTCCTGTGTAGTTGTTTGTTAATGGTGAAACAGTATTCTAAAGTGTTACCCATATAACTTAGGTTATGAACTGTGAAATATACAGGCTCCACACAATATATAGCCAGTGTTTGAATTGTGTCAAAGCTCTTGGGGGTAAACTACTCATTTTAACACATTCAGGACCAGTATTGGAACAATCTTACCCCATAAAACATTAAATAAAATAAAAAGATCATTTTATATGCTGCTATCTTTTCTTTCCATCCTTTCTGTCAGTGTTATGAAGAATATAAACAGAACAAAAACGATGGTGAGCACAGCATTTCTTTAAAAGAGAGTGGCAGCATTGCTTCATATGCTGTTTAGAACAACACACAGTGGCCTACAAAATAAGAGATTTGATACGATTACGATGCTGATGACCGTTAAACACGTCATCACAGTCTGTGAAAATTGTGTCGTCATATTTTTATCAGTTTGTTTGAAAAAAAAAGTGTAATTATTGTCATGATTCATATAATTCGTCATATTTGTTATCGTTGACAAAAAAGCCTTCACCTAATGAACATTTTCATCAGCTAATAATGTCCTTAATTGAGTAGGCTAGTAAAGGTTAGGCTACTAGATTTAAAATTATATTTTTAATTCAGAATGGGTTGCTAGCTCCAATCGAGATTTTATTTTTCTAAGAATTAGGCCTACGTTAGATGGCTAATTACAAATGTCCGACTATAATAAAAGACCAAAAAAAGACTATTTACAGGCCAAGATTATAATAATAGTGACTGTTCGGTTCTAAGATAAACACTTATTCATTATCAGTAAATTAGGCTAACCAAACAATCATAAAATAAAGAAATGATCTTACCTTCATCGTGAGATGAAAATGAGGATTCACTCAGCCAGACTCTCGTGAAAGTGCGTGTCTATAGCACGAAATTTCTTTATTTCTCAAAAACTATTTTTGGCGTATAAATGGCACGAGAAATAAAATTGGTGCTATAGATAAGCACTTTCACGAGATCGTGTTGGCCAGTTACACAGCGACGTCGCGGTCTGTAATGCCTTCAGAAAAAAGCCTGAGAAAGAATATATAGCCTATATATATAGCCTATATATATATATATATATATATATATATATATATATATTGCGTAATAAATTATGTTTCTAGTATTTTAGTTTTAATGAAAAACCAGAGGGAGGTCCCGGATCCCAACAATTCGAAAACTGCCTATAGCATAATGCCTGATATGTTGGGGTAATTTTTCGAAGCCAGAAACCATACATATTTTTATTCTCAGTGAATTTGCATTTGCAAAGCATTTGACATGCCACAGAACTTGTTTTTTCTTTACAGTCTACGGCTCTACACACGGAACTGAAGACAGTAATAGAAGCCTTGAAGTTTGTGATTTAAGCCCCGCCCACACTGCCGCCTGTGGTTTCATAGCAATTTTTTCTCTCACGGTTCACTGAAATGTTAAAAAATAACTTTAAAAGCTCATGTTGATCAAGTGGAAAGCACAGCTTAACTGTGAACATAAATGTAGCTTTGTAGCTAAAGGTCAACCTGCTAGATTAACCCTCTGATCTCGGCCAATTTCAGCTGATTCACACAGCATGTTTGCAGTAATAGTGCAATACAAAATCCTTCAAACTTGCTTATCTTGCTTCCGTTTTCAGCTTATAGCTGTTTGATGGACAGTGAATATGTCGACGACGCCGTTTCCTCAGCAACATCCCTTGACAATGTCATATCTTTTTATGATCAAAGAAATAAAATAATAATAATGACAAATAGACAGTAGACTATAGGCTACTATCAATGTGATGAAATGTTATATTTTTATTTCCGCGGCAAAAAACAACAACAACTAAATGTAGCCTACATCACAGAAAACAAATGATTAATATTCATAATAATAATATAAACATAAAAACAGAAAGCAAATGAGGCAGCACAAGATCTTGTCATATCAGTCTCTCAATTTAGAACAACAGCGCCTTCTGTTGGTGTGAAATTAAAGCCTGTGATGAGAGATGGCCGAGGCACAATGGTGTCTGCAACACGTCATTCATTTGACCTTGTCCTCTCTTCATAATTCATATCATGAGAATTAAAGATATCAATGAAATCATGCAGTTACATGAATTCCAATTTAAATAATATTCTCGATTATAATACAATTCTCACTTAAGCGCAGTGTCAGATGATCATACTGCATATATAATATATATATATATAGGCCTATATTATATAAATGTGATGTGTTTTTGTTTTTGTTTTTTGTCATTCCAATCACGCCACAACATTTCTTGTGTTACCAAAAAACCTTTACCTCCATGATAAGTTCAGGAAACTGCAGGGGAAAAAAATAAAAATAAAATATATGACCTCTTCAAAAATGTTGCAACTTAACAGTGGTACTTTTTTCTGATTTATTTAAAATCCATATACTATTTTCTGAGTAACAACCCACGAGAAATCATAGTATGAGAATTCAAGAGAATGGATCACATTGGACAATAAACGCATGAACAAACACACGCTGCTTTGGAGAATAGTGCTGCTCGCTCTCTGCTGCTGCGGTTGCTTATGGATTTGCTCCAGGATGTTCCTATGGAAATAGAGAGGAGAGGAACGTATCTAATGCCAGTTGATGGATTTCTCTTCATGAGAAAGACTTAATGAAAAAGCTCTCAACCACGAGGTGAATGTATTGGCAATATGCATCTTCTTTTCTTACCTCATCAAAGGTGGACATCAAAAACCTCATCGTGTTCCTCCTGAGAGCCGTCTGTTATGACTGTGGAGGTAGAGCGTGTGAGAGAGAGAGAGAGAGAGAGAGAGAGAGAGAGAGAGAGAGAGAGAGAGAGAGAGAGAGAGAAGTCACTGCAAGTTACTATCATCGTTTATTCTTCAAGAGATAGAGAGTATGGTACACTAGACAGGATCTGGTTTTACTGGGTAAAGACCACTAATGAAAATGCTTTTTAAAATTGAATTACAAATGTGTTTTTTCAATCACACTGAATTGTATTCAGCTTGACAATAGGCAAGGCAAGGCAAAGAAAGGAATTAATATAATCACAAAATAAAATCAAGGAAAATTAAAACAGTTATAAAAGAAATTAAAAGAGATATTGTTACATGTCTGTTTGTTTTTGGACTCTATTCTTTGTTTCTTTTGTTCAGTTTCCCGCCATTCATTTGTTCCCATGGTAACCCTCCTCATTAGTTCTTTTGGTTCAGCTGTGTGTCAATTATCTTGTCAATCAGTTCCTCCCTGTCACCTGTGTATTTAAGTCTAGGGCGCTTTCACACTGGCAGTTTAGTGCGGACCGGGGCACGGTTCGCATGAAAAATCGTTAATGTGAACGCTGTCATCGGACCCGGGTGCGCACTAGAGTACCGAACCCGAGACTAGCTGGAGGAGGTGGTCTGAGCTCGGTTGCTCCCGAACCGTGGTGCGGTTCGCGTTAATGTGCAAGCAACACGGACTCGGGTGCGCGCTTGTTCAGGAAGTATAGTATCCCGCGCATGCGTATCACTGTCGATATCATTGTTTGATTGCGTTTGCGATGACGTAAGATCACTGCAAACGCACCTGGGTTCGATACAATTAATTGAGTGTGAAACCAGACCAACGCTGCGGGAGGCGCCGGGAACTAGCGCACTCGGGTTCGGACCGCAGCAAACGAACCCAGTGGAAAAACGCCCTTAGGCTGCATTTAAACTGCAGGTCTTAAACCCCAAATCGATTTGCTGACTATATCCGATTTTTTTGACGACTTGCTTCCATCATCTTTTAAAAGTGACCCGTATCCGATTTTTGCATTTACACTATACACTGCTGAAACTACCAAATTGTAGACGTTCTGACCCGGAAAAGGAAGTAAAACAGCACGAAATGCAATGGATGCAGATGCAAATAAAATTATCCAGTGTTTTGTTTTCCACAATAGTTTGAAAAGTCAGCAAAAAAGTCAGCAAAACATTGGTCTCGTACGGCGGAGGAAAAAGAGGAGAGCCCTTGTTGCAGCCTGGGTGAATTTAGCGATGATCAACCCTGCATTTTTGCCTGCACTGTCTCTTCACCCCAAAGACTCAAAAGACATAAAACCTCTGCATTACTCCACTGTGTGTAGCCTTCGCCTATAATAAGTTAGAGTGCACTTTTTTAATGACGTACGACTCGCATTTACTGGGGAATATCCGATTTGTCTGCTTACATGGCACACGCAAACGCACGTATCCGATTCATATCCGAATCATTTGAGTGAGGCCTGAATCTGATCTGAGAAAATCGGAATCCATGCGGTTTTTTCCTGCTTACACGTTCACCGGTCATATCCGATCTGTGCCACATGAGAGGAAAAAATC
Source organism: Leuciscus leuciscus (assembly GCF_965113295.1). Classification (NCBI taxonomy): domain Eukaryota; kingdom Metazoa; phylum Chordata; class Actinopteri; order Cypriniformes; family Leuciscidae; genus Leuciscus; species Leuciscus leuciscus. The sequence continues at coordinate 19,886,360 of NC_138740.1, read as the reverse complement.
GGAATTGGGTCACTTGAACCATGCAGTGTAAATGGGGCCTTAGTCTTGTACTGTCAAGTGTTCTGTCGTCGTCTTTGTTGGATGGTTGTTTTTGAGTTTCTCTTCCTGTTCTTTGAGGGTTTTGATTAAAAGACTATTTCCTGGAATCATCCTTCGTCGTGTGCTTCATTGATAAACTTTTCATCTGGCGAAACACCGGTGTATCATATTTTTCACAACTCCCAGTTTTACTCTGAGATTTTCCCATGGTGATTAAACTGTGTCTGTGGTGTTATTTTGGAGCTTAAGAAATCTATTGGACGTCTCCGATAGACCCGATAGATTTTTCCCTAAAATCGGACAGGAGGAGCTCTAGGACTGACTCACGGGTTAACCTCGGGTTCACTGCCTCATCAGTCCGCACCCCAAAAACCCATTTGTTCGGAAGCTCTAGGAATGGAATCGATCCAGTCCGCACCCCACAGAACCTCGAGTTTAATCACGTCAAACTCACTACTCCAACACAGATCCAGGCCATCAGCATAGTTTCATCTCTCTTGCCCAATTCTCATTTGAGTTCAGTTTAGAATAAAAAGGAAGATGCAAAATAAAGTACAGTGTTATCAGTCGGACGTACAGTGGCACAGTACTCATTCAGTAAATGCACAGCCAGGGGCGTAGCTACGTGGTGGCCAGGGGGGGCCACGGCCACCATTGGTCAAGGCTCGGGCCCCTGCCGGCCCCCCCAACCTCACGGCCCCACCCCCAGTCTGAGGAGGGGAAAAATTAATTTAATAAAAAATAAAAAAAATAACTCCAGAACAGAAACGGTCTAAAGGAAGCTGAAATGTATGCATTATTATTTTTGTATCAAGTCATTTGTCACATGTTGGGTCACGCCCCCATCAACAGTGCAAGACATTACGTGCCTGCATTCTGACAGCGCTTAATGGAGACTAGCAGCTAGACTAACACGGGATGTCACTGTAACTAACACATAAGTTGTAAGTTGGTGATACTTGAAAGCATAATTAAAATGATAAGATCATATAGTTATCTTCTCACTCAGTTTAATGTGTAAGAATGTGTCGACATAGAGGAAGGGTGGCAGAGTGAGTTGAGTTGGGCTGCTGCGTGCTGCTGTTATTTTTGCAAACTTGTATGATTATCTAGCGCTAGCTCGCTAGCTAGCTTAACTCAATTCCAATGTGTCACTTAGGGCCGTTACATAGTCAACGCGAGCAACGCGAGCGACGCGCTCCCTTTCATAGTCAAAACAGTAGACGCAAGTGTCACGGGCGATGCGTGAAATGATATACACCGCTCACGCAACAGGGGGTAGCAGTAGAGTAGAGTCATAGTAGAGTCATTGCACTGAACGCCCGTCTATTTCGCTTCAAAAGATCGCTTTCGCTTTGGTTTGGACGCGCGAATGGATTCAAAATGTTCAAGCGTCGAACTAGACGCGAATTTGACGCTCTATTCACGTTTGGTGTAGCCTAAAAGCAGCATAATACCAGGCTGCGATGTCAAGATTACAATGCTGGAATGTGTGTGTCAGAGAGAGAGAGAGGCGCGGGCGCGATCGAACAGTGGAAACAAAACAAAAAACATACTCCGTCATTTTGTTCAGGACATCGTTAAACTTATATTTATGTAAAACACAACATTGTGCTTTTGTCAAACTGTAACCTACAACTGTCACCCAACCAAAATCACACACACACACTGACACACGTTGTAGTGGAGATGTATACATATAAGCTCGCATAATTTTTCCTCTTCGCCCGCCATTGTATTCAAACCTTCTTCTTTAAACATAATATACTTGAATTAATGTACAATACTTGCAATGTCGCCCCCACCGACAACGCATAATAATAAATTGAATATTGCACTTAAAATGCTATGGTTTACCTAAATAAATGATCGCCTAAAATGACAAATTATATTGTGTCTTTCTGTCATTTGCACTAAAAACATCCCCGTCTCATGTTAAGGTCCCTAACCCCTCACATAATCATGACACATCGCACTCGCACATTATCTAAGCACCCATCCCAATAACATGGATTATCAATAAGACATTATTAGTGTCCAAAAGGACGTTAAATCCATTGTTTATGGCCTGACGAGCCGCGGGAAAACCGCTACTCTGAGTGACGCGGTGCGTGAGTTTTAAAATAGTAGTTTTTGACAATCAAGTGCCACCCCAAATAAAAGACTGGCCCAAGCTGCCCCCCCCCCCCCCCCCAGAAATAACGTCCTGGCTACGCCCCTGTGCACAGCTAAACAGATGTGTTTTGAGTGGATTTGAATGTGACTACTGTAGGAGCACATCTGATCTCTTCTGGAAGGTGTTTCCAGCTGCGGCTGGCATAATAGCTAAAAGCGGACTCACCATGCTTAGAGTGAACCCTTGGTATTTCTAGTTAATGTGATCCTAATGATCTGAGCAATCTGTTAGGTTTATATTTAGTGAGCATATATGCAATGTATTGAGGTCCTAGGCCATTGAATGATTTATGTACAATAATCCGCCCTGCTGGTGATGAAAGCATGAACAAGTTTTGCTAAGTCTTGTCTGGAAATAAAGCATCTAATTCTTGCAATATTTTTGAGAGGATAGTATGCTGACTTATTTATTGCTTTGACATGACTACTGAAACTAAGGTCTGACTCCAGAATCACACCGAGATTCCTGACTTGATTTTTAGTTGTTAGACCCCTAGCGTCAAGGTATGCGTTCACCTTGAGAACTTCATATTTGTTTCCAAACGCAATGACTTCAGGTTTGTCTTTGTTTAACTGAAGAAAGTTTTGCCACATCCAACTGTTGACTTCATCAATGCATTGGCACAGGCAGTCAGTGGGGCTGTAGTCGTTAGGCGATAGGGCTAAGTAGATCTGTGTGTCATCTGCATAGCTGTGGTCAGCAATTTGGTTCATTTTCATTATTTGGCTCATTGGGAGCATGTACAGGTTGAACAGGAATGGAGCAAGAATTGAGCCTTGAGGGACTCCGCATGTCATGAATGTCCATTCAGACTTATGGTCTCCTATACTCACATAATAACCTCTCCCTCCTAAGTATGACCTGAACCATTTTAGGACTATCCCAGAAAGCACGAGCCAGTTTTCCAGCCTGTCAAGAAGTATGTTATGATCGACAGTGTCAAATGCAGCACTGAGGTCGAGTATACCAGAATTTATGTTTTGCCGGTATCACTATTGAACCGAATATCGTTTATTATCTCTGTGCTGTGATGTGGTCGGAAACCAGATTGAAAATTGTCAAAGTATCCATTTGAGGTTAGGAAGTTATTCAGCTGATTGAAGACAACTTTTTCAATGATCTTGCCTATGAAAGGAAGATTTGAGATTGGTCTGTAATTGCTCAATATGTTGCTATCCAGATTGCTCTTTATCAGGAGGGGCTTGACAACTGCAGATTTAAGGGACTTTGGAAAAGTCCCAGAGAGAAGTGAGGAGTTTACCACTTCTAGGAGATCTGCTTCTAAGCAGTTTAACACACTTTTGAAAAAGGAGGTGGGGATTGTGTCAACAGTCAATGGGGCTGTTGATGTTGATGAGCGCAAGTTGATGTTTTAAAGTGCTGTATTGTTTCTTTCAAAATGTTAACATTATTTTCTTCTAAATCAGACATAGTAACTTTCTGAGGATGTGGTCTGATCTGTTTTACCTCAGTGCCACACGAGGATATGATGATCGCCTTTCTGATATTATTGATTTTCTCAGAGAACTCACTGCATTTGCTGTCTGAGAGCATTTCACTGGGAATCTGGCTTGGGGGGTTTGTTAGACTCTCTACAATAGCAAAAAGAGTGTGTGTGTTATTTATGTTTCTGTTTATAATATTTGAGAAGAAAGTCTGTCTAGCTTTGACTAGTTCCACATTGAAAGCATGAAGGCTGTCTTTATAGATGTTATAATGGACTAACATTTTTTTCTTCCGCCACATGCGCTCAGCTTTTCTGCATTGTCTTTTCATATTTTGCACTGCTGTTGAGTTTCTCCAAGGTGCTTTTTGTCTGCCACTCTTCTTCCTGACTTTCACAGGAGCAATATCATCAATTACACTCTGTACTTTTGAGTTAAAGGACTCAAGGAGAGAATCAACAGAGTCCGCAGATATGCTTGGTGTTACAGATATGGCCTTCATAAATAGCACACTAGTGTTCTCATTTAAGCATCTCTTCTTGACAGACACAGATCTAGCTTCAATAGTAGGAGAGATCAATATATCAAAGAAAATACAGAAATGATCAGACAGTGCTACATCCTTAATAACAATCGATGAAATGTTTAGACCCTTATAAGTAAATCTAGAGTGTGTCCACGATTGTGTGTGGGTCCGTGTACATGTTGAATCAGATCAAAAGTATTTAAAACAGTTATGATTTCTTTTGCCATATTGGTTTCTGCATTATCTATGTGAATATTAAAATCCCCAGCAATAGCAAAGCAGTCAAACTCTGAGGAAATTGTTTATAACAGTTCTGTAAAGTCCTCAGCAAAGGCTGGAGAGTATTTTGGAGGCCTGTAAATAACGCTAAGTAAAATGCGTGGAGCACCTTTTAACACAATGCCGAGATATAATCCAAAGACATGTAATTCCCAAATTATACTTGCTTACATTGATAGACATCTTTAAATAGAGCAGCTACACTCCCACCTCTCCTCCCCGCTCTGCAGACACTCATAAAAGTTAGGAGGGGCTGTTTCATTGAGGACTGTTGCACTGCAGCTGTCTTTTAGCCAAGTTTCATTTAGAAGCATAAAATCTAGGCTGTTTGTGTTTATTAAAGGGATGGTTTGGAGTAAAATCAACCTAGGGTCCTTTGCACCATTATTAAAGTTAGAGCTTATTTAGAGATATCAGCTGTATGGCTTAGTGCAGGCGCTAATGGATCCTAGGCTGTGTCTCATAAATTACCCCACTAATAATGCCCAGAATGGTACCAAACTTCTACAGTAGTACAAATAGATTCTGTACTCATAAAATGAGGCATTGGAAAGTTTGTGGGTTTGTGGGGAAAGTTTGAAAGTTTGAAAGTGATTAGGGAAAAGCACGTAAAAGTCCTGGCAGAAAGCCAGTATATCTAACTTTTTTTTTTTTTTTTTTTTTGAAGTGTTGACAACTTAGTGTTAACTAATAATTGTTGCAAACTGGTACTACCAACAAAATATTAGTGCATTCCTGGAACTGGGCGTCGTTACACTACATCCTTATGCATCGCTTTCTGCAAGGACTTTTACGTGCTTTTCCCTAATCACTGAAGTGACCTCGACGTACGGGTTAGCGGTAGCATTAGCCATCAGGCAAGTGTTATTTAAATAAACTTCTGATGTACTTACAAACTTTCCAATGACTCGTTTTATGAGTATAGAATCTATTTGTACTACTGTAGAAGTTTGGTACCATTCTGGGCATTATTAGTGGGGTAATTTACGAGATACAGCCTAGGATCCATTAGCGCCTGCACTAAGCCATACGGCTGATTTCTCTAAATAAGCTCTAACATTAATAATGTTCGACCAAGGGAAAAAAGGCTTCTGGGGGGGTGTTTGGCTCAAGGTCATGGTGCAAAGGACCCTAGATTGATTTTACTGCAAACCATCCCTTTAAGTAATTTACTAGAAGTGATTTATTTAAAAGTGCTAACTTGACAGTATTATTTTTTTCCCCCTCAGCAATCTTAGTTTGACATGTAACAGGCAGCAGATTAGATAGGTTTGCCGTACGGCTTGAGAAGACCTTATACTTTCTATCATGTAATATAACAGAAATAGAGAAAGATACAGGAACACTGGGTTCCCGCTTGTTCTGTAAACATTTGAGGAAGTTACTGTTATCATAGCGGGGACCCGACACACATCACTGAGAGCTGCTAACAATACATGGACCTTTACAGTAAAATATTTTTTTCTTTTAATTTAATTTAATTTATTTGCAGGTACATGAGGATTCCTACTCATTTCAGGGCTTGAATTTCGGCGCGGGATTGCGGGTATTGCGCATAATTTTAATAATTCCCGCAGGTCTCCCACTTATAATGCGGGAAATTCCCGCAAACATTGATTCACTTTAGCCTGTAGGTTGTATTAGTAAATGAATCCACACAGATTATAAAATCAAATCAGTCATTTTAAAACTGTCTGCGAGACGCAATTTCACAAACAGCGTGAGTGATTCAGCTGTGCTGCGTCTCCTATCAGCTCGTTAAGGCGATAATACACTCTCGCGTTTCGGGAGTCGGGATAGACAGAGTTGTCACTTGCATAATCGGGCCAGCATTGCATCATGAGTAACTAAAGTTTACCATTTGCACGTCTTTTTAAGTCTTACCAGTTTAAGCATTCACGCGATTTTAAACTCTTCGGCACTTGCGCGCTGTCTGAGAGATGTTTCTCTGCACACATACATAGAGTAAAGGTGCCTCACACAGAGCTCGTGGGTAACCAAAGTTATTTTTCGTGGATTATATCGCTTTAACAGTCAAAAACATGCGAAAATTATGTCAATTTCGGTCTTGGTGAGTATCCTCTAAACACTGCCGGTTATGTCTTAAGCATAAATCACACGTGACCGTATAATGAACACAGGATCCGTGCACTAGCTCTTAAAGGGACAGCAGCCATATGTGTCTGTCATTAATTTGGTTGTCAAAACATAGCTTTCATTTTAAGGAATCAGGATTAATAGCCTATGTATTTAATTTAGTCAGAACTAAAATACTACCCAGTGTTATTTTACATTTGATTACTTTATTCAGTCTCTGTAGTATTTCTGAATACTAGTGTTAGACCTAAGCAAACACTTCTCTCTTTATTTCTCTTTATTGGTATCTTTATTATATTGTATTTATTTGTGCTACTTTTTTCAATTTAATTCAAAGATTGAAATCAAGCTTCCTTGTGTTGTGTAAATTCTTAAGAACAAAATTACCCCATTGTAAAAATGCGATGAGTGAGCATACATTTAGGCGAGATACATGTAATTAAAAAAAAAGTCTAAACTCCCCCCTCAAATTAAAAATTCCCCCCCATAAGAATCACCTAAGGGGGGATTTCCCCCCCATTTTCCAAAATGAAATTCAGGCCCTGCATTTACAGTAATATATTGTTGATTATTTTATTTGTAAGTAGAATACATCTGTTCTTTGTCAAATATGTAAAAATACGAGTCACATTTTGATTTAAAAACCAATTTAACTTGGTTAAAGTATATATATATATATATATATATATATATATATATATATATGTTGGATTGTGTAATGTAACTTGCGTGTTTGTGTGAGTCTTGTATTCAAGTACGCTTGCGTATTAATGTGCATTTACCTGGGGACTCTGCTATCGGCTCTGTGCTGGTGGGAGGCGGAAAGCTGAAGGAGCGCGTGGCCTTAAAGGAAACATCCTTGTGACAACTGACGCTCTGTGCCCGCTTGCGGCACTCAATGGCCAAACGACTGCAACAGTCTTTATGACAGCTCACCCCACACACTGAAAAAAATTACAGGAGGGTCACAATGCCACACACACACACACACACACACAAAAACACACACAGTTCATTTGGTTTCATACCTTTGCATTTGCTTCGCTGTTTGAAAAATCCCCATATCTGCAAGAATTAGTATAAAATAACTCAAAATATGTAAGAAAAACATGGAAAAAAATCAGTTTGAAAAGGATTCTGGGTGCTTCAGTTCATTAAAATGAGCTATATAACACAGTTTGTAAACATTTTGTTCTATCCAGTCAGTTGACATTGTAAGATGCTTTGAGTTGGAACTATATTCATATTTTTTATTCATAATTGGATGTATAGAAAACCAGACATGTTGATTTGAGTGTAACATTTAAGAAATTAATAATCTAACAATATAGTTCAAAAGTTTGGGGTTTATAATCATTTTAAAATGTTTTTAAAAGAAGTATCTTATGCTCACCAATGCTATGTAACAACATAAATGTTTTGGTCAATTTATTGCATCCTTGCTGAATAAAAGTATTACTTTCTATAAAAAACTGACCCCTTACTAACCCCAAACTTTTGAACGGTAGTGTATATAGTATATTTAATTTAGTTTTCTACCAAATTAAAATATAGTTAGTTCTTGTTTCATTGCTCTAATGATATGACTGGATTCTATGTCATGTGAGTTGACATATTGTTATTTTTTTCAGAAATACTGCTTATTTCTTTATATGTAAATATTTTAATGAAGAAAAATAGACCTTTAATTTAATTACATGTTAAATTACATTCACTGAACATTTAAAAAAAAATGCTGGTTCAAAAAAAAGAACACGAAAGAAAAAGGAAAACAGGTTCTGTTCTGGGGTGGATCTCGACAGGAAATTAGAAAATAGGAAGTGGTTACTATCTACACCCAAGTACCGACTGTGAACACAACAACATCTTTCCCTCAGACACACCCATAAACACACTGCTGCACACTGAGCACCACAGCACAAGCACCATCGGAGACAAATATGAACAAATGCAAGCCATAAATACAATCTGGCTGAGTGATAATAAAATAGGCATTATGTACATCTGTGCTTTTTGAAATGAATACAGATCTGGATGTCTGTTTCTCATGACAGTGAAAAGATCTTATTTCATCTTATGTGTGGGTTGTCATCACGTTGGAGATGAAGATAAAGAATTCGAGCCATAAATAAAATGTGTACTCACCAAGCGAGAGCAGTGCCGACAAAATGAAGGCTTGACGCTGCTCGTCTCTGTAAAAGTGTGAACAAAACCCATCTTACAGTTCTGTAAGGAGCTCGCCTTTGTGAAGTACTCAATCATCTCCTCTCGGCTAATTTTACAGTCCCTGGGAGAGAAAATGAAAAAGAGAAAGATGGGAGCTTTACTGTACTGGAGACTTTGACAAATGAGGGGAAATAATTCCTCTAGATAAACTGGACAGATGTCTTGATAAACCCACTGGTTTCGGTCCAGTTCATCAAACTTGCCGAGGTAAGGGAAATTCCTCCTGATGATCTCAAACTCTTCTTGGGAAATGTTGCCATCGCCATCAGTGTCAAAATTTTGGAACACTGACTGAAAATAAGACATCTTCCAATTAGTTCTTTTTCACCGCAAAATCATTTAGTCCACAGCTCTCTGGAAAACTTGTCAAATGTATGCAATAGCGTGATCTTTCTTTTATTCAGCCGTTCTATAAATATAAAGTTAATACAGTGTAACTTACATTTCAGACACAATATTATAAGTTATTTTTGCTCCACCAAATGAAAATATTTCCAAACAAAAATCAGAATGAACAGTTTGAAAGTTTTCCACTTATGTTCCTGAATTAATCAATGTTTGAATCGGTTGAGTGAATGATTCAATGACTCAATCAAAAGGTCAGTCACTTTTTTTTTTTTTTTTTTTGAATGCATCAGTGTTTTAAATTAATTGGTTGAGTGACTGATTCAATGACTCACTCATAAGTCACTTGTTTCATTTTGCATTAATCAGTGTTTTTGAACAAATCGGTTGAGTGAATGATTCAATGACTCAATCAAAAGGTCAGTCACTTTTTTTTATTTTATTTTTGAATGCATCAGTGTTTTAAATTAATTGGTTGAGTGACTGATTCAATGACTCACTCATAAGTCACTTGTTTCATTTTGCATTAATCAGTGTTTTTGAACAAATTGGTTGAGTGAATGATTCAATGACTCACTCATAACGTCAGTCATTTATTTCGTTCCTTACTTAATTAGTGTTTTTGAATCAGCTGAGTGAATGAAAGTCACTATTCACTACCTGTTGATGTAAATCAACAGAAGGAGTCACTGTGATACAGTACAACAATACTGTTTTATCGAACACATAGTATATCAGATATATAAATATAAAATAAAATATAATGACGCAAACTTTATAACAGACCATTGTCCCAGATAACCAATATCCAACATAGTTAGTTTGTGCTAGTTTTACACAGCTCATTATTGCATACATTTTGTGATGAAGACTGGCTCACTTTACTTTAACCTTTACATACTATTCCAAACTATATGCTGCGCAATCAGTTTATCTGAGAATTAATTGAAAGTAGTGCATGTCACATACCTCCACCATTTTTTCAATGTGCTTGTTGATAATCGCTGGATCTGCTTTGGGTTTGACTGAAGATGCCCACTCTTCTATTAGGGGAGACTGTGACTTTGTGCTGGAAGTCTAAGAAGCCAGAAATCAATGGTGTATTCACTTAGCAAGTGGAAATAAGGCACCAGTAGATATGGATAAATGACTGGCATCCGTTGCATGAACAGAATAAATATAGAGTAGTTGTTCAGTCTCCCAGCTGCAAGTCTACGTAAGTGGATTATGCAAGCAAAATGGGACAATTAATCTGTCAAATTGTGTCATGAGTGGTTGTAATTGGTGGTTCTACCTCATGGTGGCCACTGATTTGCTATCTGAGCAGATGGTGTGTCGTTGGGGTGACTCACTGATAGTTTAATACTGCGAGGCTCCCTCTGTAAAGATAGCTGATATATCTCGTCCTCTGAGTGGTACTGGTCCAAAGACACCTAGACAGGTACAGAAGAAATGCAAATGATGAACAATAATTGATAACTGATGTAGATTTGACAAATCATTCAAAGGCTAAATCAACCTCAATGTTTCCTGCTTAAATATCAATTCACTGAAAATGTTTATATTTAAAATAAATATTTAACCCAAAAGTAAAAATTCTGTCATGATTTATGTATACTTATTTCTTTATAAAATTATACAAACAATATATAAACATTTAAAATAAATGATGTTCTTTTGAACTTTCTATTAATTAAAGAGTCCAGAAATAAAGTTTAAAAATATTAGGCAGCACAACCATGACCAACATTGATAATAATAAGAAATATTTCTTGAACACCATATCAGCATATGATTTCTGAGTAATGATGCTGAAAATGCAGCTTTGCCATCACTGGATTTTGATTACAGCAAACCCGTCCCACCCATAATAAACTCACTATAAGCAGATTCAGCAGGTCTGAATTGGCTTCTATATTGGGTGGAGTGCTCTGAATGAGCGCCAACTCTTCCAGGATGGCATACAATTGATGGGTCTTGGTTAGGTTGACCCTAGTCTTCTCTGGGTCAAACCAATCAGGCAGGGCCACATGGACAGCAATCAGGTCCTTCAAATGCACCCCGAGGATGGGGAAGCGGAATCCCGAACATTCAGAGAATCGCTGACGGTAGCGACTGTAGTTTCCAGAGGAAGTCACCAGCTCCACCAATCCATCAAACACCTGATTAAACACAGAGGAGGCCATCAGTTAGGATGAAGGTCGCTGCAGTCGAAATATGAGGAAAGGGGATTTCAGAGGTTGGTACATGGGTAAAATATATTTCTGCTCATGTTTGGTTGCCTGATAACAGAGCACTTGACTTGAGTATTGATATTTCTGTGCAATCTGGCAGAGAGTATGAAAATGGCACTCAAGCCACCTAAAGCAAAGTGGAACTTAAGAATCTTATCTCCCATAGCCAGATTTGGAGTGTTACAGCTGTTTGTTTTTCTCGCCAGTATTGGAGGTGTGTTTATAAAAGCTGCTCTCTGGCAGTCCTTACCTTACGCGTCTCGCTGCCGATGAGCGCCTGGGTATCTTTGAGTCTAGCAATGGAGCTGTTGCTGAGTCCACCCACTACAGCCATCAGTGTGTTAAAGTTCTGCAGCTGCAGTAACCTCTGCGCACACACACACACACACATGCATTTTCATGTTTTATGAGAACATTCCAAAGACATAATGATTTTTATACTGTACAAGCGGTAGATTAAATCCCCTAACCCTTTATAAGCGGTTTTCCACATGTGGACCAAAAATATTTCCCCACAAGGATAAGGGATATTGACATCTTTGTGAGAGCATTTTGTCCCTATAAAGTAGGGTATACCTGAACCACACACACACACACACACACAACAAACCAACTATAAGACCAGACCTAATAAAAACAATGGGGTCCAAAAATCTAAGACCATCAGGCCTATTTTGCATTTTTATAATTTAATCATTTTATTTTTTATCATCATAAAATTTAAAAATTAACATGAATTTAGATTGACAGCCGTACTCTAATAAAAACATCTGACCTTTCCCTTTTCTATAAGATCATATGATCACACACACATATACTGTGTGTGTGTATATATATATATATATATATATATATATATATATATATATATATATATATATATATGAATGTTAAAATCCTAAAACATTCTGTTTGTTTTCAGTTAAATTAGATTCTGAATCACAGATCTGCCATGTGGTCATAGAATTTTGGATCCCGCTGTAAACAGATTACATGTCTTTAAAGAAAAAGCAAGCAAGCGAGTTGGATTAACCTGGGCCACTTTGATGAATTCACTGATGACAGTGGCTCTCTGCTGAGCTGTAGGCTTACTGAGAACCATGATCTGGATCCACTGGGAAACACTGTTAAACAGAGTAATAAAACGCTCCAGAATAGGATTATCCACCGTGCAGCCGTGCATCACGAAACTGTGGTAGTCCTGGAACTGAGGGGGAACAGATTTTTCATTTGCGATATGAAATAAGACTTGAGGTCATGCTATTACAAGCACAAACATGTGATTAATACTGCATCTATAAATTAAGGGACTTACAAGAATTTTGCAAAACGATTTGTACTCCATATACGTAAGGTGTTCAGCCAGGGTGGAAGCATCAAGGTGGTCAAAAAGAAGTGAGGTCTTGCGTTTCTTCTGGACAGTCTCTTCTAGTTGACGTCGCCATTCGTATGATGGGCTACAGGCAAAACAAACAAGACATTGTATTTCTGTTCTTTCACCAGTATGCCTATATATCATGTTGGCTATAATTTGAATTAGTGATTTATAATGATTTGCTATTTAAGCAGACTTTTCCATCATCTTTGACATTCTAATATGTCATTGACCTATAACTTCTCAGCTGTTTGAGTGTCTCAGACATGCAGCTTGTTTGTGATGTTCAGTCCATATTCTCCAACCCTCCGTATCAAAGGAGCAGCGTTTTGGGTGAATACTGTGGCCCTGTGACTCACATGCTGTCTATGTCGATGAGCAGGCTACGCCTCACATCTCCATTCTGCTCCAGTCGCTCTTTCAGACCACGGATCTGCTCTGCCAGTGCGGGGTTCAGGTCAAACTCAGCTGGGAACTCAGATATCCAGTACCTGACAGAGAAAAAGAGACAGAAAACAGAGAGAACTATGATACAGTGTAGCTGTGCATGAAATAGTTCTGGGCAAGACATCAGGTGGACGAGTATTTTCAGTGAATAGTCTTGCCTCAACTGTTTTATGTGAATTCACAATACACTTCTGTGATCCAACCCAGCTGCCTTATGACACAGAACATCACATCTTTACAAGATTTATACACCAGATGGCCAAAAAGTATTTGGACACATAAACACCACATAGATGCTTTTGCACATGTAATTTCAAAACCATTAGCATCAATAGGGAGTAGGTCCTTTTTAAGGGTTTTACTGTTTTTCTATGTAAATGCGATAGACAGATGTGCTTGACCAGTGCACTTGCATATTGCATGTTTGGCAGCATCTCACGCATGACAAAACTTCTAAAAAAGCAGTGTTTAAGTTCAAATAGGTTGCATTTTTTCTATTTCACTACTTTGCGTCTCACATTTTTAAAAGCAAAAATATGTTCTGTGGCGCCTAAAACGTGTCCCCTGAGGAAATGTGGAAGTGGAATGGAAAAAATATATATATTTTTTCATACTTTGAGGTTTTAGATTCTACAAGGTTCTAGATTTCAAATCTAAAAGGTTTTAGATTTCAGCGTCATGCATGAGAAGCTGCAAAAGAGTTGCTTCATTGTTCACTGCTCCCCATTTCCTGAGCACGGGATATCAGTCGAAGTTCACTTCTCTTGACAAAATGCATTGATGCGGAACATACTATAACGTCAGTAAACACAGATGAAAAAGTTGTGCATATTAGTATAATGACATAAAATAGGCTACTACCATACATGCATGTAATATGTATGTCAAAATATATTTTTACATAGAAATTAAATTAAATTAATATAAAATGTCATTTGAAAGAGCTAAATTTAGTGATAATTGTCTATCAATGTTTAATATGAAAATTAACTATTTGGTTATGTTAGATGTATTTTATCTAATTTAACTGTAAATGCATTGGAACTGTTGCCTTTATACCCACATACAAACCACACAATAACGACGGAGCCTCTACTGCTTTCTACTGCCTTTATTTTAAACTTTTAAAATGCCCTCAATAATTTTGTCCCATAATCTTTGATCACCAAAATGGCATATTTATGTTTTTTCCTGTGGGAAAAAAAAATTCCTCCCTTAAAATAGCATGAATGTAACTCTAAACCCTTGCTTCAACCATGAATATGCAAATTAGTCCCACTTCCACTCACTCGTACAGGTTCGTCAACAAGTCGATGTATCAGAATGATAATGCGTTTATGTATCGCTCTCTGCAACGTCGTACACATAATGGCAATAAATATTATTTGCCTTTTGCTTGACTACGTTATCAAACAGCAATGTTGCTAAAATTACACAAAGTGTTTTCCCTCAAACTCTGGAACGAACAGCGAACAACTTACAGCGTGAGAAAGTTTCTGACCGCAGTGTACAACCCATGAATTACTTAAAGAAGCCAATGCTGTTCGGTTTATGATTGGTTGTTTGTCTGTGGATGGCCCATACAATGTTTGTCCAATCATTGCGTTTGGTCCAAATGAAATGAATCTGCAGCAGTCAGGTGGTACAGGTCAGTGCTCTTTTATGTTCATTATTATTGTAATGTAATGTGCTTTGAGACATGAGGTAGTTTAACGCCATCTCTTGTCTCATTATGCTTTGCATGCTGTGTGCGTTCATGTGTTTTGAAGGAGGTGTGGCTTTGGAAACGCTCTGAAGTGAGGGTGGGCTCTCATGCTTTCAATGCTAGCTTGTTATTGCTAGCCACTCCAAAAATTGCTTACCCTACCTTTAAGGCGGGGTTTTAAAAGATGATAACGTGGGGTTAAGGTCTGTGTGAGAAGTCCATTTAAAGGCCATTTACATTCCGACGGGAATGATACTGGAAGAGAAAAGGTATGCTCCACTCTACTAAAAAGGTTTGTAGAATGATAGGGCTATACTTGATTTCTTGCACTTGTTAGCATTGGGTGTTACTGAAATAGCCAAACCTTGGGTGTCACGCTTTTAGCTGCCATGATGTGCAGTTACAGTTATTAAGCTTTTGTATGTCTATGTAAAAAAAATATGTGAACAAATGGGTCTTTAACCTACTTGACAAGATGACAAATCTGAGACTGGCGATTTGCAGAACAATCCTGTTCCTGAGACCTGTAATACTGTCAAGGTAGCTCCACTTCATTACTATTATCAGCTGTGAGGAGAGTGATGGAAACAGTTTGTGATGCTGTCAGCCCTCTCTATAAATGACAAACCCCACCCATGGCCGACTGTACTAAGTGCTAAATGTCTGGAATAAAAGCAG
The DNA here is from genome assembly GCF_965113295.1 of Leuciscus leuciscus. NCBI lineage: Eukaryota > Metazoa > Chordata > Actinopteri > Cypriniformes > Leuciscidae > Leuciscus > Leuciscus leuciscus. Next base: position 19,870,788 of record NC_138740.1, on the reverse strand, counting down.
GCCTGTCACATCGAAAACTAAATGTACAAAGACTTGCATTTATTTGGTTTTTGACTTTAATGCTGGTTATTTGAAATGCAGAGTTCTCAGAAAGTATAATGTGACAGGTCTTAGGAAGGAGGATACTTGTGCATGAGTTTCTTGGCCAGGTCACTGGATGACAGGAACCAGGGATGCATGGTGAGAAACATTCGCACGAGAAACGTCTCCTTCAGAGCGCCTTCATCGTCTGTGAGGAAGACAGAAAACCAGACGGCGATTTGCACATGAATGAGTCCATTAGCCTATGATTTTCATTTAATAGCTTGAACATTTCTGCAATTATAAAAATTTAATATACATTAAATGAAATAAACATTTTAAGCTAAATTCAACCCAAAGGTCTAAAAGCTAAAGTTCAGCTAAATTTTTCTTTGTCCATCCTACATTACAATGTATTAAGTGAAATGCATGTTATTACACTGTAAAAAGTGGTAACCTGCAATTGTTACCTTAAAGAGCTGTTTTTAACTTGATTTAACCCATACAAAAAATATTTTGTTGGTATAACTTAATGTATTTAGGTTGATTCAGCAATATTAAATTATATTTTGGTTTTGAATAAAACCAGTTAGTTCACCCAAAAATGAAAATTCTGTCATCATTTCATGTTGCTCTGTATGAATTTCTTTCTTCTGCTGAACACAAAATATAATATTTTAAAGAATGTCTGTAACCAAACGGTTGATGGACCCCACTGACTTCCATAGTATTTTAGTCAATGGGGTCCATCAACTGTTTGGTTACCATCATCCTCAAAATATCTTATTTTGTGTTCAGCAGAAGAAAGAAACTCATTCAGGTTTGGAACAACAAGAGTAAATGATGACAGAATTTTTATTTCTGGGTGAACTATATCCCTCTAACTTAGATGTTATTTTTAGGTTACCATTTTTTCCAGTGCATCCCTAAAAGATTATTGTATAGTAATAGGGGGTCCCTGCTCGAAGGCCCCAGAGCTATAGAGAAATATTGAAGAGTGTGGGAGAGAATACTGATAAACAGACACAAGTACACAGTTGAAAAAGCCAGTGCTGTTCCGAATGGCTGATCAGATTGTTTACACAAGAGAAGGAAGGAGCAAATATGAGCACTGACCAAAGGCTTTGATGCAGGCTTCCACCAGCTCATCCACGCTGGCTGACTGATCCGATGAAACGCTCTCCATTCCTTTCTACTTCACTGTTCTCCACAGCCCCTCCTTTCCCCCCCACTTAATTTTCCACTCCTCTCTTTGATCCCTCTCTTTTTCAGTCTGAAAATGAGGCAACGGCATGAGCGGCAAAGGAAACAGAATCAATAAAGCAGAGAATGGTTTAGATGTGAGAGGTGTCACTGGTTTTTCATTTTCATCAAAAGCACACAAATCCTGGTCACACATGGATAATACATCGAACAAGACTCATCCGGAGAAAAACAAGGTGCATAAAAGAAAAATCAAAGATCCATAGTGACCGTTCTCAGACAACAGTAGAGGAAATACTTTCAAAGGAACTTACCCGTTGAATCTGGCATCAGAGGTCCAACAGTGAAAACAGAAGTGCTAATGAACACCGTGTTCCAGGACGGCCTTTCTCTATGCACTGAAAACCACAGAGGGCCTCACTGAGGTTCACTCGGAGTACAACTGCCTGTACGCTTTCCTGTCAGTTGAGAAACTTACAGATGTTGCATTTCCTGTTCATAATGTTTCGACTCATTTTTCACACCAAAAATGGGTGGAGGGGTGTGAGAAAAAATGGAGAGAGAGAAACGTTTTTTTTAGTTACGGAATAAAAAAATCACAATTTTTGTCTTAAAAATAAAAATATCTAAACATCCTTAGTACACATTTATTTGAGAAGCAAAACATAAGATGTTGTCAGAGAATATATGAAGAGTTCAGATGCAAAAGCCTCTAAGTGCCATCTGCAATTTTCTTCTAGAATGATCATTTTTATCAAGTTCGTATATTTAAGTTCAGTAATTTCACTTAAATTACAATTAATAGGTAAATTTCATTGCCATTTAAGTGAAATTACTGAACTTAAATATACGAGCTTGATAAAAATGATCATTCTAGAAGAAAATTTCAGATGGCACTTAGAGGCTTTTGCATCTGAACTCTTCATATCTTGATTTTGTTTTCTTATTTTAAGCATGGATTTAAAAAAGTTATGAAGTTTATGTTTAAAAAATGGGTAACAATTTACAATAAGGTTTCATTAGTTACCTTAATTAATTAACAAATTTAGTTAACATAAACAAAGAATGGACAATACTTCTTGCAACATTAATTCGAGTCTTAGATCATGCTAATTTTAACATTTACTAATTATTAAAATCAAAAGTTGTATTTGTTAACATCAGTTAATGCACTGTGAACTAATATGAACAAACAATGAACAACTGGATTTTTATTAACTAACATTAACAAAGATTAATAAATACTGTAACAAATGTATTGCTCATTGCTAGTTCATGTTAGTTAATACATTAACTATTGTTAACACATGAGACCTTGTTGTAAAGTGTTACCATTACCAGCCAATATATATATATATATATATATATATATATATATATATATATATATATATATATATATATATATATATATATATATATATATATATATATATATATATGTACACAGTTCCGGTCAAAAGTTTGGAAACATTACAATTTTTTTGAAAGAAGCTCATCAAGCCGGCATTTATTTGACCAAAAATACAGAAAAAACAGTAATATTGTGAAATATTAATACAATTTAAAATAATGGTTTTCTATTTTAATATACTTTAAAATATAATTTATTTCTGTGATGCAAAGCTGAATTTTCATCAGCCATTACTCCAGTATTCAGTGCCACATAATCCTTCAAAAATCACTGATTTGATATTCAGTTATTATCAATGTTGGATTCTTTGATGAATAAGAAGTTAAATAAAGAACAGCATTTATTTAAAATAGAAATTGTTTGTAACAATATACCCTACCATTCAAAACTTTGGGGTCAATCTTTTTTTCTTTTTTTTTTTGGAAAAAAGTTTATTCTTTTTTTCAGCAAGGATGTGTTAAATTGATAAAAAGTGATTGTAAAGATTTATATTGTTAGAAATGATTTCTATTTTGAATAAATACTTCTTTTTTGGGGGGGGACTTTTCAGGACTGTGATAATAAAGCATGGACACAAACTATTTCACACATCCACTATCTAGTTCTGCGGGTGTGATCAACTTGAACTTTAACAGTTGTGTTGGCTCCCCTCAGTGGCCACATATTGTCATATACTTTAATCTCTCACTACTGAAGTTTGTATTGACCAAAATGTAAAAAAACTTGCTTTATTGAAATTGAAAAACAAATAAAGTAGGCTAACATAATGCTTAATGTCTCATTTGGTAACTTTTTTTTTTTTTTTTTTTACAGTGTTTCAAAGTTAAAACCTAAACCTGATGGAATAAGAATAAATGAGTGGTGTTTAATTAGGAATAAAATTGGACTAGGATTGTGATTTAGGATATTAAAATATTTGCACAAAAAAAAAAAAAAATTCCACTGCTTGTACTGCCTAATATTTATCTTAAATGTAAGTGTACATTTAGATTATGTTCAGTGCAATGTAAATTAGGAAGATATCTATTAATAACTGATTGTTTAATTGTTTATTTTGTGTTTTAGATTAAGAATTCATGTGTGGTGCTGTATCCAGATGCTGTGGTGCTCAGCTGTTATATCGAACTATGTGAGCCGCATGCCGTTTAAATATCATGGCCTTTGAGCTGGGTCATTGCAGCTATTAATGTCTTGTGCTCCATGAGTTCTGCACACTCAAGCTATTGTATACGAGTTGCTGTTCAACTCAAAATACTGCTATTTATCAATAGGCTAATTTACACTTCTATTGTGCATAGTATTTAACAGCTGCGTTAAAAACAAAACACCGTCTCTTCTTGTTCAAAAAGCGTAAACTTAGATTGAAAACGTAATTGGATGATGGCTACGCGCCGACCCCGCCCGCTAATTAATATTCATGAGGGAGACTTTAAATAAGGAGAGCCGTGAACGAGGCATGGGTGCTGTTGCGTGCGGTCTTGTGTTTTACACTCATACCTGATCCGAAGACGAGACTGCTGTCACCATGTCCAAACCACTGTCAGACCACGACAGGAAGAAGCAGATTTCTGTGAAGGGGCTCGCCGGTGTGGAGAATGTGTCGGACTTAAAGAAAAACTTTAATCGTCATTTGCATTTCACGCTGGTAAAGGACAGGAACGTATCCACCAAACGGGATTATTACTTTGCGCTCGCGCACACAGTCAGAGACCACTTGGTAGGCAGATGGATCAGAACACAGCAGCATTATTACGAGAAAGACCCCAAAGTAAGTTCATGCATGTCGAGAGTGTACCAAAGCAAAAGCAAGTCCATGCATGACACTACTGCACCAAAACCAAAGATTTGTAAGCAATTAATAACTCCATCCGTCAGTGCATCTCTAATAACATGGCATCTGTGCAGGGGCGATGCCCTGCTTGACCACAGCATTGTTGACCTTTTCTGACCCCTTCTTGAGAGCTCTTCAGGATCAGCAGCACCCTCTGCTAAATATAATCAGGATTCACTTATAGATTAAAAGCAAAGTGCAAAAGTAACACATCTTTGGTAGTCTAATGTAATTTCTGCTAATGAATATTTTAGCTGATCAATAGCATGATCTGTACATTAGCACAAAAAGTGCATCTCCAGATTAATGCATCCTGTCATGTGCATGCATAAAGCATCTTGATTTATATTAAACACCTATATTTATATAATATTTTATCTGATTTACAGCTTATTATACTTCATTGAAAGGTTACTAGAGGGACCTTTTGTAAATATTAAAAAGATCAAGCAGCAGTAAAAGTATAACAAGAATGTGTCAGTACTCAAGGCATCAAAATCTGAATCGGATGACAGGAGATGAAACCACAGCTCAGCATCCCTGACCTTTTCCTCTCCAGTGTAGCTCGAAATCCCTGGATGGAATTGGTGTCTAGGATATAAAGGTCAAAAGTTGCTCCCTAAAAGAAAGGTCACTGTAGAAACCTATATGGGAAGAGGTGTGTAATTGAGCCTCATAATAAATCAGAGTTATAAAGACTATACAAACTTTTTACAGGAAAAATACCATAAATAAAAAATGACATGAACTTCTTTAGAGAGTTATTTTCTGCTCCTGCTCCTCAAACATTAGAGCTCCAGTGAGGCTCATGACTGTTTCCGTGAAAATGTGATTGTGGAAGTGATGTGAGAAACCTTGTCTAAGAAACCAGTTTCATGAGTTCAAAGCTTTTGGATGCTAAGAAACTGCTGGTGTGGGCAGAAGTTTGTGGTTTACCTGGACATTGCCATCTGTTTCATAGTTTTTAACATCATTAAAAACTTGCACAACACGCTGGTCTGCACTCAGAACTTCTTCATTAGCTGCTTTACAGAATAATATTACATACTCTGTAACCTTTTCTGCTGACCTCACTGCTGGTTATTTTTGCTGGAGTCAAAATGCCACTGTTATATAACACCACTGACCTTCCCCAATCTCTGACTAGTCTGTTTCAGCCCGTCGTGCCACCACACACCCACTCTCACCTCCACTGTCTCTTTCTCTCACTTGCTTTTCATACCCAACACCAAAGGAAGGCCTAAAATGTCAAAGGCTACAACAGGGATGGTATCGGATTGCCATGTGTTAAATTATCCCTCTGCCAGAAAGCATTAAAATAGTCCTTAATAAAGTCTAAAAATAGTGCCCAGGCGGAGGATGATCCATGGAGAACTTGGTAACCCCAAATCAATATATTGACATTACCATTACGTAAGCAATTTCATGTTCCTTAAATATATTTATATAAAGAAATATTAACACTACAGTAAGGTTTCATTTAACTTCACTAGTTAACATGAACTAACAATGAAGAATACTTCTACATCATTTATTAATATTTATTGATGTTAATTTCAACATTTAAAAAAAAAAAAAATGTATGCATAAGTTAAATGTACTACATGAACAAAAAATAAACCTTTATATTTTTTCTAACATTAAAGATTAATAAATGCTTAAAAAAATCATTGCTCAAAGTTCATGTCAGAGTTGTAAAGAGTATACCTGGAAACCATGGCTGATTAACAGTACTGATACCTTAGAGCAAAAACGACTCCATTACAAGTCACTCTTAAATGTCATACCGCCGGTTTCACAGACGAGGCTTAAGCCTAGTCCCAGACTAAAATGCATGTTTGAGCTGTTTCACCGGCTGCTTGTTCTCGTATATGAAGCACGGTTCAGCAACTACCTGCCAATGCACTTCACGTAAAGTAGCCTTGTTGACTAGTTTGGGTGAGTAAGGGCAAAATGCACAAGAAATAGTACCTTCAATACCCTGTAGATGGCGACTTCTTTAGTAGCAGAAATAAACTGCTGCAGAAAAAGTTAGGTGCCATGCAAAATGTAACAAATTATTGCATTTCTTATCGCAAATGAATTTCGTATGCTGCTCAAAATTCATTGGCCGACTGCATCCATGTTTTTTGAGATGCGTGAATGTCCTCATAGACAATCCGTGGCACCTTGGACAAAGACACCGCATACCAGTTATGAGCCATTACATACTTTTGTTCACTGTAGCACCACCATCAGGCCACTTGGGGCGAGCCTCGATGATGTTAGACGGGTTTGGACTTGCGGTCTGGTCTGCCTGATCACTTTTAGCTGATCCTTGGAAATTCTAACAATTACAATAGGGTTTCACCACTACGCGCTTTAACCCCTAATAATAAACACAAACAATGAATGACTCCTGACTAACTCTGTTTTAACCTTCTTGTGTCTGTTAGCGTGTATATTACCTTTCCCTGGAGTTCTACATGGGCCGTACCTTGCAGAACACTATGGTGAACCTGGCCCTGGAGAACGCTTGTGATGAAGCCACATATCAGGTAAGACAACACAACGAAGCCAGTGTATTGCTTTAGATTATTGTTTTGAAACCAATTAATGATTACACACCTTGTTCCACAGCTGGGTCTGGACATGGAAGAGCTGCAGGAGATGGAGGAAGATGCTGGACTGGGAAATGGAGGCCTTGGCCGTCTTGCTGGTGAGTAATCTGACCTTAGGTTTGAAAGAGAAACCATCATTCTAAGTATATGGATTTTTTCAACTTTGCACAAGAAAGTCAGAGAATAGTGGAACAGCCTGATTTTGAAACTTTCAAAGCTAAAGAACCTTTCTCAAGCATGATAAATCTGTTTCTGAAAAGTCGCCCTTGGTCTCTCTCTCTTTGTCTGTTAGCTTGCTTTCTGGACTCTATGGCCTCTCTTGGCCTGGCTGCCTACGGTTACGGAATTCGCTATGAATTTGGTATCTTCAACCAGAAAATCAGCAATGGCTGGCAGGTAGTTTAAATGACCTTTAATAGTTTGACTTGATTTGAAAAACAAAAAGAAAAGATAAACAAACCCCAATGAATTAATGGAGCTTGCTATTTCTAACATTTTTTTTTCCAGTTTTAAACATGCATAAATATTACTTAATTAAACATGTTTACTCTGCACATATCTTGAAATCCGTATAATACCAATGATGGACAGGTTGAAGAGGCAGACGACTGGCTCCGCTATGGTAACCCATGGGAGAAAGCCCGTCCAGAATATATGCGTCCCGTGCACTTTTTTGGTAGGACAGAGCATCACCCAGATGGAGTGAAATGGGTTGATACTCAGGTATAGCATCACCATTCATTAAGCTGTACGTTTGTGTGTATTGATACTATATTTATAAACCCCTTTTATATTGTTTACCCAGGTTGTCTTGGCTTTGCCCTACGACACCCCTGTACCAGGATACAGAAACAACATCGTAAACACCATGAGGCTGTGGTCTGCTAAAGCCCCATGCGATTTCAACCTGAAAGACTGTGAGTGCCAGTGACAGTTATCGTACATGCTGAAAACACCAGCCTAGACCATACTAACCAGCATACTAAGGCCCAATATACTTCAAGCGTAATTGAAGAACGAACAAGTATGAGGTCATTTCCTACAAAATCAGGCCAAAACTAAGTTAGTTTGGAGCTTGTTTTGGGGATTTTGAAACTACTTGCCAAAGTGAACTTCCCGCAAAAGTTCACTTTTAAACACCTTTAAAACTACCACTGGTTCGTGGCGATGATGTAATAGCAGAGATGGTCTTATTATTGGGAGATACGTGGCTCTACCATTGGAGAAAGCGTTACGGCTAACTTGGATCACGTGTGCCTTAATAACCAATCACATTACAGCCTTGACGTCATTTAGTTTCGTTAAGAGTTGCGTCACTGTCAGTCAGTCACTGTTTGTGGATACCATATAAATTAATGTAAACTGAATCCTACCTGTCACGCAGTTGTTTGTGACTTCTCTTGTAAAACAGCATTTTTTTCTCGCTATCTCACGACCAATTCGTACGAATTCGTACAAATGATAAAAAGTTGGCTAATTCGTACTAATTCGTACGACCTCACTCGTACGAATTTGTACGAATTGTCTAAACCCACGTGATGGGTAGGTTTAGGGGCGGGGTCAGGGGTAGGTCATTCGTATGAATTCATACGAATTGGCCAATTCGTAAAATATGTACGATTTTGCAAAAATCGTACTAATTCGTACGAGTCAGGTCGAATGAATTCGTACGAATAAGCCACTTCGTACAATTTTTACGTTTTCCCGTGAGATCGGGCTGGTAAACTCTAAAAATAGATAAGTAGCCTACAAAACAAATGTTTAAGAGCAAATATGTTGAAGATTGGCCGATAGGCCGTAGATTCGTTAAATGATAAGCCGTTTTCCCACAAAAGCCATTTTTTCAGTGTAGTGAAGGCTTTCTTCCATTGACATCCATTAAAAAAAATAGGCCTCTGGTCTCCTTCTCTGTACCGTAGCGTTAACAGGCGTAACGCTTGTAGGCTTGTAGGCTTGCCTTTAAGTAGCTTTGACGTAATAGTGTGGCTCTGAGGCTCTGCCATCTTTGATGTGGAAATCCTATCTGGTTCATTTCTTTTGTTCAGGTGGTTGAGGTCAAACATGAGTAAAAACATGAACACACTGCTTTATAGTAGAAATTGAAGTTGCAAATCTAATTTAAAGCGCCACTGACACTTTTTTCATGTTTAATACTGTAAAGATGTTTGATTTAAAGAAATCAATTGTACAAAATTCTATATAAATATATGTGGTGCTATATATATTTATATACCAAATAGACACACCTAAACAAGCTAATCTAGTTCTTACTAGGCATACTAGAAACTTCCAGGCAGGTGTGTTGAGGCAAGTTGGAGCTAAACTTTGCAGGACAGTGGCCCTCCAGGAGCAGGTTTGGATACCCCTGCCTTAAACCATTCAATCTGGACTCTGTCTTACATGTTCTCCTTCCATCCTCAGTTAATGTTGGTGGCTACATTCAGGCCGTGCTGGACAGGAACCTGGCTGAGAACATCTCTCGTGTGCTCTACCCGAATGACAACGTCAGTAAACACACAATAGGTCCTTAATTTAAAGGAAAAGTTCACCCAAAAATTAACATTCGGTCAATATTAAAATTTTGAGGAAGATGCTGTTTGCTTTTACAATGTATGAAGACTGAGGCTTTCAAACTTTAAAAAGGGCCTCAAAAGCATCATAATACCATTCAATCTCTGGGTCAACTATTCCATTAAGGACAGCCATAGTTTTGACACAAGTGGTCTTTAAGCACCTGCCTGAAGCTTTCGGTCCCTGTCTTGTAGTTTTTTGAAGGTAAGGAGCTCAGATTGAAGCAGGAGTACTTTGTAGTGGCTGCGACTCTCCAAGACATCATCCGCCGCTTCAAGGTTTCCAAGTTCGGCTCCAGGGATATTGTGCGCACAGACTTCAACACTCTGCCTGACAAGGTCAGCTCCGTTCACCTATCTTATACATATATGAAGATCCTCTAAAGTCTCATGTGTCTTGACGTTTCTTTCAGCAGTGAAAGGTGTGGGTGTCACAGATCTGCTTTTCTTGATCTTCTTTTGTTTGACTGCTTTCAGGTGGCCATTCAGCTAAACGACACTCACCCTGCCTTAGCCATCCCTGAGCTGATGAGAGTGCTGGTTGATGAGGAAAAACTAACGTGGGAGAAGGTTTGAGATTTGTGAAGTTTTTTTTTTTTTTTTTTTCATCCCTTCAAGTTTCATACAGCACTAAAAGGCCACAGACTCATAACTCTAGAGGGCGACAGAGTGCAGACAATCTCAGATCTCAAAAATTATACTGAACAGTGAACAACACCATCATTACATTCACTATATATATTACTTTTAAAATGATATTTGTTTTGTTCCTTATTTATAGTTAACATTAAATAAAAGTGTTTTAAAATCCCAGGTTACTCTTGATATAAATGAAGTCTACTGGATAAGTTGTAAGCCAAACTGTGTAAACTCCCTCACTCTCTGCAGGCATGGGACATCTGCATTAGGACCTGTGCCTACACCAACCACACTGTGCTGCCTGAGGCTCTGGAACGCTGGCCTATTGACCTCTTCCAGTCCCTGCTGCCCCGGCACCTCGAGATCATCTACGAAATCAACCGCCGCCACATGGAGGTCCAGCTTCAACACAACACAAAACTATAACACACTTTTACACTACACCAGAGGGCCAAGATTTGGCCGTTAAAAAGTTTTGGGTCTGTAAGATTTTTAAGCAAATCTTTTAATGCTTTGATGTGTACTTGATCTAAAATACAGTTAAAACTATTATTGTGAAATATTGTTACAATTTAAAATAATTATTTTCTATTTCAATATATTTTAAAATGTAATTAATTCCTGTGATGGCAAAGCTGAATTTTCAGCATCATCACAGTGTCACATGATCCTTCAGAAATCATTTTAATATGCTGATTTGCTGCTCAAGAAAAACTAGTGCTGTCAAATCGATTAATCGCGATTAATCGTATCTAACATAAACGTTTGTGTTAATATAATAAATGTGTATGTACAGTATATTAGTATTTGCGTGAATAAATATATACATATTCTGTACATAAGCATATATACATATATATTTATATGTCACATACATATATTATATAAACACAAACGTTTGTTAGATGCGATTAATCACGATTCATCGATTTGACAGCACTAGTTTTCCACAATTATTTGATGAATAGAAAGTTCAAAAGAACAGCATTTTTGAAAATATTTTGTAACATGATAGAAGTCTTTACTGTCACGTCTGTTCAATTTAACGCATCCTTGGTTAATAAAAGTATTTCTTTCCTGCTGATAGATACCGTAACATCAAAAAGCGTGTTTTGTGAGCGTGTTGTATACAGAACAGTCTGTTTGTTGTTATAGCGCGTGGCCTCTCTTTACCCCGGTGATGTGGACCGTATGCGCCGCATGTCTCTCATTGAGGAGGATGGACAGAAGAGAGTCAACATGGCTCATTTGTGCATCGTTGGCTCTCATGCAGTCAACGGTGTGGCACGTATCCACTCCGACATCCTCAAAGCTACCATGTATGTATTCAAACACACATACAGACAAACCATGTTAATCACAGATCTTTACATACAATCTTAACTAACTTATGGTAAATTGTTGTTTTGAGATTGTGCAGTTTATACGGTTCACTAAACAGACTGAACAATTTGTTAATGAAATGTTTTTACAAATCACCCGGTCACAGTCGTTCTCAGTGAATAATTGACTTAAATTTCTACTAGTTTCTAACGACATGAGGGTGAGTAAATAATGACCCTATTCCTTTACTAAATAGATTCAAAGACTTCTTTGAGATGGATCCAAAAAAGTTCCAGAACAAAACCAATGGTATCACCCCTCGCCGTTGGTTGGTGATGTGCAACCCTGGTCTGGCTGAGGTCATTGCAGAGGTTGGTGAGCTTGTTGTTTATTAACATAACTGACTGCGACTGTGACAGCAGCTGTGTCTGCACTAATTGCACTTTTATATAATGTATAATGTCATGGTGTGATAGTCGTATTCTTGCTCTGACTCTCTTTGGCCTGCTCAAATCTTAGAGAATCGGAGAGGACTTCATTCGTGATCTGGATCAGCTGCAAAAGCTTCGTAATTTCGTCAACGATGAGGCTTTCATTCGAGATATCGCCAAAGTTAAACAGGTTAGAAATTATGAAAATGTGGACCATATGAACTACCCAGTGGGTTTTGGAATTTAAAATGGATTTTTTTCTTGATGTTCGCACCTCTTCCAGGAGAACAAGCTGAAGTTCGCTGTGCACCTGGAAGAGCACTACAAAGTAAAGATCAACCCCAACTCAATGTTTGACCTTCAGGTGAAGAGAATCCATGAGTATAAGAGGCAGCTGCTCAACTGTCTACACATTATCACTTTCTACAACCGTGAGTGGCTTCTGCACTTTAAAGGGATAGTTCACTCAAAAATGTAAAAACATCCTGTCATTTACTCCCTCTCAAGTTGTTCCAAACCTGTATACATTTCTTTGTTCTGCAAAGGAAGATATTTGGGAGAATGTTTGTAACCAAGCAGATGGGGTCCGAAATCTGCTTGGTTACAAACAATCTCCCAAATATCTTCCTTTGCAGAACAAAGAAATTACACAGGTTTGGAACAACTTGAGGGGGAGTTAATAATGACAGAATTTTCATTTTTGGGTGAACTATCCCTTTAACTCCTTCATGTCCCCTTCTCATTATCACTATCAGTCAGGTGTATTTTTTGGAAGAGAAAATAAACATACATAAAAATTATATTTTATATTATAAAATAAAATAAATTAAACATTTCCCCCTTTTTACTATTGCTTTTAGTCAGGGTTGTCTTCTCTGAGGAGACGTTTTTGACTTTTTTGTAAGAGAAAATAAGCATTAATTAATGAAAAAATATTTGACCCTTTACCACTATCACTATCAGTCAGGGGTGTTTTCTTTGAGGAGATATAAAATATATGAGTTATTTCTATTTTGCAGGTATCAGGAAAGAGCCTAACAAGCAGTGGACCCCAAGAACAATTATGATTGGAGGAAAGGTAATCTTACCATGTCAAGTGACTCCAATGCAGTCAGATTAGCATGAAGATGTTTGTTTAATTCTTTTGTCATATCTGAATTGTTCTGTTGTATGTGTTATAATGTTCTGCTCAATCTTTCCCAGGCTGCTCCAGGCTACCACACAGCTAAAATGATTATTCGTCTCATCACGGCTATTGGTGAGGTGGTAAACAATGACCCGGTGGTGGGCGACCGCCTCAAAGTCATTTTCCTGGAGAACTACAGAGTAACCCTTGCTGAGAAAGGTGCCAAATTACAACATTTGAAGTGTCTTGATATTATCCAGGGGCGCTGGAAGGTGTAAAGATGGAGTTATCATATAAATTAAATGTGCATTTTTCCACTGACAAAGACAGAAACCTCACAAATAACATTTCATGACACACTTTTCCATTTATAAAACACATACACGATCAATGTAATAGAGAATTTCAAATGTTTAAGTTATTGTATTTTATTTTTAATCATACCTTGATATTTTAATAATATAATTTAAGTTAATACTAAATGTGATTAATTAATAAAAAAATGAAAATAACATGCTGGTTAAAACATTGCAGCATTGTAACTCTACCTGCCCATCTTCGGTTCCTCACTTTAAAACTCATTCCAGCGCCACTTATACTGCCTTATATTCACCTGAAAGTGTGAGTCATGTGTTAATGAAGAATATCCTTGTTTTTGTCAGTGATCCCAGCATCTGACCTGTCCGAGCAGATCTCCACAGCCGGCACAGAAGCTTCTGGAACAGGTAACATGAAGTTCATGCTGAATGGAGCTCTGACCATCGGCACCATGGATGGAGCCAATGTGGAGATGGCAGAGGAAGCAGGAGATGACAATTTCTTTATTTTCGGCATGAGAGTGGAGGATGTCGAAGCCATGGATGCTAGAGGGTTTGGGAAAAAAATACTATTTTTAATACAAAATAAAATAAAAGTTAGAATTTTGTGATATAATAATAAGCACTCACACAGTGTATGTATGTACTGTATGTGACATGACCTCCTTCCATCTGGCAGATACAACGCATCCGAGTTCTACAATCGTATTCCAGAGCTGAAGCAAGCCATGGACCAGATCTCTGGAGGGTTCTTCAGCCCAAAACAGCCAGACCTCTTCAAGGATATCGTCAACATGCTGATGCACCATGATAGGTAGACAAATAGGAACAAGAAACATTCATGTACACATTACCACAAACACAGATAGTCAGTGAAAGAGACCATTTTTTTCCCCTGTTGTACAAGGAAAACATACAACTCCCAAGATAGGCATTATTTTTGACTGTAATTGAAAATTGTGCAGCCATCCATCCTGGAAACAAAATTCTTTCATTTTCCAAATGATTTGTATTTTCCTTCGTTTTAACAACTATACACAATATATATGGGGAGATAATTATAACTTATAACTAAAGGAACTACTGAACCTTACACATCATCTGCTGTTCATCTCACAGAGAGTTTATTTGAAGTCCGTTCAAAAAATCTTATATCTGGGTCTTTAAAGAAATAGACACCTTTTAATATAAATAATATGCTGCTGTAGAACATATTTTAACTACATTTGTATATCAATCATGTTTTGTTTTGCCGCACAGGTTCAAGGTGTTTGCTGACTATGAAGACTACATTAAATGCCAAGATAAAGTCAGTGCATTGTATAAGGTAAGTGTGCAAACTGTCTTTGTTGTTACATTGTCAAACAAATTGAGAAATTATGAACCTTGATCATTTATAAATATCCTCCTGTTGACAGAAACCTAAGGAATGGACCAAGAAAGTCATCCTCAACATCGCCGGTTCAGGCAAGTTCTCCAGCGACCGCACCATCTCCCAGTACGCCCGTGAGATCTGGGGTGTAGAGCCCAGTCTGGAGAAGATTGCTGCACCTGATGACCCAAATTAAACCAAGAACAACCTGTATGATCGAGCAACGCTAGATGCTCCCTCTTCATGAATCTTGCTCTTTATTCCTATGGCAACCCGAACGCAATCTGTCAATCTTCAATCTTAAATGTTCTGCCTCATTCACTTCACAAACAATCAATAACTTCAGCAAACTCAATGTTCAACAGGTAACATCTATATCAGCATTATTCAGCAAAAACCAGGGCTGTATTTCCCAAAAGCATCGTAGATCGTAGAAACTATTGGCATACATGGTCCATATGGCCGTGTTTACACCTGGTATTAAGATGTGTTTTGTTTGATCGGATAAGTAGACGAGGCAGACACATACCTGTTTACACCTGGTGTTTTAATCCCATCTCTTTTGTCCACTTTCAAGCACTTCTGTCCTGATTTTTCAATCAAATGGAAAAAAACTGAATGATGAAATTTAGCTAAATGAAATTTAGCTATGAACACGCCCGACGACAGAAAACACACGGAGTACAGCAGCTTTCATTTATGCTCTGTGAGTGCGTGTTATAAATCAGGAATGGTGAGAGAACATTGTGCTTGGTATGTTTTTCGTCTTCAAACCAAACTTGGGTCTCCAGCCAACAAAGTTTAAATCCTGCCTGGCTAGCGCGCTTCCCATAATGTTTATGCTTTAGGTCAGTAGATAGAGAGTAGTCTTTGCTACTGTTTGAACACATTCGACCACATTAGCGTTTACACTACGTAAGGAATCCAGTCGAATGCGTTTTCGACTACCTCTGGAAGTGGTCTAAAGTGGACAAGCTCAAAACATTTTAGGCCTCTTTTACACCTGTATTTAGCGTTGTCCACTTGTGAGCCGATCGACCAAAATGCATCTTAATACCAGGTGTAAACAGGGTTTATTATCTACATAGGCTCAGTTTTGGGGAAAGTTACTTTTAAAAGTAATGCATTACAGTATTGTGTTACTCCCTAAAAAGTAACTAGTTGTGTTAGTTACTTTTTTGGAAAGTAATGCATTACATTACTTTTGCGTTACTTTTTCTCTTTTTTTTTTTTATAACAACAAAAAAAGTTATTTTGAAACACAAATGTGATGTTTATTTAGATGAAAGTTCAGCCCCAAAGACATTGCTTAATAAAGTGAAATTAAATACATAAAGTATATTTGTATTCTTTAACATATTAATTATTGCAGGTTTGCATAATATTCTGAGTTTGCATTCGACTGTGTTTTTATTCATTTCGAGGTATACTAAATCTGTTTTTGTGCAAGTGAGTTGAGTAAATGCTTTCTCACAATTAGATTAGAACTACAATGACCATCATGTTCAGACAGCGCACACAACACCTCTGCACTTACTTATTTGAAAAAGGAACTCAAAGTAAAGATATTTTGTTGTAAATGTAAAAGTAATACGTTACTTTACTTATTACTTGGAAAAAAAGTAATCTGATTATGTAACTTACGTTACTTGTAATGTTACCCAAAACACTGTATAGGCTTAAGATGCTTTTGGGAAACGCTCTGAATTACATATTCAGAATGAGATGAGGAAAAATCACATCCAAGAAGGTTCTTGATGTTATATTTGGGTTTTGAAATTCAATAGATGTTTTTTTTCCCCCATCTAAACTGTTCAAACACTGCATACTTGGAAGGGGAAAAAAATCCAATTAACTCCAATCTCAAACACTGTTGCATTTGGCTGTTAGTTCTTAAAGGATTAGGAGCATGCTTAAAATGACAAGATTGTCAGTAATGTGTGTAAAATGGCTGGTGTAGGGGGTTACGGTTGCTTTTAAAGCGAGGCAGTAAGCAGTGCTCATATGTATGTGCATCTTCACTTCTAACACTTTTTGGATTGCGTAATGTGTAAAAGTCACACAAATCATGCACTTAAAAGTCTCTCTCATCAGCTGTTATTAATAATTATAACCAGCCATCCCAAATACAAGGCTTTTTTTCAATTATTGTTGTTAAAGAACAACAAAATGTGTAATAAATTACAAATAAACTGCTTGGTTCTGTTATTTATCTCACCAGTTTGCTAAGAATGAGAATAAGTGTTATGTAAACACACACTCGTTGACCCATTCATGCTGGGCACTTCAGTATTTACCCACGTGTGCGCAGTCTCTCACACACTCTTGCATACAAGCAATGTTTGAAATCAGGGGTCAGTTATGCTATGCACTGCCAATAAACAATCTATTTGACGTGCATTACTGTAATGGGTAACCAGATATGTCTAGAGCTTGGGTACACTGCCACGATTGCGTGAGGAATGCTAAATTCCCCCCATTGCACCTTCAACCTTGAGGTCATCTCACAAACTGGCAGGGGAACGCAAGAAACTGGCTTGATCTGTCACAGTGTGTTTCAAGCGAAGGTCTAAGCTGAGTTATTTGCTCTGGCAGCTGGTGTTGCTCTTCACTGGAGCGATTTGAAGATAAACGGGTCCTGACTTTCCATTCACACTGCAGAACGGGGGCCACTGGATTATCGCAGACGTCTGTTGCTTCACCTTACAACATTCTGTGCAAACATGTCTGTGGCTAGAATGACTGTGTAATGTCAGTTCCCCTCAAGTTAATGCAGGTGGAGTTCATCACATTAACTGTTAATAACTTCAATTTACATATATGTCAGCCTTATTCAGCAAAAACTGATGATTCAGGATTCTGGTCATTCTAAATCTATGCAACCACAAGGGCTGCGTCCGGAAAACTTATTGGCAGCTGACTTGTTGCCTCGATGACTTTGTTGGCAGCGTTTTTGTACAAAGGCACCTCAAGAAACTGATTTTGGACAGACTTCTGAGGCAGGGTAACGGTTTAATGATCTACAGCAAAGTAGAACGAGCTTTGCTGATAACTAAGTGAATATTTAATTACTACAATAGTCATTTCTCACTGGAAATTACATCAGTAGTGAATCATCAGAAATCACCATCTTTATTTTTTGACTTAACTGTCACAGAATGGAAAGCACAGGATTGTGGGATATCAAAGGTAGTGAAGAAAACAGCTATGCTGCCTTCAAAAATCGATCATTTACATTTAGCAGATGCTTTTATCCAAAGCGACTTACACTGCATTTCAAGGTACACATTTACATTCTTATCAGTTCTTGCTTTCCCTGGGAAATCAAACCCATGATCTTGGCATTGCAAGAGTCAATGCTCTACTGTTTGAACTACAGGAAAGCTCTCCTTCACAATGCCTTCATCTCCGATCAGATGAAGGGATCTCAGGAGACAGGAAGAGAAGCTAACATTGGATTCGGACGTGCCTTGATGCCTTTCTACTTTGGAAAGGTAGCATTTCTACACTTTGATACAAAATATTTGTTGTTGTATCATAAATGCATACACATCAATACTGGCCACTTTACCTTAGGGAACACATTCAGGAGCCATCTTAGGGACCCCCAAGGGAAATTTGAGAATACATCTTGTCAGGGTTCTGTCACTTCTGTCTAGTCTATTTCTTGGTTTAAAGTCACGTCAAGTCAAGTCAAGTCAAATCAAATCAAGTCAAGTCAAGTCAAGTCAAGTCAAGTCAAGTCAAGTCAAGTCAAGTCTCCCCCTCCTGGTAGTTTTTGTTTGTGTTTTTAATTAAATAAAAGCCAATCAACTCTGCACCCGTGTCATCGCTCCTTTCACCACCTCCAAACCTGACAAAATTTACTTTCAATGTACGTTCAGTATTATTTTTTATTTTTTATATAGAGTTATTTCCTTGCCACTGTTGTAGCTTGCTCACTATAGTCACAGCACTGTGGAACTGCTTTGGAACAATATTTAATATTTAAAGTGAAATACTTATATTCTAATATAGGATTAGGACATATTTACTGTTGACATACAAAGTTTTAAAATATATATATTAAACATTTTAATAAAATAAATATATATCATTCTATATTTCTTAATAATTGTTATATACATTACCTTTTATTTTTTTATTTGATCAAAAATACAGTAAAAATGTATATTGTGAAATGGTATTGCAATTCAAAATAACTGTTTGTAATATATTTTAAGCTGTGATTTATTCCTGTGATGGCAAAGATGAATTTTCAGCAGCCATAACTCTCAGTAATCAGTCTGCAGTGTCACGTGATCCTTCAGAAAAGCGAATTGTGTAATTTTGCAGATGTGATGTTGTCTTATCACACTTATTTTTCCTCACACAGTTTAAATGGATCTGTATATATAAATATATATATAGCTGCCTTATGTATTTTAAGAAAGAGATTCATCACAAGGGGGTCCTAAAATATTAAAGCATTCAAAAGTTTGAAAACCCTGATCACACACAATGATGACAGCCCAATAAAACTGATGTCATTGCTAAAAAAAATTCAGAAGTGACTTATTCTTTCAAGTATATCAGGTGTATTGTCTTACACAAGACTGAACATATATACTGTAGGTGTGTGCATGTTTATGAGGTACATTTTGAACTTTGAGAGTCAGAGGACATACACACCTGTCTATGGATAAACATCATTAGTTACTCTTCTACTTTGTCAAACCTGCTCTGTCTCACTCATTGCTTGAGTGAACAAAATGTTCTGCCTACGTTCAGCTAAGCAGAGAGTTATGCCTTAAAGTAATTAATTTACCCATAATCCCCTCCTCCTTTCACATTGATAGTGAGACTTGAAGTCCCGCACACTAATCTACCCTGAGTTTTACTCAGTTCCTCACAGTAACACCCCACCGGCTCGACACTGGACCATCTTCAGGACACAGCAGGTACGAGCACAGAGGTTAGCCAAGGGATTCCAGAAGGAGCACAACAACTTCAGTCAAGCTGAGGCATCTCTTCCCGTGCCTCATGGAAAAGTCTGTTCGTGCCACAAGCGGTTTAAACGTGGACCTTATAATCCAAAGCAAACCTTTGGTGCATTTCCACCCGAAAGCCTGAGGAATTTAAGAGCTGATTATACAACAACGCATAACAGTTTCTCTATTTATTTCTCCTATTAAGAATATCTTTCTAGTTCCATTTGTTTTCTAGGGAGAAAATTCAGGACATCCAAGTCACCACAGGTCCGTGCGCACTTGTTTTTTATGCTCATCTGTGAAGCTGTTTATTTAGTGTCTTATTTGTATTTAATTTGTATTGCATTTGAGGCCTACACTGAAAAAAATTGGTATAGAAACAATTTTCTCTCAAATTGCTTGTACATTTAAAAATTAATTACACTGAAAAAATAAGTTCTGAATCATGCACCAATTGTTCTACATATTCTAATCATTTGTTAACAATTCATTACTTCAATGAGCTCATTGTTTCTGCCTTAAATTAATACATTGTTTAAATTAAGACACTATTAGCTAACTGTGTGATTTGTATGTACATTTCTGAAATACATAACTAAGACAGTTACCTCTGATAACAGATCACTCTAAATTGTAATGTTGACATGCATTTTCTGTACAGCTGCTTTGAAACAATATTGTGAAAAGCGCTATACAAATAAATGTGAATTGAATGTAACTGAATGGAAAAAATAAGTAACACATTGAATTAAACATGAAATTTTAAGGTAGAAAGACTGAAATAGTATTTCTTGTAAAACATAAGTAAAATGTAATGTACAACTTTTTTATAAAGTGATGCCAATAGTATTAGCATAATATGTTTACATCTCCATAATATCTACACTTGTACTTTTAATTATTTGGATAAACTCATCTGCTAAATTATTATATTTAAATCTGATATGTTGCAAAGTAATTGTATTGTGATAAATGCAGTGTATTACCTATTCCAGAGCCTATAAGTGAATTTTCCGTAAGGGCTTTTGACCAACATGCCTTATCTTTATATTCCCACAGACACATTTTACAACTCACTTGGCAGAACATTGGGTTATAAACTGTATACCTCACGTGAGGTGTGATACCTGTGATATTCCCTGTTGTTGTGGACATCTGAGCCATGGCCTTTTCTGACCTGCTGGAGCAGGTGGGCAGCACAGGACGCTTTCAGATCCTGCATGTCACCCTGTTGAGTATGCCCATCCTGATGATGGCCAGCCATAACCTGCTGCAGAATTTTGTGGCCTCTGTGCCGCCGCACCACTGCGCCCCCTACGCCAATTTCTCAATGTCCTCCAAGGGGGACATGCTGCGGGCAACGGTGCCCCTGGGCCCGAACGGCCAACCGGAACGTTGCAGACGCTACGCCTATCCTCAGTGGCAGCTCCTGAACAGCAATAGTTCAGAGAGCCTACAGGAAGAGGACGTGGAAGAGATAGAGATGCAGAAGTGTGAGGATGGATGGTACTACAACATGACAGAAATGAGCTCGACTATTATTAGTGAGGTAAGTGTAAAATGTCTTTCCATTATTATTATTAGCAAAAAGTTTGCTTTCATGGTGACATTAATGTTAATTTCAACATTTAATAATACATTTTTAAAATCAAAAGTCGTGTCTGTTTCTATTGCAATGTGAACTAACATGAATAACAATGAACAAAATGTTCTTTTATTAAAATGCTGTAAAACACATTGTTCATTGTTAGTTCATGTTAGCTAATGCATTAACAAATGAGACCTTATTGTAAAGTGTTACCAAAAAAGTAAAGAAAAAGTACAATTTGTGCAATAATTCAATGAAAATCATATATTTGTAAGTGCGCCTTGTGTCACTTTTTTGGGGCACTGAATGACCTCTGCCGGTTCACCACGCAATTGGTAACACTTTATTTTAAGGTGAAGTAGTTACTACATGTAGTAATAACAGTAAATGATGCATAATTACAAGTAACTAAACCTAAACCAAACCATAACTCTATAGTAAGTACATGTAGTTAAATAATATAATACAGTACTTATTTGCGTAAGTACAATGTAACTAAGTTGCCTTAAAATAAAGTGTAATATGTTTTTCCATGTGTGCTTTTAATTAAAATGTTGATTCTTTTAGTGGGATTTGGTTTGTGACCAGCGTGCACTAAAACAGATGAGTCAAACTACCTATATGGGAGGCGTCCTTGTGGGAGCAGTGGTTTTTGGGGGACTTTCTGACAGGTTGTGACAGCTTTTACAGTTATATAATAATAATAAACTTCATTATATAACAAATATGACAGAGAAATGCAGTAGCACACTAATTAAATTCCCCCAATCTGGTGTAGATTTGGCCGGCGCATTTTACTGCTGATCTCTAACCTGATGATGGCGGTTGGAGGAACATGTGCTGCCTTCTCCACATCCTTCACCATGTTTTGCCTTTTCCGTGTCTGCTGTGGCATGGCCCTTTCTGGTCTGGTGCTCAATTCTTTCTCACTAAGTGAGTATAGTGAATAACACAGCTCTGTGGATTAGAGGTTGGCATCTATTCAATTAATTTTTAATTACGTGACATCTAGAGGAGAAAAGCATGAAGTGTCATTGTTGCTTCTCCTTAGTTGTGGAATGGATCCCCACGCATGTGCGGACGGTGGTGGGCACAGGAACGGGCTACTGCTACACCACAGGCCAGCTGATCCTGGCAGCCGTCGCTTACAGCATCAGAGACTGGCGCTGGCTTACTCTGGCCGTCTCTCTGCCTTTCTATGTGTCCTTCCTCTACTCATGGTGTGTCCTCTGCTCGTGACGGTTTCTACTAAACAAAGTTCAAAAGAACAGCATTTATTTGAAATAGAAATCTTTTGTAACATTAGTGTCATATTTGATATGCCCCCTTTCTAAATAAAAGTGTCAAAAGGAAGCAGGAATAAAAAAAGGTAGCACAATCTATGTGCAGCATTATTAAATAACAAGCCAGAGTAACCAAACACTCATTTTACTCAGAACTTCTAAGAAACTTGAATGGATCAACCAGTATACATTGGCAATCACGGACAAAGAACAACTGAAAATGAGCGCTAACACTGGAGCTAAACGGGATAATTAACCAGACACAGGTGAAACACATGAGGGCAAATCAAAAACCATGGCAACAGATGAATTAACACATGAAACTGAACTGGGAACAAAGCTAAACTAAACACAAAGTCCTATTCAAGCAAAACACAAACACAGATCAAACATTACCCCCCCCTCCCAAATAAAAAACAACAAAAGGTCCAACAGAGGAGGGTAGCAGGGAACTTAGGAGGAGGATGTAGAGCCGGCAGAAGGGATAAACCAGGACGAGGGAGTAGATGATGGGGTTGTGGGCCGAGGCGCAGATGAAGGCAGAGCGAAGACTGACCAAATCGGAGCCGGAGTGACGAAGAAGCCCACTGGAGCCTTAAGGAGGACGGTCCCGGGTGGTGCAGAGGGAGTAAGGAGCCGAGGTTGAGCCAACTAGTCAAAGGGTCAAGGTGGAGTGAAGGGCTTGGAGGTATGAGGTGGAGCTAGAGGGTCGACACACCAGGGCAGAGCTGGTGAACAGGAAGACCAAGGCGGATCCGACCTGCTGAGAGGAGCCAGCAAAGGAGTCGAAGGGCTGAAGGGAGCCAGCAGAGACAGGGCCGAAGAAATGGATAGAGTGGGCAGAGGGTTACGAGATGGCCTCCTTGGCCAATATTGGGCAGGCAGAGGAGGGGGGAGTGGGATGCAGGGCGGGAGCCTCCTTGGCCAATATTTGGCAGGCAGAGGAGGGGGGAGTAGGATGCAGGGTGGGAGCATCATCAACAACAGTGACATGGTGCTGGGCGACGAAACAGACTTGGTGCTGGGTGACAAAACAGACTTGGTGCTAGGCGGAACCAATGGCAACAGGAGATCCTGGGAAACAACCTCCTCCAATTCCTCACACAATTGATTAGAAGTTATGCACAGCTCACCCTCAGGGAATGGACAAGGTTCCACGTCATGCCCAAGAACTCCACTAACACACACTCTGGGACAGATGTTGAAGAGCTCAGGTGTCAGCTCTGGCATGGACTCCCGGTCTGCGGTGGGCTCTGGCTTACTATCCTTTGCGGGCTTGGGCTTGGGTTCTAGGTCCGTGGAGGATTTGGGTGCTGGCCTAGGGAGGATTGGAGTAGATAATTGCAACAGGCAAGGGGCAAGTTAGTCTGGGGCATGTTCATCTTCCATCTCCTCCACGACAAAATCAGAACCTTACACAAACACATTCATATGTTTATTAATGTTTAGTCTTTTAAATAAGTCTATAATATTAAGTGATAATTAAAATAATTACATAATATTACTATTATAAATAAAAATCCATTGTAGGAAGTCAACCACCAAGTCAGTGTTTATTTTACTCATATGTAGCAGTAGTCATGTTCAAGTTTTTATCTTCTGCAGGTGGTTCTTAGAGTCTGCTCGTTGGCTGGTCCTGACCAAGAAATCAGAGCAGGCAGTACAAAACCTCAAAACGGTGGCTCGCATAAATGGACGCCGTGCAGAAGCCGATAAAATCAACCTTGAGGTATGACTTTATGAGGGTTGTGTCAATTTCAGCATCCTCCGGGTCATTCTGAATGCTTATTCTGCTGTGGTTGTGCATGCAGATGTTGCAAGAGTCCATGAAGAAGGAAATGGCCTGTTCACAGGGGTCTTACAGTGCTCTAGACCTCCTACGCACATCCACTATGAGGACCATCACCGTGTGCCTTAGCGCAGTCTGGTCAGTCACCCAATCTCATTCAGTAGTACCAACCAGCATTTGAATTATATCACACCTGTGACCTTTGAACTGTAACATCTCAGGTTCTCAACCAGCTTCGCCTACTATGGCCTCTCCATGGATCTGCAGAAATTTGGGGTCAGCATTTATCTTATCCAGGTCATCTTTGGAGCAGTGGATATACCAGCCAAAATCTTGGTTACGATATCCATGAGCTTCTTAGGACGAAGACCATCTCAGTGTGGAGCTCTTGTACTGTCTGGTGTGATGATACTAATTAATCTTCTGGTGCCTTATGGTGAGAATTTGAGCCTGGTTAGCAGTAGAGCGCAGTAATAATAAAACTGCAAATGTGAAATGAGACCATTGTCACATAGGGTCACCACAGAAATTGGACCATGGCGTTTCAAGTTTGACATTCACATGGCTGATCATGGAACTATGTGTTTGTGACACTTATTTTTGTGCATGTGCAGATATGCAAGTGTTACGCACCAGCCTGGCAGTGATTGGGAAGGGCTGCTTGGCTGCGTCATTCAACTGCTGTTACCTGTACTCTGGAGAGCTCTATCCTACGGTCATCCGGTAATTAAATCCTAAAACAACATAAAACAAATTCCCTACGATTCACAGCTTAATTGCACTTGTCCACAATGCCGTTACCATATCTTGAACATTACCGGGGGAGGGTTGTAATGGTCTTTTTATTTAAAGGAAACAAATAACTAAAGGATTTAAAATGGATTTAAGGGAATAAAGAAAAAGACAGAAGAGCAGTAATAGAACAAAAATAATATATATCTTTTAAACAATTTGAGCTATATGCACACATTCACTTTTATACATAACACAAAATGTTTCTTGTCATGTAGGCTAAATAATTCAGCCTATTTTCAATCTGACAAGTCAAATATTAAATGGTTAGCTACTTGCATCTTACCTCACAGTCTTTTACCATTAAAAACGGTAGTGTTGCACTAGAATTCATGTTTGATGTTTGTGAATCCCTTTTAGTTAAATCCCACCTTCTTTGATTTAATTGGTCATGTCAATCCGCCGACTGCAGACCAGCCTAAAAATGTCACTTTTAAACCTTTTGTCATTCTAATAACAAATAGAGCAGTATTAATTTGTCCATTTCTAATTTTGGGGGGAGGGACTTGTTTCCCTTAAATGAAATGGTGGTTACGGCCCTTTTTGCATATCATTTTGATTCTTTTTGACAAGCAATAACAAGAATCCCAGAATCCCATATTATTTTCCAGTGCAACTGATGTCAACGTATGCAATTTTCTGCTGTGTCCTCTCAGTCAGACCGGAATGGGATGGGTGTCCATGATGGCTCGGTTTGGAGCAATGGTGGCCCCCCTGGTGCTTCTTCTGGGAGAGGATTCCCCATGGCTATCTGGTCTTATCTACGGAGGGGCTCCAATTCTCAGTGGGATTATCGCCTTCTTTCTCCCAGAAACCCTTGGACAATCTTTGCCTGATACTATGCAGGATGTGGATGACAGGTGAGCCAGTGCACTGTAAAATATAAAAAGTTGATTTAACTTAAAAAATAAAGTAACTAGCTGCAAAGCATTTTTGAGTTTACTCAACTTCAGTGGTCGAAGTAGTGCCAAATCATTTTTGAAAGTTCACTAAAATGATTTGATTAAGTTAATTTTACCTTTCTTCGTCAGTTCATCTAACTGTCAGTCCAACTCAAAGAAACAAGTGAGCACAACTACAGAGGCCTGAAGTTCACTGAACTCAAAAAACAATGTTTTAAGTTGATTCAACTTTCTCCCAATATCTCACCCATATATTTGTATAGCCCTCACATTAAGAATCCAAATGCAGGGAGTACAAACCATAATGTAAATACATCACAATACAAAAGACATTGCCATCATTACAAAAAAAATTTATTGACAATTCTGCAAAACAGCACATTTTCTGTCTGCATGAAGTACATGTATTAAAAGGTGATGAAGTTATACTTCACAACGTTTTGCTCACCCTCAAAAAGTGACAATTTTAACATGTTATATAAAAATAT
Source organism: Leuciscus leuciscus (assembly GCF_965113295.1). Taxonomy (NCBI): domain Eukaryota; kingdom Metazoa; phylum Chordata; class Actinopteri; order Cypriniformes; family Leuciscidae; genus Leuciscus; species Leuciscus leuciscus. The sequence continues at coordinate 19,844,129 of NC_138740.1, read as the reverse complement.
CTGTGGGGTATTTTGAGCTAAAACTTCCCATACACACTCTGGGGACATCAGAGACTTATTTTACATCTTGTAAAAAGGGGCATTATACCACCCCTTTAAACGACAAAATCAAAACATTACGTTTTCTCAACTTAATTGTCTGTGTTCTTTGTGCTGGTTGAATCTGATCATGATGCAATTGATATCGCAAGAGAATGTTACGTCAAAAGTTAAAGTGCAAGTGAGCAAAGTGTCATTGTAAATTGGTAACCATAACATGTTTCTCAACTCTTTCACTCATTATAGAGGTTTAGGATGGACAAATTCTAAAAGATTACCTGAAAAAAAGGATTTGGCCAAGAAGGATCCCAGTTGTGTCCTCCTGAAAGAGTCTGCCTGAGACGGTCATCACTGCAGAATATGACATAAATGGAGATGATCATTGCCATACAGAAGAGAATTTAAGTGTTATGATAAAAACAACCAACGTTTGTAAATGGGGGTTTGTGATGTTTTTTCGTTTTGTTTTTCTGACTGCAATTAATGTAAGTTAAAAGTATTATTTACTCGTACGAAGTGAGAAATATAGCTTCATATGGAGCTTTGTGCTCTTTAGAAATATTTTACTTGTGTGTATGTGTGTGTGTGTGTGTGTGTGTGTGTGTGTGTGTGTGTGTGTGTGTGTGTGTGTGTGTGTGTGTGTGTGTGTGTGTGTGTGTGTGTGTGTGTGTGTGTGTGTGAAATTTTTGTTTTATTACATGAATGATGAAAAGAAATAAAGAACACAAATTGTTGATGAATGGGGTTTGTGTTTGTTTTGTTGATATTTATTAGAGCTTCCATAAGTAGTTTTCTGTAAAATGCATCCAAATGAATAAATATAAATAATGTATTATTAATTATTTAATTTCATGTCATACTGTCATTTAGCCTGTTGGCTCTTGGTAGAGTGACTGATTACATAATCTATCAGATTAAATTAAGTTATTTTGTATTTAATTAAACTATTTTGTATTTGAGTGAATAAATGAGTGACAATTTTGTAGGGCTGAGCGAATATGGGTAGAACTCTACTGCCCTAGTACTTCAGAAACCCCTTTTATGTGAATTAAACGTGGCACAATGGCCTTTATCATCACAGTAGTGCAAGGGATTCATCAATTTGCTGAAAGAGGACTGTTGGGAGTGGGACACTCCTGGTACAGGAGGGTTCTGTCTCGAGAGACAGAGTCGTTTACACCTCAATGACACATCTGTACTATTTGCTTCGCATGTCATGCGTTCCACTACATACTATAAATCAACTAGTGTGGTCTAACATGTAACTATGTCATGTTTGGTCTTATCTGACAGCTTATAAACTGAAATGAATGGTGGTGAACTTAATAGATCTAGGTACTGTTGCTTAAACATGCATTAAGAAGAATATGTTAATGTTCTTCTCCCCTTCTTGATCACCACCCATTTGCCTCATCTTTTGGTTTCCTGTCGGTCGGTTTTGTTGTTGGTATTCCACTCATGCTTAACAATGCTTTGCTCGGGGTATAAGAAGGAAAGGTAACTTTGATCTGAGAAAGACTTTAACTCTGCCACTCCTGCAGGGTGCTTAAACCCATACTATGAAAAAGGATTTTACGGCCTCTTCTGCACAGCAGTGCATTATTTGTTACAACTAATTTTTCTATGCAGAATTTTTTTCTTTCTACTGTCTGTATATTTAAACATGTAAATACTTGATAAATACTTATTATTATAAATACTTAATAAATAAATGTGCCTGCTTTAAAGGCTTTGAGAATCTTTCTTTTTATCACTGATGATGTTGAAAGCTTAAGTGATTATAACTTTCGTTATCTAAACGTTCAGGTTAAATCCTCCGGTTTCCTATCAGTTCTTAAAAAGACCATTACCTTTAAAGAACAAGAGGTTAAAGAAACAACTTTAATTGAGTCAGATTCATTATATTGGAGTCAGGTAAATAACTGAACTATGCACTGAATTATGCAATTATTGGTTCAAAACAGCAGCGTAAGCTTCCAGCCTTACAATTTCATATTTGGAAACCGAAGCTAGTTTGTCTGTATAGGCTATCTCAGTATTACACAAATGTTTTGTTTTTTTGTCTAGCCTTGGTTTTGTATGGTGATTTCAATTGTAAAAAAAAAAATTGGGGGTATGAAATCTATCCTTCAAATATTCCAATATGGACCCTTGTAGCAGACTATGATTATGCTTCCACATATATTGTCATTGTAAATCTTGCAAAGTTTTTATAAAAAAATAAATAAAAATTATGCACATTTATAACACTACTTTGTGTTATAATTCCTTAGCATAAACTTACAAAAAATGTAATACTGCTGCAAGGGTGTTTCAAATGGTTGGGGGAGTAACGATAAGTCTCTCCTCTGACTGAAGGTCAATATCTTCTGAAAAGCTGTTTAAACACTATTGTATTTTTTTTTATTTTGCTATTGGACTGTAGAGTAACTGTATTTTCTGTAGTCCCATCCACTAATGTAGACGTTTACCCAATGACTTCTGCTTCCACTTATGTCATTTTGCTATTAAAAGATGTTGTCTTGGGTAAAAAAATGGAACACAATAACAGAATACTGGGATACAACTTGTCAGGTTTTGAGGTGAAGGGATGAGGTGAGGACACAGGCGAGGACACTTAAATTAAACAAAAAACTCTGGATCCAAACACACCAGCAGACCAGGGCAGAGGAGAACCAGGCAAGACAAGGCAGGGATCAGGGCACAACGGGAACACTGTGCACTGATTCTTGAGAGTATTATTTTAAACACATGCTCTATAAAATACATGAAATTTAACCTGCCCTGAGGTCACAATGTAAAACTGCCAAACAAAAGTGTTCAAAAATGCAACAAGTTCAGAAATATACATTTAAATTGAAGGGCAGAGATATCTAAGATATCAAACAATACATGCTGAATTAAATTTTCCATAAAAAAATGGCTATCAAAGTTATGTCCTCACTTTGCGTCAACTCTTGTTAAAAGATTCTGAATAAATCATGCAATGCCATGGGCAGCTTTAACTCTGAGGACCCCTTTCCTATTTTCTGCTCATTGTGGATGCCACAGTTGAACGCATAGCCCTGAAAGTTTTATATATGTTTTATATTTTAAACAAACAATTTTGAAGTCTATGTGGTCACAGCTTTAACATGTCAACTCCGTCTTCCCAGTGTGTTCATTTCTGTCAATACCTGTGGGATAAAACTTTTCTTATGTTTCCTAAGGCAGCCACAACTAAAAAAAAACAAAACAAAAAAAAACAAAAAAACAGTCATGTTACTAAAAACCCTTTTAAATGTCTAACAGTGCAGATCTATTCCGCCTAGACCAAATATATTAACACTGTCATAATCATTACCATGCCAAACACTACAATAGTTGTCATGACAGAACCGGATATTTAATTACAGGCTCCCATTGCAACTTACAACAAACAGTGCCAACTATGTATATAAGACCATGTGGTCACAAATACTTCTTTTTTTTTTCTTTCTAGTAATGATGGTAATAAAAACAACTTTTTTAAGGGAAGACTCAAGGAAATAGGTCCCAAAATAAACCTACCTGTAAAAACAATTCATGTAAAAAGAAAGAAAAATCTAATATTAAGAGTTTTTCATTTGTTTAAGCTGTTGTCAAACTTTAAGGACAAAAATAAGAAATATATATATTAAATGAAAATTACAGACTAATATTTAAAAATATATAATGGGGTCCACCACTGTGAAAGTCTACCATGGTCAATATGTGTCCGGTAGGCTACCCTTTTCCCCATATAGCCTTAATAAGGGCACCCAAAAATGTGTCCCAGGGCCTTTGAATTTTGGTGACACACTGCATTAGTTCATAAGAGTTCAACAGTAGCCTATATAAATATATTCTTATAGTATGCAGAAAAGGATCTGGCAACTGGCACATGTTCTGCTGAGCTCACGAGGTTGGCCAGCTGGTTATGTAAAAAGTAAAAGAAGATTGTTTAGTAGACATTTAACTGTCACCACGAAGAAGCCATGTCACCGTTACATAACTACACCAATGTAATGAATAATCTTAACAATGTATAACTAGTGACGGTGCAAGACTGTTTATTTTTAACAGTCTACAAACTAAAAATGGGTTATTATGCAAAAAAAAAAACCCAAAAACTACAACTCCCACACACACGCATACGGATGTTTCCCATGAGCGCTTGCTGCAGATTCTGGTGTCATTTCCCTCTTCCTGTTCATTACATACTTGATATATCAGAGCAGCAAGATGTCTGGATTTCTGAGGGGAATCGCTCGTATCCGCACCGCTCCGGTTCTGCGGGGATCAACCATCACCCAGCGAGCCAACATCGCCTCGCGTCCGGCCAAGGATGCACTGGGGCCCGCTGTGAGTATCTGTAGAGAGCTGGATGATTCCTCTGCAGCTCGCGAAGGGAAGGCCATGATCTCGTTGGCGTTCACCTTTAGACCCAATGTGGTCATCGGAAACATACAAATTCAGTTTAGTTTGATCTCTAATTCACACGATAATTGTGAATAGATATCGTTTGTACTTTCGCATTATTCTTGGACTAATGTGGTTGAAACGGCACCCAAAACGTCATCGGCCCATAGCGGTTATTCAGAAGGTCGTGGAGTTGTAAGAGGATCGATGTCTCACTGAATCTCAACATTTTTAGTTATAACTTTTAGTTACTCTTTAAAGAAAAAAACAATTCGCGTTTAAGGGCCATGTGTATATTTCGAGCGATATACATAATGATACACTAGTTTACGTTAGCTAGGCTAATGCTTTAGCTACAGTGTAACGTTACATGTCTTCCTCTAACGCTACTTTAAATTGTCTACTGTATGTTTAAAGAGAAAGAAAAAAAACCCCGAAAACAATATATTGCACGAAGTGCTGTCATTTTTCTGTAATAATCGCACCTAACATTAAAATTGTTATTACATTTTTTTTCACTGATATTAATACTGCTACTGATGTAAATGGGTCTTTTTCAATTTCTCTCTTGCATTTGAAACGTTTAAAAAGAACTTAAATGATAGCCAAAAAATGCCAGGACATAAACGGATGCTGCGTTAATTGTAAATTTTTACCAAAAAAATATTTACGAATTAATTTTGACAGCCCTAATAGTATATGGGCTGATACCTTAGATTTCAAAGGCAATTTTTTTAATTCCGTTTGAAGTCACAATAGCCGTTTTGAATCTCAAGATGGCATTGATTAGGTTGCATTGGAATGAAAGTACAAAGTCTGTGCAGTGCTACAAGTGATACGTTTCATCAGTATGTTTCTACAGGTCTATTAAAGTCTGCATGAAACATAAGTTGTTTTTTTGTTTTTTGAAAGTGTGACGCATATCCGAGTGAAACTGCTTCTCGAAAAAGAAAAATGGAGGGCAGGACTTGATTTTGTCCATTGGGATTTGATTGCATTGTTGTGGTTTGTTATTGCTGTGTGTCACTTGAGTGCAGGTTGTCACGCCATCATCAGAGAAGATATGTTGATTAACAATAACGAGGGCACATAAAAAATAATGTGCACGAATAAATCATTTATAATAAATACTGCAGTTTTCCTTTAAAATACACCATGATTTCATGGTGACTTTAAGTGGTTATAATGTTGCGTTCACGCTAAGTCCTAAATACAAGATATAATACATGGTTACCTAACAGTTGTTTGGGTCTTGTGTCTGTTTTTACAGGAGACAACAGTTGGTCTGGCCTTATTTAGTCTTGCCATCCTGGGACCAGCTGGGTGGGTTCTGGCCAACCTGGAAAACTATAAAAAGAGGGACTCCGCTGCATCTGAGTGATCAATCTGTCATTGACTGAAAGCAGTTTCTCTGGTTTTATTGCTTTTAACACATTGGGACCACCATCACACAGACCTCCGACTTACCTGAACAGCAGAACAATTCCTCTCCTTGAGCCACCCAGCTACCTCTCCATGCGACTGGTTACTTTCCTCCAAACACTCCGGTCTTCATTACACCGAGCGTCTGCTCCCTGTTACCAACTGTGTAATAACATTTAATGATGGGTGTTTCTTATTACCTGGAGCTGTTACATTTGAAATAAATCATTATTTAAATCTTAAATTCTTTCTCTGTGTTTTTTTATTGTCTTTTTTTGACTATGCTTCTGGAATAAGGCATTATCTATATATATATATATATATATATATATATATATATATATATATATATATATATATATATGCGCATTTCAATAACCTGTTGCATGATGGGTTTGTATTTTAATGTCTTTTTTAAAAATATTTCATAATGGCTAGCTAAGTCAGTGACTCTGTTGGAGTTCTGCAACAAATTTACTGAATCATTTATTGGGTCTGATCAAATGTAGATCTCAAAATATGGTGACAAACATCAAATTTCTGTAAACCATTTAAGAAAAAAATTATGTTATAATGGATTTTAGTAATATAATTTTTTTCTTTTAAGATAACACTTAAACTATAGAAAATAATAAAGAAAAAACGTTTTTAATGATTAGTTATGTCGATATGTATACTTACCACCAGCTTTTATGGGAGAAACTCGGTTCAAAATATTTAAAAAGTCAACAGTTTACACGTGTAAAACAATATTGTAGTGCATTCAGGTTATGATTCAGGAACAAAGTGCTGAAGAATCTCATCCGGAAGTAGACTCATCTCCAGCGGCTCCCATCAATCAGGTGACCGGAAATGACTCTTCTGCAGGAACATGGCGGAGGAGCAACAACAGGAGATCCCTCAAAAAGAGGCTGATGGTGAGAAGTACTTTACAGCTATTAGCCAGAACCAAATTCTGTTTACATCGTTTTGCACATGTCGCTGGTGTTTTGAGCTGTATGAAGCACAGGAGCCAAGGGATGAGCAGCTAGCGCTCTGCTAACCGGCTAATAGCAATAGCTGAGAGTTCATTGTTTATGTCTGAAAGCACTTGTTTTAGTGTCCAAATAACTGTATCATTCTGTATACGATTACTAGCTTTAGCTTAATATAAACGTTTAACAAAAATGCTCCCCGTGTGTCACACACGCCTTTATAGATGCACTGCACTGTGGAAACAAATGTAGAAATACCTTTACACTCGTCTCGTAGTAACAGCCAATACTAACGTTTGTTCCTGACCATGTAACGTTAGGGGAAACAAGTATTATTCACTCAAGTAATTGGCAGATTTGTCAATATTTTGCATTTAATTGTGTTTGTTCTTTGACAGGGCTGAATTGTCTTGCTTATGACGAAGCCATTATTGCACAGCAAGATAAGATTCAGCAAGAGGTAATGTTAATTGTTGAGCGATTTACTCATTCATTTGTATTGTAATGTCATGTGATGCTTTGTACACGCTCCTCTAGGTCTTTCTGCAAACAAAACACTCTCAACAGGTCATGATTTAGCTGATTCTGTACAGTTGAAAGACATGTATTAATATTAGGATTATTGTCATTAAGTAATTAATGGAAATAGAATGTATAAAAAAGTAAAAAAAAATTATGTCAACTAGTTGCCAAGTAAGCATTTCTCATTTTAATTTAGTTTCACTTTGCTGTACTAAAATAAAAAAATAAAGACAATAAAATGACAATAAACGAAATAAGACAAAAAAAACATAAAGACAATAAACAAATAAAATGACAAAAACACAACAGAAATGCTAAAGTTTTAACTAAATTTTAAATGAAAATAGAAAAATGCTAACTAATTTAAGATCTTATTAAAAAAAAATAGTATTTCAATGATACTAAAGTAACATCACTGATTAAAATTGAGCAAAATGTGTGACGTACTTGAAACGGTTTAATAAGGATCAAGGTTTCCTACTATTATGGAAATCTGGAAAATATTAGGGTTTCGGACATTGCACTAAATAAAATGTCTACAAATTATTCTAATTGTCATTATTATTACGTATTTGTTTATTTGAAGAAAAATCATTATCCAGTAATCATGAATGACAGGAAGACTCATGGAAAATCATTGGTCAAAAGGTGTGGGAACCATTGTAACCCCTATACATGTATTTATAGCCGCGTTTCCACCGAAATTACCCGGAACAATTTGTACCAGGAACTTTTTTCCCAGGAACTTTTTTTGCCCCAGACCGGTTGCTTTCAGCGTTTACACCGCGGTCTAAAGTACCGGGAAGGTAAACTGCGCGCAACTGCTCCTCCCAGTCTGCGACGGACAGTAATCAGTTGCGCCACATTTATAAGTATGGAGGAGATTCAAACTGTGCTGCAGTTATGTATTGGTTTACTAACGAGGTAATTAACAAAACAATAGACGAGCACTGATACTAATGCGTGTTCAGAAAGCTCGTATGCGTATAAAATTAGACAACGTATGTTATCAGTTATTGTGAGATGCCTGGGACGAACGCGCAACAAAATTTCCTCTCTCGCAAATACGCTTAAAAAAAGCCTGAACCCCGTCTATCAATCATAAATAGTGAATAGTCTTGTAAATAGTTGTTTGTTACTAACCTAACCTTGCAATAGATGACAATGTGTAAACATAATGACTTAATAATAAAAGCTGTGGCAGAAAAGAGACGAGCACTGATAAAGCGTGTTCAGTAAGCTCGTAATGCTAACGTTAGATATTTTGTATGTTATCAGCTATTGCAGACATTGACCGTGAGATGGCTGGGACGAACGCGCAGAAAGTTTCCTCTTCCACAAATACCCTTAATAAAGCCTGAAACTCGTCGCCAGTCCACCAGTTTTTTTTATTAAATTCCATATTTGCAGACAGACAACTCTTACTGCATGAAGCCACGACACGAACCGCAATCGTTTTTTTAAAAAGAGAGGTTAAAAATAAATAAAATGCTGCGCGGAGTCATCCAACCAAAATGCGGCGTGAACACAACCAATCAGCTTGTGCAGCGCACAAGTCCCACCCCTGAAAGTTCCTGAACTTTGAAAAAGTACTACCTCATGAGCAGGGACTATCGGAGGGGGAAATATTTACCCGGAACTTCATTTAGACCCTGGTTCCTGAGGTGTAAACACATCGAGTACCAGCCCAAAGTTCCTAGTTCCTGGGGAAAGTTCCTGCGGTGGAAACACGGCTTATGTATGCACATGATGCTCATTAAGAAAAATCGCAAGATTCAATCTTTAACCCATCTTGAATGTCATTGTAGATAGCAACCAGTATTTCTCTGGTGTCAGAAAGACAGGAACTGTCTGTCCTTAAGCGAGAGTATTCAGATGATGACACCATCTACCAGCAGAAGATAAGAGTAAGTGAACCTTTTCAATAGAGAATGAATGTTTATGGAATACTATGCATACATTCTTTTTTATAATGCAGTTAACTTTGTCTTTTATCTCCGTTATCCAGCCACATACATAAATATGTATTTATACACAAATATTTCCAAGCACCCCCATTTCTGACTTTTCTTTTCAAAACTGTTTCATCAACAGGACTTACAGGAGAAGTACTCATCTATACGCAAAACACGGCCAGATGGGAACTGTTTCTACAGAGCCTTTGGTTTCTCACATCTGGAGTCTTTACTTGAAGACAGCAAAGAATTACATAGGTAACCACCTGCCAGCCTACATTCAAGTGAACATCATTTATTCGTTTAGCTGAAAACATGATTCCCACTCCACAAAAATACATATAAAAACATGAAATACAGTACCAGTCAAAAGTTTGGAAACGTTACTATTTTTAATGTTTTTGAAAGAAGTCTCTTATGCTCATCAAGCCTGCAGTTAAAAAAAACAAAAAAAACCCCAACAACTAATATTATGAAATATTATTACAATTTAAAATAATGGTTCTCTTTTTTAATATACTTTAAAATGTAATTTATTTTTGTGATGCAAAGCTGAATTTTCATCAGCAAGTACTCCAGTCTTTGGTGTCTTATGATCCTTCAGAAATCATTCTAATATGCTGATTTATGATCAATGTTGGAAACAGTTGTGCTGCTTAATAATTTTTTTATAACCTGAGATACTTTTTTCAGGATTATTTGATGAATAAAAAGTTAAAAAGAACTGTATTTATTTAGAATAGAAATCTTTTGTAACAATATACACTACCGGTCAAAAGTTTGGGAACAATAACTTTTTTTTTTTTTTAAAGAAATTAGTACTTTAATTCAACAAGGATGCGTTAAATTGATAAAAGGTGATGGTAACGATTTATATTGTTAGAAATGTTTTTATTTTGAATAAATGCTGTTTTAATGAATAAATGCTGTAAACGTTTTACTCATCAATGAATCCTGAAAAAAGTATTCCAAAAAAATATATGAAACAGCGTAAACTGTTTCCATCATTGATAATAACTGAGTATCAAATCATCATATTAGAATGATTTCTGAAGGATCATAAGACACCAAAGACTGGAGTACTTGCTGATGAAAATTCAGCTTTGCATCACAAAAATAAATTACATTTTAAAATATATTTAAAAAGAGAACCATTATTTTAAATTGTAATACTATTTCATAATATTACTGTTTTTTTTTGGTTTTTTTTGGTTTTTTTTAACTGCAGGCTTGATGAGCATAAGAGACTTCTTTCAAAAACATAAAAAATAGTAATGTTTCCAAACTTTTGACTGGTACTGTATGTTCTAAATGGCACTGATCGTCACATCATGCAGCGTTTCAACTTTCAATGTGGACTGACACACTACTTGTTGTGTCAAGCCTGTTAAGATCATTTTCATGAAAGTATGAGGAGAAGATAATGTTATATAGATAATCTTCTAAGACTGTGTTTGGTTCCGTTCACTTGGCAGGTTCAAGGCTATTGCTGCCAAGAGTAAACTGGATCTGGTGAGCCAAGGTTTCACAGAATTCACCATTGAAGATTTTCACAACACAGTAAGTCTTTGGAAGAATGTCCAGAAAATATATATTTTATTATTATTATTATTTATTATTATTTTAAATTAGCTTTTATTTTTTATACTTTTTATATATCAAATTTTAGTCATTTTGATATGCAGTTTATTTTTATTTTATTTAAAAAAAGAATATTTCTATTTAGCTTTAATTCATTCTTGTCATTTTAGCACTTAATCTTATTATATTTTAGTTAGTTGCCAGGGCTACATCTCTAAAGGGACGGTCACACTACGCTTTTCGTTCTATTGACTTCCATTCATATGCATGAGACCGGAAAGTCATGCTCGTGAAGAAGTTCTTCGCATTTAGCTTTGTTCTAAAGTTCGGATTTGGTGAACTCTGACCTGCGGATTCATATCACGTGAAGACGTGTGACCAATAGAATCGATACTTCACGGCATGACCACTTATCTGAATTAAAAGAATGTTGCAGGAAAGTGTAGTAGATTGTAAAATTATATCTTTTTTTTTTTTTTTTTAAATCACTGCAGAGTGTGACATCATATCACGACCATCGCAGTGTCCGAAGAAATATCACAAGCTCAAAGTCTAGTGTGACCACAGCTTAATGTTTTTGGGTTACACTTTATTTTAAGGTGACGTTATTACATTGCACTTACTCAAATAAGTAATATTAATTAACTACATGTACTTGCTTGTAATTATGCATAATTTACTGTTATTACTGTAGAATGTACATGTAGTAACGTGTTACTACGTCACCTTAAAATAAAGTATTAATTAACATATTTTAATTAACTAAAATTATTTGTAATAGTTTAAGTTTACAATTACAACACTGGAAACTTGAAATCAGTCCTGCTGACATAACAATTATGCATGATCACATGTCTCCCGTTTGCCCTTTTCTTTCTATGGGGTTAGTTATAATCTTAAATGAATTTCTTGCACAATTAATTTCCTTCTGTCTTGTTCACTTCAGTTCATGGACCTGATTGAGACATGTGATAAGCAACCGTCTGTAGGTGAGCTGCTCGGCTCATTTAATGAGCAGAGCGTATCGGATTATCTGGTCGTGTATCTTCGGCTGGTGACCTCTGGGTACCTGCAAAGAGAGGAAGACTTCTTCCAGCACTTCATAGAGGGCGGCCGCACCGTTCGAGAGTTTTGCCAACAGGTAACGCTGAACACGTCCTTTGTCACTTGAAGAAGTGATTTATTTTTATCCAGTTCTTGTAGATCAGGGGTGTCCAATCCTGCTCCTGGAGGGACACTGTCCTGCAGAGTTTTGCTCCAATCCTAATTAAACGTGCCTGAGCCAGCTAATCAAGGTCCTCAGGGTTACCAGAAACTTCCAGCCAAGTGTGTTGGGAAAGGTTGGAGCTAAACTCTGCAGGACATTGGCCCTCCAGGAGCATTATTGGACACCCCTGTTGTAGATTAACCTGCTCTTCAATGACTTTGCAACATTTTTAACCAGCGTGTCCTTCTGTTTTGGCCAGGAGGTGGAGCCCATGTCCAAAGAGAGTGATCACATTCACATTATAGCTCTGGCTCAGGCTTTAAACGTGTGCATCAAGGTGGAGTACATGGATCGAGGAGAGGGAGGAACAGTCAATCACCACATCTTCCCTGAAGGTGGAGAGCCCAAGATTTTCCTCCTCTACCGACCAGGCCACTACGACATCCTGTACAAGTAGCAGATCTGCTGCTATCGGCTGCTAATGGCCTCGTCTATCTCTGTGCTCTGGGTTTGACTCGACTCTAAACCTGTGAAATGTGAACCCGGCACTCGGCATTGCAATTTCCTGTCAAAACACCCCCTAAGACTCTTGGAGAATTTTGGAGAATCTGTTATACAAAGCACTGGACATTGTACAGTTTAACCTTCATCATCAATTTTTTTTTCAGTTGTGTATGGTATATGGTTATTTCATTTAGTTGTTCTTTTTGTTTGTTTCTTGTAGTTAAGACTGCCTGTCTTTTATGATAGGAATGGAAATTGCTTTATCATGTTTGACTGTATTTGACTTTCATCAGAATAAAAAAAACTTGCAGTAGTCATAGTTTGCATAGTCACATTGTTTAATGTGCGTAGGTTTAAAATTGTGCGTCCATTCTGCAATTTCAGCTAGACATGCACTGAAACACATACACATTGTTCCTCTCAGAGAAGACCGATGAAGGAGTTTGTCACGACGCCTTCTTTGGCCGGCAGCACTTCCACAGAATCACAGAATGAAGGTGGGATGAAGACATTTGGGTCCTCTATTCCCTCCACTAGGTCAAAGAAGCTACGGAAAGAAGAAATCATGTTGGCCTCTGGATCCATTTGAGGTTGATGACTTTTTATTTGCTTAAATATATTACTTCAGTGATCCCTATTAAGGTGTTAAATGTAAAATACTTAGAAACAAATGGGTGATGGTATAAAATAATTGGTAAAATGAAGAAACAATCCCAAAAATGTATATATTTAACTTTCAGAAAATGTAATTGTATAGTACCGGTCAAAAGTTTGGAAACATTACTATTTTTATGTTTTTTTTTAAATAAGTCTCTTATGTTCACCAAGGCTGTATTTATTTGATCAAAAATACAGAAAAAAAAAAAAAACAGTGATATTGTTAAATATTATTACAATTTAAAATAATGGTTTTCTATTTTAATATACGTTCAAATATAATTTATTTCTGTGATGCTAAGTACATTTTTCATCAGCCGTTACTCCAGTATTCAGTGTCACATGATCCTTCAGAAATCATTCTAATATGCTGATTTATTATCAATGTTGGAAACAGTTTTAAAAAGTAATATTTTTTTATAATCTGTGATACTTTTATCAGGATTTGATGAATAAAATCTTTTATTTTTATTTTTTAATAACAGGATTTAACCAAGCATTAACCTTTGAACTGTAGTGTATATTGTTAGAAAAGATTTTATTTTGAAAAAATGCTGTTCTTTTTAACTTTTTATTCTTAGACTAATCCTGAAAAAAAGTATAACATGTTCCAAAAAAATATTAAGCAGCACAACTGTTTCCAACATTGATAATAACTCAGTATTAAATGAGCATATTAGAATGATTTTTGAAGGATCATGTTACACTGAAGACTGGAGTAATGATGCTGAAAATTCACCTTTGCATAGCTGAAATTATATTTTAAAATATATTAAAGAAGAATTGTTTTTATAATATTTCACAATATTATTGCATTTTTCCTGTATTTTTGATAAATACAGGCTTGATGAGCATAAGATACTTCTTTCAAAAACCTAAAAAATAGTAATGTTTCCAAACTTTTGACTATCTATCTATCTATCCATCTATCCATCTATCTATCTATCTATCTATCTATCTATCTATCTATCTATCTATCTATCTATCTATCTATCTATCTATCTATCTATCTATCTATCTATCTATCTATCTATCTATCTATCTATCTATCTATCTATCTATCTATCCACACACATATATATATAAACATCTGAAATGTTCACTCAGAGTCTAAGGTTATGTATACATCTGTGACCCATTCAGCATCCTCCTTTTCTCATTTTGATTATTAACAGGATTAGTTGTTTTCATGAAGCACACATTTAGTTTTCTGTGCATGTTATTTGTTATTCTTGCAAGAAGACAGCCTTGATCAGAGGAAGAGGAGAGGCGATGTAAACACATGTAATTGGTTAAGAGTTGCTTGCATAATCTGCTGTTGTTCTTCACCGGTGTACTACAAATGTGGTTAAGTAAAGGACAAGATTGCAGACTTGATTACATAAGTATTATCCATGGGTCTTTGGTCTTTAATGAAAAACAGAGTTAGACATGGTTATAGTTTCTGAATGGGACGGATCAGCCTACTTTTGAACACTAACCTTGTCATGACAGATAATTCCCCTTTCTGTGTGAAATCAATGGTGTAGAGAGGCACGCAGCCAAACGCAGTGAAGGTCAGCAGATAGTTTTCTGCAGAGAACAGTACAGAGAACATAAGCCAACTAGCAAGGGAACTAGAGCAAGAGATTTTATATCGGTTAACTCAAGCCAAAACAAGTTACTTAAAAGTATCTTTTTTGTTGTTCAAAACATCTATACACTTTCAGTACTTCTTCACTTTGTCACTATGGTAAGCCTATTATAAGTTTTTATATTTTAGACTGGTCGGGATTGTTGTGACTGTTTAGAAAAGTAAAAACTTGTGATGTTTTAATACATTTATGTTGTTTATTGCAGTCTGTGCGAATCATCAGGCAGCATAACGGCACACGTTACCTTTTGTTTCCTGCGCTGTTCCATTCCAGTTATTGACGAGCAGTCCTTGTCCTAGTATAGAGCTGCTACCCAAGACCATTTGAGTCAGGAAATGGGCATCATGGGGAACCCCAATATGTCTGAATGGTACCTTTAACGCAGTCTTAATACAAGTTTGGTTGCGGTAGTGGATCTCATAGTTGACCCCCTGTTGAGAAGAGTGCAAACTCTGGGTCATATTAGCAGTCAGCAACACAATCCCCAATGATGAATTTTGCTAAATTCATGTCTTGCTTTTTCTCCTTAAACCGTGGTACTTTACCTCTCTAAAGAGCAGAAGCCTGTCTACAAAGAAGGTCTCGCTGCCATCTTTCCCAGATGCTAGAACTCGGACATTTTGTCCATAGGCATCATAGGAGAATTTCTCAAAAACACGTAAGTGGTGCCCTGGGATGAACTGTGTTGGAGAAGAAAATAATATTGCTTAGAGCATTTTCACATAACTCACAATTAGCATTTGCATAGTTTTCTGCAGATATAAGCCAACTAGTAAGAGAAGTTAGAGATCAAATTTATATGTCAAGACAGTCCACTTACTGCAGTCAGCGCCCCCTCTAGCAAGGGTGGAGACTCTGGAAGTCAAGGGAGAATAACAAGTTTCATTTAAACGGATTCATTTAAAAGGATCCAAAACAAGCATATATACATTTTTAGTTCTTTCAACTGCACTATAAAGTTTATTAAAATGTGCAGGCAAAGGACAAAAGGTCAGGAGGTCTTACTGCAGGGTTCAGGCTTCTGTGCGCAGATGCTGAGAATCAGGCTCAGGCAAACTGGGATCAGAAACAGGATCTTCATCATTACCGTGGAGTGCAGGAGTGCTGGTAAGCAGGAGCTAAAGCGACTAACAGCAGTGTTTCCAAGCTCACCTCTTCTTATAGAATTGAATCCGGATCATCGCTCCATGTTTTTATACTCACCCACACTGGTCCTTTTGGGAATTGGGTCAGTGAACAAGTTCACTAAAGGTCTTAGAGGCGATACAAGCTACTTACTTTTATGTATTAGTTGGAATAATCATTTAGTAAGTGCAAAACAGAAGGAAGATAGGATGTTTTTGAAGTTCCTATAATAGGAAATATTGTCAGGTGTCCCTGTAGATAATGGGTGTGTGTAAAACCTGGCCTGGAATAAAAAAAAGAAAAGAAAAATCCCCTTAGTCACATTATGAAAACTCAGCATATTATTTGCTCGCCACAGGTCAATGTTCAAGTGCAGGTGCAAGTCATATAACAATCCATGGAGAAAAACAAGATGATTTGATGATATTAAAACAGTAAAATAAGTTGTTGCACTTGGCAGAAAACTGTCAATTTGACAGAATCTGATGATTATAGCTTTCTGAAAAGTCATCTGTGTTCTATATCTGCTGAAAAGCCATTTAAAAAAAGCCTACATGGCTTTCTGAAATACTTAAATCTGATTGGCCAGTTGCAGAATTCAGCAGTCTGATATTTCCTCACATCCGCCTCTGTCAATGGCAGTGCTGTATCAGTTCAGTGGGGTGATTCCTTTATGGTTTGTGATGCCTATTGACCGTATAAAAAAAAAGCAACACTTATTGCGCCCTTATGTAACTTGATCACCCATGCAATTCCCCTGCCAATGTGAATACCATTCTGACTTTTCATCTGGGGTAAGTAAGGGAGAATCAAGCCTCTGCATGTTAAACACATTTGTGACTGAACAAGGTCACATCAAAGGAAACATTTATGGTTTAAGTGCTTCATTTAAAGAGTTCTCGTGTTCTCATGCACACACCTTTCCCTTTGACATATAGATGTATACAGTCTGGATTATGTTTTGATTACTTCTTTACTGCAGTCAAAGTACGACAAACATGGCTCATCTGTCAGGAGACCCAATGCGAGTCATATGACCTGTGATGCGGCTTCTTTGATTACAAAAGACGTAGACAGTTACTTATTGTTTGGTTCAAGAATAAACATATCGTAAGTTGAACATAATTCCTTCAATCTTTCACATTAAATGGCCAGTAATTACAGTTGATCTGACTTCTTGGCACACATATTATTTCATATACACCATTTTATTATCATGGACCTTTGAAATTGCAATAAACCCCACACTCTTCATGCTGTTGACCTCTTAGTTCACTATTGTGCTCTCTTTGAGAGGGCAGAGCGTCCACTAAGGAGTTATCAGTTAAATCTGGACCTTTCATCTGGTTGTTATCCCCTCAGTTACCCCTCTATCTTTCATAAAATCTGTGACAGTGATGGTTTAAAAAGCAGAAATGTGCAATTTGTATTTATTAAAAACATTTTATTAAAGGAATAGTTCACCCCAATTTTATTTTATTTTTTTTAAAACATTTTTGGCATTGCAGTTCCAAATGATTCATTTGCGATTATCTTGAGTATGATGTGAAAGGCAGAAGACGGAGAAAATTCAATATTCGATTTTTTACACTGTAAAAAGTGATCAGTTTACTTAACTCAAAAATGGGAGGAAATCCGTTGCCTTAAAACGATTAAGTTATGTGAACTTGACAATTCCACATCATTTTTTTTTTCAATTACGCATAAAGTTTATTTACTTGATCATTTTAAGTCAACGTGCTTTTCCTCACTTTTTTAAGTTAAGTCAACTGATCAAGGTAGAGCATATAAAAAATGGTCACCGTTAAAACATCTACTGTATATAATGACATTTTTACTATTTCTGTGTTGCTATTTGTAATAAACTATTTGATCAGATTCAGAAGAATACATGCTTACTTTTACATGGCCCTCAGTGGAGATTAATGCTTTTTGCATCATAAAACGTATTTACGACATCAACCAGCAGGGGCTAACAGGGCGATGCTGGATAGTTGTATATCACTTTCTGTAATTCTCACATAGAAATAATACAAATGGAGTGGATTTGGAGAGGAACTATCAGTTTTTCTCACCTATGAAGTTTTCTGCAGTTCCAGTTGCCCTAGTGGTGCACAAATCACACGCTTCACTTGGGATAACCCAGAATATTTAGTATGCAGGATGATGTAGATGACAGTTTTGCTGCATTTGGCCGGGTTGTTTGCTCAAGTGTCGAAATAGCCTGTTCAATGAGTGATTGATGTGTCCATTGCTTCATCACGGAGACACATGTGAACATGCTGCACATCACTTTTTCATAAGCACCCTCTGCCACACTCTATCACTGTATTCATCATGCGCTGCCATGAATCAATGGAAAACGATGCGAGAAATGTTGACTTGTTGAAGCAGATCGTGTGAAGCGTTTTAAGATTTTGAGGATCAGTAGCAGAGATCACGCTTCACAACTTGTGCTATACACAGACGAATCTTACTTTCATATGCAGCATCTGTGTTCTGTTTGGAGTGCAGACACAGGCAATTTAACATGTAGAGATAGCAAACCTTCACTCACGTCGTCATTTACTAATGGCCATTAGGGTTTTTGCGTGGAAACATGCATCATCCTGTCATGTTTTCTTTGCCTTGCAATCAGAGAGTGTGATTATGACAGTTCATGTGTGGGAAAGCGTACGGTGTGTAATTAAGAAGAACTTCTTGAACTTGGTGGGAAAGAAGTGTTTTTTAAAAACTCTAGAAGATTCCAGCTGTCTCAGCAGAAGATTGATCTCAGAGACACACCTGCTTCTCAGGATCTGATGGTCTTAAAAGATGAGTCAAAGACTAATAATAGTGCCCATGATAAAGAAAGGGAAACACTTTTGAAAATCTAGTTTAAACATATTTACGAGTCCTTAGAAATGTACTCTTTGTATTCATGTTGTTTTAATAGGTTTCGAAAAAAGAAAAAGAAAAGTTATACCATTTTCAATAAAAGTTAAAAGTATAAAGTTAAATATTTCACATGTACACATTTTAATAAATATTTTCAACAAAAAAAAAAGTGAATATCATGATTAATTCTTCAATATCACTGCATTTTTGGGGAGTCGCATTACATGACATTTTACAACCTATTGTCATATAAATACTGTAACAAATGTATTGCTCATTGTTAGTTCATGTTACTTAATACATGAACTAATGTTAACTAATGAACCTTATTGTAAAGTGTTACCATTGTATTAAATATATTTCCCCTTAAGAAATAATAATAAAACATGATGCCAAACTATTTAATAAAGTTTTCTTTTCAAGAGTTTAATACCAGCCAACCTCTAGAAATTATAGCATGCTTATCAAATAACAGGTTTTTGCAATATATTCTTTTTTAATGCAATATATTTTTTTAATAAATAGATCCAGACAAAAACAAGTGTCATGTGATTGACCCAGATCCTGCTCTTTAGCCAATAGGAGTGGACAGGAGGAAAGGATTTGTGTGGTCTTTGCGAGAGAGGCCTGACTCTTTGCACGCACTGAGCTGTGTCTTGTTATTCTGAGCTCAGGTTAGAAAGAAGTTGGCAGGTTCGGTTCACAGATTTTGTTGACCTCAGTCTGTTTTGGAAGCATCATGCATCATGCCTGTGCCTGTAGCAACATTAACATGCTTTCAGTTTAGAGTATTTATTTTCTTGTGGACTATGTCCTCATTTTATGTAATTGGATGTTTTCTTCATTTCTTTTCCGATGTCAAGTCTAGTCATGTTAACTCCGCATTTCCAGTTGTGGATCGATAGCATCAAGTTTTCAGGTTTTGAAAGCCTTGTCTGGCTCATGGATATATTTACACATCCACATAGTAGTGGTGCAGATTGCGTGCAGATTGCATGCAAATATAGTTGGATCTTGAATTCATAGAGAAAAAGTTCAAACCAGCCTAAGCAGGTTTGGTGGGTTTAGCTGGCCTGGTTATGCTGGTCTATTTTATGGTTGTAAAGGGTTTCTGGACACCATCAGGCGGGGAGACCACCCTTGTGAAAAATAAGTACACTTTTAAGTACCACTTACCACATAAGTCAACACATTAAAATAAGTGTAATTCTTAAAATTATGGCAAACACTTAAAACAAGTATTCAAAATGCACTTTAACTTAAAACTTTTAATTTGATATTAAAAAGTGCAATTTCTAAGTGTGTTAAGAAAAAGTAAGGAAAGCGTACTCAACTTAAACTTAAGAGGCCTTTTATATTATTATATAACTATTTGCAAGTACAGTTTTTTTTCAAATTACTTTTAAGATTTTAGGTACATTAGACATGCACATTCAATACAATTAAGTGCACTTCTTTTTCATAATGGCATTTAGGCCTGCATAAACCTGGTAAGACCGGAAAACCAACTTAAAGCGATAGTTCACTTTGAAATAAATGTTTGGTATGTTTTAGCTTACCTCAAGGGCATCCAAGATGTAGGTGTCTTTTTTTCCGCAGTAGTTTCAATTTTGATATTTTTAGGTCAAACCATTCTTGTCTGTCAGTCATAGAATGCAGTTCTATGGGCACCACCTGAAAGAGCATGCACAGAGTCCAAATTAAAACAATTCCCCGTCATCCAAATTAAACAATTCCCCATCGTAAGTACACATTGATGGCCTAAGACACGAAACGAGCGGTTTGTGTGAGAAAACGAACAGTATTTATATCGTTTTACCTCTTATACACAGCCATGTCCGAGTGATCTGATCTGACGTGTACGCAGACTGGTGCATAGATATATACACTAGATGTCGCCTTAAAGACATTCGTTCCAAAGAACTGCCGTAGACAAGGCGACATCTAGTGTATATATCTATGCACCAGTCTGCGTACACGTCAGATCAGATCACTCGGACATGGCTGTGTATAAGAGGTAAAACGATATAAATACTGTTCGTTTTCTCACACAAACCGCTCGTTTCGTGTCTTAGGCCATCAATGTGTACTTACGATGGGGAATTGTTTAATTTGGACGACGGGGAATTGTTTTAATTTGGACTCTGTGCATGCTGTTTGAGGTGGTGACCATAGACCTGCATTATATGACTGACAGACAAGAATGGTTTGACCTAAAAATATCAAAATTGAAACTACTGCGGAAAAAAAGACACCTACATCATGGATGCCCTTGAGGTAAGCTAAAACATACCAAAAATTTATTTCAAAGTGAACTATCCCTTTAAGCTGTTTTTTTTCTTTGAGCAGTGACACATTTGTTTTACCAGCAGATTGATCATGAATGTTTGTATACTCATTTTACAAAACACTGTAATGTAATGATGGAAAAGTTTGATTGTTTTGATTACATTGTTTGATTTAATTGTAGGTTTCATTTAATTTCACAGCCTCTTGCAACCGGATAAGTATTCCGCTAAACTACAATGACATTGTAGCGTTGATTCAGTTTGTTCTCATTATCAACAATATAGAATATACAACAACGTATATAAAGTCGTAAATTAAATCTAAGCACATTCCTCAACTCTACATTGCATCACCATTTGTTTTGTGAAGTACATTTCCCAATTAATGTGTCTGAAATGTTTTGATGCCGTATCCGAAATTAATGAGATCATCCTTTGGCTATCTGGCATTTGGCGATCAGTAGATGGGAACAGACAATGATGCCAAATCATGTGGGAAGGGATTAGCACATTTTGAAGGTGAAGCAACATTTGGAAAGTTTATGACCCAAACGCCTCGTATCAGGTTATCATCTAGAGACTAATATTCCATTTCCACACCTTCATCTTAAAATTGGAGCTCACCAGAGAGGAGACAACAGCCGCTCCAAACATGCACATGATGTTCTTTCACTCCTTTGAATGATTAGACATCATATGAAACTTCCCTTGTAGTGGTGGAACCACATCTCTACCTTAAATAAAACTCAGAGGCAGACCGTTTATCAACATGATTTATACTTTTTTTCCTGACGTGAACGAATAAAGAATGGATCCCATGGCAACAACAGTCTATTTCAATGATTCACTGCCCATTCAGGTAGTGAGACATTCCCAAGGACATATAACCAGATTTTCAATGTTGTTGCTTCCATGACGGAGGAAAGACAGATATGTATAAAATCTGATATTGCCTTTGGCTCCAGAAACAAGGTAATATATTTCCTCCAGTCAATTTACATCATTCAGTTTTTCCAGTGTTCACCTACCCAGAATGCACAAACACTCTCATGACAATTCGTAAATCTGGTGCATTGGTGGCGAAATAAATATGTTTTTGAACAATCTGCTAATGCCATGTTGAGGATTGGATTTAGTAATGCTACATGGTGACGTTTACAAATCATTTGTTTTCATTCAGATCAAATTAATTCATATGAAATTGCCAACTCATATTCTTATGATATGGTTGACTAGAACACTTTTGCACCAAATAAAGCACCAGCTTGACCAGTTTAGCCAGATTGGAAAGGCCTGTTCTCACCAAGACAAATGTTTGTCAAGAAAATGTTGTGCTAAATCTGGATTGATTAGTCTGTTTAGATGAATGATAAGATAAAACGTATTAGACAGCTGTAATTTACCAAGTCATAGTTTTATGTAACGGCACTGGCTCTAGGCATGTTACCAAAAGCGCAAATTTTATTGGTTGGCCAGTTTTCTTCGCAATGAGATGGAAAAAGTGTTAGAACCCCTCCATGTTGCATTGACATTATGTGAATGTTTGTATTGATTGGAACAGATTCATGGATTAAATTCAAACGTTATTCACGCGGAATTTTCCTGACAAAGATTCATGTGTGAACAGGCCACAAATGCTCAAGAACTGTAGACTTCAGGAGCCAAAATCATCTGAATTGCCGCATTCATGCAAAAGAAATCTTTGCAAGTTGTCTGTAACACATCACTTTCTTGAAGCCTGCCAAATACTAGCTGCATTGAGCCATTAAATTCAGCTATTCGCATTAGAAAAACTAGAGGTGTATGATGTGAAATCTAAATTACATTCAGTTTTCTTTTACATTATAGTCCCAAGACATTAGCACTTTTATGACTGTAAACTGAAGTGAGAATTCACATTACTAAGAATGTAAAAATAAGTTCTTTCAGCTAGCCTAACAATCAAACACAATGTAATACTTAATTGCTCTAGTAGTAACAGTGGTCCACATACTTGCATATGACGGTTAGAGATCACATACTCAGCCTGTTTTACTGCATTTGCCGTGTAGAATCAGGCAAGTAATTACCTCTTAAAGTTGCAAGCGTGAAACTTAAAACAGGTAGGCTGCGGTCCACCTACAATTAAGTTACCATGGACTGGTGTGTTCAAGTTTACTTGGCAGCTACTCAACAATATAGTGAGGCATATGTTTCATGTTTAAGCATGTCAGGATTGACCAGAGAGTGCAGAAACACATAAAAACTGAGAGCTGATCAGGGTCATTGAGTGGAAAGCGAAGTGTTGGCGATGATGGGCCCCAGATGAATGTCTTGGAAATGTCTCACAAGACACACAAAAATCGCCTCTTCGACACTGAAATTCATATGTGTTCAGCTGGAGGTACGAGCTGTTGTGAGAGAATCACTCCTGACCTTGTTCCCCAGCCTCCTCCGTATGTCCATGCCGTAATGCCACAGGTTATAATAATCCATAAAGCATGTTGTTTCACCCTAGTCATCCACAGACATGGGCAATGTGAACATAAATAAAATTTCTCCTCTAGTGGACTTTAATTCCTCTAGCCACAAATCCACAAAAACTGTAACTTTTCATATAAACGCTAAACATGGTTGTATGCCTTTATCCACCTTATTTTTCGATGCAAATTTCCTGTGAATGTGTGAAACTTCCAATTCATTAGCTGCTATAGGTAAATAACTAAAAGAATAACAAAGCGCAGTAGCGGTTAAACTATATGTGTGACAAACCAGTTTACAATTACTATAACAAATTAAAAATAAGAAAACAAAGATCAGCTTGCTAATTCAAGCAGCATAAATGACTATTTTTGAACAGCTAAAATAACTGGAAGTGGCTGACACCGGAAACCTTAAGGTAAAAATGGCCGTGCCTGCTCTTATGTTAAAGATAAGGTGAATAATGGATATGTAACAGCATAAGAATTTTAAAGAGTCAAAATCTTTCTCCTTCTAGCTATTAGAATACGACTCTCCCCGGTGATCTATGCCTTCAAGAGGATGAGCCTCTGTTTTGCCGATCCTTTTCAGCGTTCCGGTGATGAGAAAGATGGCCCTGAAGGAATGTAATGCGTGCGGGGGAACTATTCGACTCCTAGACTGACATGAGGCATGCATCTTGTGCCTGGGCTGCACCCACACCGAGATGGCTCTTGATGGACCCGGCTGTCAGCACTGTGAGGAGATGACAGTTGACCCATGGGACAGGAAGCACCAACAGGTGCTGAGGCTCTATAGGCGACCTCACGTTGGCCCACTTGTGCCATGACCCTTGGAGTCTATGCTCTATTATGCAGAGACAATCTTAACCCTTTCAACAAAGCCCACAAGCTGATCTCATTTGGCACCTCGGATGACGATGCAATGTCCACAATGGCTTTGGAGAAAGACACAATGGCCTCGGGAACAGAACTGCTGCCCCCAAGAGACCGGCACCTTTTTTCCCTGAGGTGCATGGTGAGATCTCTCAGTCATGGTGGACCCCCCATTCAGCCCGGGCCCATGCTGGAGGAACTTCTCTTCTCTCAACTGTACACAAAGCTGAGCGCTGAGGCTATGCCAAGCTGCTGCCCGTCGAGGAAGCCATTGCGCCCACCTCAGCCCTTCATCCCGGGGCTGGAAGTCCAAGGCAAGCCATGTCAGACTACGGCCAACATAGCAGAGAAGGTCTTTGAGGCAGAAAGACAGGCAGCGTCCGCCCTTCATACAACTGTGGTGCTGCAAGTGCTCCAGGCCAAGCTGCTCAAGAAGATGTAGTTCCGGGTCTGGAGGTATTCAGGGAGCTATGCTTGTCTACGGACTCAGCTCTCTGGTATACCAAGGTGACTGCTCCAGCTATGGGCTGCAGCAAGGAAAGCTTGGTGGTTGTGATCCGCCACTTGTGGCTCACTCTCACAGAGATGAAAGACTCCGAAAAGATGTTAGATTCCCCTGTCAGTCCCCAAGGTCTCTTTGATGATGCCGTGGGCTCATTTTCTGAGAGGTTCTTGGAGGCTCAAAAGTAGTCCAAGGCCATAAGCCAACACTGCTTCCTCGGCTCCTTGGAAAAAGCCTGAGTCCGTGGTGAGACCCAAGATGTCGAGGCACTTTCCTAAGCAGATTGGACCATGTCCCAGCAAGGCCCTGCCGCGCTCCTGAGAGGTGTAGCATGAGGAGGAAGGCGCTACTCAGTGCAAGCGACGTGCAGATGTTCGGGAAGGTGGCATGTTGGAGAGGCTGTTCATCTGTCCCCCTGCATGTTGCTAGCGACAGCGTAGAGTGTTAGAATGATATGTTATTCCCTGTAATAAACACTGCAATAAAAACAAAAAACAAACATGCCTCAATATCAGTGCTCTTTTTCTCCTCTCACTCTTCCATGCTCAAACAATGTAAGTGAGTCCCCACCCTCAGTTTGGGTGGTGAGTATGATAGAAAAAGGCTATACGCTTCAGTTTGCAAGCAGACCACCCCGCTTCGCTCGTGTGGGGGCATTAAATATATCGGACCAGGAGACAGTGGTGCTCTGGACAGACATCTTCTTGCCAAGCAGGCAGTAGAAGTAATATCTTCTATATTACTGACCAAGGTGGCGTCCGGTCTCGAACGCTGAAGAGGCTGGCAGAGCGCCTCCTCTTGTGGGCCGATGTAAATTTTAACTCCATCCAGGAATTCTGTGTCCCCGGTCACCTAAATTGTGGGGTGGACATGCCGTCCAGAGAGGGTGTAGTCCATGGAGAGTGGCGGCTGCATCCCCAGATGGTACAGCTAATTTGGAGCCTGTTCAGGGAGGCGGTGTTGAGCCAGGTGTGTCACAAAGGGTGATGAATACTATAGCATAGGCTAGGGTCCCTTCTACCAGGTGCCTGTATCCTCATAAAAAGGAAGATGTTTGTGGATTGGTGCGAGACACATAATGAGGACCCAGTGACTTGCCATTTGTCGGTCATTTTATCTTTTCTGCAGGGCCACTTGGACAGCGGGCACTCGCCTTCTACATTCAAGGTATGTGTGGCTGGTATCGCATCATTCCATGCCTAGGTAGACCAATGCTCAATCATAATTCAGTGACAGGCAAGTGAACAGATGAGACAGACAACAGGTCAGATATGGGCATGTGCCAAAATGATACCAAGAAATATTTATTTTCTCATATGAACAGGTGTTTTCATTTTATTTTATTTTTTTACAATCTATGACAGTCGCGCGTGTTTGTCTCACTTTTTAAAATCCTCTAGCATTTTCCAAGAATGGACATGGTGGGGGAAAAGATTCCTTTTTTTATTGCTGAATGTTAAAAAAAATACACTTCCACTGACTTGAGGAAAACAAATCATCTGCTGCTTGTACCATGCACCCATCTAACCTTGACCACAAGGACATGCAGAGGTGAGGAGGTGTTTAGACGTTTCAAGCGGGGGAAACGAAAAAGGTAGAAATAAACTGGCAGGACATAACCGTCAAGAGATTGAGTAGAGATATCACATTAAACTAACTAGAGCACTGTCTTTTTTGGCATTTCCCCAAACATACAAATAAGACCCAAAATGTAAGGAAGAAAGGTAGGGGATCTAAAGTATTTCTGCTCAAACTTCAAACAAAACATCCCTTCATTTAAAATAAGAAAACATGATATTCCATTGTGCTGTCATAACACAGCATTAAACCCCTTTTATCAGGACTTAATTTGTATATATATATACCAAAATAATCACAACTCATCTCTTTTATGGAAGAAGTGCACGAAAACATATTTAGCACATATCTGTCTAGTTATAATCTTCCTCTGTTATTTGGTGTCAATTTTCTGTTCCTAACCCAATGAACTTCACCTCCCTCAACACTATATTATTCTTTACATCTTCTCAATAAGGTGGAAAGCTGATGCTGACTGTGGACGCTCTTTGTATAAGGTGAAGAGTTAAAAACAGCTGATTTTAGTACACTTCATCTCAGGCTTATCGACACTGACTGGTTGTTAATGTAGGAGTGTTTCCATCCAAACAGAGTCAGTCAGTGCAGCTGTTTCTGGTTTGGTTTGGGCCCCAATGAGTGCTTTAAATGGACATGGATTTGCATATGAAAAATAATGATAAAATAATAATTACAACGACCTGCACTATTTGGTGTAGCACTTAGAGTAACTGTGAATATATTAAATAATTATGAAATATATGGACCTAATGAAAAAAACTGACCTGAAGTTAAAAAACAAAGGTAAACAAACAGCCTCAACATTACACACTAAAAATGAAATGCATTGGAACGCAAGTAGAATATAAAGTTTGCATATTTTGGCATTTTAATGACCCCTAATAATTTTCACAGCTATTTGTCTTGTCATTTGAGACTGTGTTTGTGTGTGTACATGATTGTGTGTTCTGCACAGAAACTTTTCAGGGTTGTTCACACAGGACACATTCTAATATAAAAAAATAAAAAGTTGTTGCGAAATGTAAATATGCTTATCCCACCCCTAGATTCATTTGATTGGTCCATTATTTTAACTGATACTAATCCACTCTATTAAACTCGACACTATGTCTAAAAAATAAAACTATGTGCATGTATATACACACACACATATGTACATACATTGTGCACATATATAAATTTCCAAAATTGCTATTTGTTTCTTTATGCATCATATTTCAAGGGTTGGGCATTTATGATCACAAGTCGGAAAAATAAAGTAGGAATTTCCCACATCTGATGTCGAATGGAATGCCTCAAACAAAGCAAAAATAAAAAAATAGCACAAGAACGTGTCTTGTGTGAACAGCCCCTTTACTCTTGCTGTCCCAATGTACCAGGACCAAACGATGGAGGGGACGCATCCGTCAGTCTGGTGTCAGTCTCTCTTCAGTCCTGCGCTAGATGAAGATGTGGAGTGGAATGAAGTCCTGAGACGCTGTGAGGCCTTCCATTCCTCCCGTCTATCTCTCCCGCTGGCCACTCTAACCGGATGGATGTGCTGATAATGAGGGCGACTCGACTGAGTGACGGGAAAGTGGGCTGAGTGGGAGAGACTATATGTTCTTTATTTCTTTGTTATCTGTCAAAAGCTATTAGCACTGACAGCCCGGCCCACGGCCCACTCACATTTAACCCACAATCCCCTTTGGAAAAAGAAGGCTCCCGTGTGACAAACCTTACCCTGTAGGGATGCAAAGCAAATCAAGGCAGTGCATCTGTAAGACGACATCAGTTGCCCACATGTGTAACTCTAGACAACAGCAGCATATTTCTCAGAGCCACAGTCATTCCGAGGCCTCTCGCTTTTGGTCGCTCACATTCACACACAAGCACACACACTACTTTTTTTGTACGAACCCCCGGTTGCATTTGTCATTGATTTCCTGTTGGCAAAGCAACATGATCATAAACACATCTCCATGGATCAAATTCATGTAAACGTACACCTTATGTTAGAGTGGTTTATATTGCATGACGGTGGAGGGGGGATGTCACAGTTCAAATGGGGGTCAGCTCCCAAAAAACACAACCTTGAAAGGAAAGGAAAGAAGAAAAAAAAGGCCAAAAAGAGACAACAAAAGAGTAAACGAGTATAAAAAATGAGGCGTCCGTATAAGAAAGGCTACAAAAAACTCCACTGGCCCTCTGGCATCAGCATACAGCAAAAGGCACCACAATATTACTCTATTTTTTTTTTTAAGTTGTGAAAAAATTGGCACATCTTTTTTATGCTGTAAATCAAAATGTACATATAAATAGAGTTTTCCCTATAAAAAAAGTCTTTGCTGTTAACTAGTAGACAACTTTTGCTAAAATGAAAATAAATATTTCATTTGTTTATAATATCTGTCAGTTATATAAAATAAAAATATTTCTTATAGGTGCATGTCTATAGTAGATCGTTTTTTTTTTTTTTTTTTTTGTGGATAGGTGGTGGTCTCTCTAGTGGGGTGCATTGTCCAGTTTGGGGCGCGAGTGCGTCAGTCTGGTCTGTGTGTTGGCGCGTGGCCCGTGCCGCCCGCTCTGGGCGTGAGAAGTCCGTGTGTCTGGCACGGGCCTGTAGAGGGCGGAGGGCTCGGCGGCGTTCATATTCTGCATACTGAGGAAGGGCGTGTTCTCACCTTCCTCCTCCTCCGAATCACTGTCCGACAGGCAAGTGCGTGAGCCCAAGTCCCGGGACGGTTGGTAGCCGCGTGGCGCCACGTGGCCATTGAGTCTGGACCTGCGCCAGCGGCGACTGCTTCTCTTTGGTTGCTCCATGGAGGAGAGGTACTCCTGGGTGCTTTCGTACTCTTCCTCCTGAGCCAGCCGGTAGGGGCTGGAGGGAAGGCTGCCCGTGCTGTCCCGCAGGTAGCTGCCGCGCTGCTGCTGCCGGTAGGGCTCGTGGCCCCGTGCCTCGTGCAGTGGCACCTGGTAGCGCCGCAGCAGCGGCTGGTCCTCCTCCGGCGGGTAGGGAGCGTGTGCGGCGGGGGGCAGAGACATGGCGTGGCTGGCGTTGGGAGACGTGATCTGGAAGGTAGGCACCTGCGGGGGCAGTGAGTAATGGAAGTCCACGGGAGACAGGCGAGCCGGCGTGGTCAGCGCTGACACGTACCTGTGGCGAGAGAAGGACAGGGAGAGAGAGAGAGAGAGAGACAGAGAGAGGAAGAAGAGCGGGAGAAAAGAAGGTTGTGTGGAACAGATATGGACATCAGTCAATGGTTTTAAGTACAGATAACAGCAAAGTGACCCACCACTGAGAAAGAAGTAGCATTCAGGGGTTCACAACTTTTTGGGTCCACAACTCTTTTTTTTTTACAGGTCTGACATTCACCCAAACAGAATTAAACTTTAGGATCTCACAAATAGCAAATCACATTCTAAAGACTAAATGCCTTTTCACTGGGCATTTTATCTCTGCTGTATATCTAAGTTGGATCTATAAATAATATACACTGTATATAATATTTTTTTTGAAAGAAGTCTCTTATGCTCACTAAGGCTGCATTTATGTGATAAAAAATACAGTAAAATAGCAATATTATTACAATTTGATATTTGATTTTTTTTTTTTTCTATTTTAAAATGTCATTTATTCCTGTGATGGCATCATTACTCCATTAGTGTCACATGATCCTTCAGAAATCATTCTAATATGCTAATTTGGTGCTAAAGAAACATTTATTACTATTAATGTTGAAAACCGTTAGTTGCTTACAATTTTTGTGGAAGCCATGATACATTTTTGCAAGATTCTTCGATGAATAGCATTTATTTATCTTTTGTAACAATGAAAAAGTCTTTACTGTCACTTTTGATCAATTTAATGCATCCATGCTGAATAAAAAGTATTGTATAAAAAAAAAAAAAATCATACTGACCTCAAACTTTTGAACGGTAATGTATACACAATATATATGCCTACAATTTATATATTTTATTTTTAATACCGTAGTATGGACCTCCGCACATGAAATGCAGGGAAAAAATCATGTAAATCATGCACACAATATAGTAATTTGTACAAATTCTTAATTTGTGGCCATGATGTACATATATTTTTGTCCGGATGTCATGTGCGGGGCTCCGTACATTTGAACGAATTTAAGCACAAAATAATATATTCAGTAGGTCTAACTGTTGACTATTAAACGTATGCTAACAACATTAAAAATCACAAAATAAGTTATATGCATTTCACAGAAATCTCCTGTGCCTGACCCCATGTGCGCGACCTCAAGGTTGAGAACCTCTTTCAGAGTTCCTACGGTCATTGAAAACCTAGATTTCTTAAAAATTTCAGATCTGGAAAAATCATGAAATTCATTAAATCCTAAAAAATGATGGGAATTTCTGAATATATATTTTTGATTTACATTTATGCATTTGACTTACATTGCATTATCCTATACATTTATACATTGGTATGTGCAATCCCCTGGGATCGAACCCACAACCTTGCGTTGTTAACGCAATGCTCTTACCACTGAGCTACAGGAAAGCTGTGGATTTAAATACTGACTATTGTTTTTTGAGTGCAACCTCTCTAAAGTGATTAAAATTCTTACTGCACTGTGAACAACATGAACAATTCACTAATCTAAAGGTGTGGGATCCCTGTTCTGTGTTAGCTGCTCATTCGCAGTTCTCCTGTCTTGTATTTTTGCAGAGTTGCATCAATTTACGCCCACCTTGCTATGGCACTAGAAAAATAATAGTATGCACACTAAGACTCGGCGGCTGAAAGCTCAATAGCAAACGACAGCAGACATGCGTGCTACAGTAACAAATGAGGCCACGTCAAACCTCCCAGTCTAGGCTAAGCATTGTTACTGCAGCACGCCACCAGATGGATGACAAAGCTTGCCTTACAAGTTCCCTTCCGTTAGCGTTCATCATGCTACACTTAATCATGTAAGCGGGTCATTTTCCCTGATGCCTTTGACAAAAAAAAAAAAAAAAAAAAGTCGCTATCTGCGTTTTGTTCCTTTGGCCTGTGCTGTGTGAGTTAAAGTGAGCGTGCCCTGAGAGTGGAGGCCACAGTCAAACTGGAGCAGATAAATTAACACTGGCTGCTCGGTCACAGTTTTTCGGAGCCTGAGGGCAGATAGCCGTATGCACAACAGCTCAGTCAGCTGCAGAGGAGGAGAGAAGGTAGAGAGGGAAATAGTGCAGAGCAGAACACCAGAGACCTGTTTCACCCCTGAGATAATGTGTTGTTCGGCTCTTGTTGACTTAATGAACCCCTCACGGTATAAATTCTCCTGTTTTGGCCCTTACATGGTGGTGTGGGCGTTTCGCAGGCGAGAGATAACTGTAAATACAGCTGGCCGTGGGCTAGATTCTCTCTGCCTTGATACAAATACTGCGTATCTGGAGCAGCGAAGCTTTGCTTGACCCTGACTCCCTCTCTGACATTCTCAGCTGGGCCAGAGCATCTGCACGATTTGCGCAATGAATTTTACTATTATATTCGTCATGGTACACAGTGTGTGATTTGTATAGTGAGTTTTGAGGGGTCAGCTTTCTTATCGGGAGAGGTTTTGATAAGATGCGCTAGTGGCTGACGCAGCACAAGAAACTAAATATGTGGATGTTTATTGATGTGTTATATTTGTAAAAAATATATTTATATGATATATTAAAATGTTTATATATTTATTTTTATATATTATATTATTTACCATATTATCAACCATATTATATTTATTACATTATATATAGGCTAATGAAATGTATGTGTATGTCTATATATAATATATAGTATTATAGTATATAATATATATATAAACATTTTAAAATAAATATTTAAATATGTAATTATACTTTATAACATATATGTGACCCTGGACCACAAAACCAGTCACATGGGTCCAATGTTTTTTTAAATTGAGATGTATACATCACCTGAAAGCTTTCAAAGCTTTCAATTGATGTATGGTTTGTTAGGATATGACAATATTTGGCCGGGATACAACAATTTGCAAAAAATCGAACATTGAGAAAATCGCCTTTAAAGTTGTCCATTTATGTTCGCGATTGTGCTGCATTCACAAAATAAATCTTTTATATATTTACGGTTAGAAATGTAAAAAATATCTTCATGAAACATGATCTTTACTTAATATCCTAATGATTTTTGGCATAAAAGAAAAATCGATAATTTTGACCCATACAATGTATTGTTGGCTATTGCCACAAATATACCCGTGCGACATGTGACTGGTTTTGTAATCCAGGGTCAGGTATTATATATTCTTGTTTAGAATTTTTTATTATAGTTAGCTCACTAGCTTTCTTTTATTTATCAACATTTATCAAATTATATGAATTAATTAAATTAAATTATATTAGACCACACCAAACCCCTCCAAACGACCCAAACCCTGTTGGTACGTGCTGTGAAATTTGCTATTGAATCTTTCAAGCCACCCGTGCCAATCTCCCGGGGTAAAGGAGACTATGCACTGAAATGCAGAGTCTTACTGCACACACTAAAATGGTTCTCAGTGCCATGGCTGCAGAGAGGGGGTGCTCCTGCGCACCTGTCGCTATGCGGAGAGTCCCCAAGCGAGTCGAAAGAGTCGCCGTACTGCAGGGCCTGCCGGTGGGGCTCAGTAAAGCCACAGTGTGCGGCACGTCTGGCCCGAGCCTCCATGCACGCAGGACTGTTGCATTTACTGGTCCCCACTGAGGACGACATCATGTCGGAAGGACAGTCGGAGAGGACGCTGTCTGTTCGCTCCAGACTCCACGTTCTCCCTTCATGTCTGAGAAAGACAGAAAGAGAGAAAAAGAATGAAAGAAAAGGGAAGGAAAGAAGGCAGGACAGAAAAAGCTCACAAGATGCTTAACCCAGTGGTTCTCTAAGTGTGGGGGGAGGAACGGGAGGCTAGTTCTTAGAGTTCCTTTGTCTTCAAGACTCAGAATATAGCGACTCAGTCATATGAACTACTTTCATGCTACTTTTATGTGCTTTTTGGAGGTGGACAGTCAGTCACAATCCTCTCATGTTTCGTCTACGTTGCTGTTCCACAGATGAAAATATTGAATATGGGAATATGGAAAGATACGATTTGGAACGACACCAAATCAGTGTTATTTTATTATTTTTTATATACTATTATAGTTTTTTTTTTTTTTTGGACTAGCTTTTATTTTTATATTTACATTTTAGTCGAATTTTTTGTAATTTTGATAAAAAAAAAAAATATATATATATATATATATATATACATATAGTTTAAAGGCAACATTGCAAATTTTTGTTTAGTTTAAGTTTTTCACCTAATATTTACTAAAAAAAACTTTTATTTCACTTCAGCTTTATTTCAATGAACAAAAATATGTCAGTTAATGAAGAAAACACTGCAAGGGTGGTGAATAAGTTATGGCAAAACAGTTAAACTGAAAAATGTACAAACTAAAAATTTTGTTTTTCATAATTTTGTTATTATTCAATTAGTATACATTTGGCAACAATGTTTTGCAACAATACGGCTGATTGATAACGGAAAGTGAAAATGTTGGGGGCACACAAAGGCGGTTTTTGTTTCAAAGGAGTCATGACAGAACAAACCGAGAACCACTGGTTTAACCCATATGTGTGTAGGAATCAGTTTGAGTGAAAAGCGTGAAGTCGAAGCCCTGCGAGGTGATCATGGTGTATAACCTCTGAGTTTCTCTGCACTCACTCACTCACACCTGCGACTTGATTCTAAAAGGGGTGAATAATGGCTGCCTGACTCGGATTCCACACCTAGCGGATGAAAGGAAAGGGGGGAAAAAATGCTGAATGCGATGAAAGCAGACGTATGACATGGGCCGTGACCCCTGGCTATGATGAATCAACACACAAATCCTCTGCTCATTTCTGGCCAAACATGCCACGTTGTCAGGAATGTACCTGTGAGTGGAGGAATGAGCCCGGGTGGAGGAGTTGTGGGATCTGGAAGACTGCCGGCTGCCAGGAAAAGGTGCCTCTTCTCCGTGTCTAATGACCCTCTCAGTTGCCGGTACATTTTTGGAGATATACTGCGATTGAGAAAGAAAAAAAAGAGCCCTTTTGTTACCGACAGAAGATACTACATCACAACCAACCACATTTATTAAGAAGAGTGACGTACATCTACCATGGGTATCTCCTCAGGACCTGGGCCTGGGTGATTGGGTCCATTGGCCAGGTTTCGGTTGGGATGATCCACATAAAGGTTCTGCCTCAGATGATTGTGCATCTTCTTCCTCTGTTTCCTGGGGGGGAGGCTACAGTGAGGCAGTGTCACTCTCTCAGACATCGGCCCAGAATCACAACCATCACGTCACATTTAAAAGCTCACCACGGAACTAACGCTCGACGCCGCTGCTAGATTTAATGCTGATTTTAAGAGAAGTTCTATTTATTTATTAACTGTACAATGGCGCCAAAATGTATTTGGCCACTGAAGCCACAGTTAAAATTCTAATTTCTTTCGATAATAAAATATTAAACCAATTGGGATCTGAAACAAATTATGCCAGACCGTTTTCTTTTTTTAAAGTCTTTCTTTAAAATACATTCCACTTGAACTGATATTTTGATACAATGTAAAATACATTTACTTAAATATGTTTAACTTTCTATAAAAATTTGTTCAATTAATGCCAAAGCAAATGTAGTTTTACCATTTACCAAACCGTATTTCACTTTAATACAATACGGTAAAAAAATGTGCGGCCAGTTAATGAATAGTTTAATGCAGCAAGGATGCATTCAATTGATTTTAAATGTCAGTAAAGACATTTATAATATTACAAACATTTCTGTTTTATGTTATGTAAACTGTTTTATGTTCATAATTTATGTTCTTTTGAACTTTCTATTTATCAAAAAAATCCTATTTCTATTCATCGCAGTTTCCACAAAAATACTAGCAGCACAACCATTTTCAACATTGCTAATATTATAAATGTTTCTTGAGCAGCAAATCACAATGATTTCTGAAGGATCATGTTACACTGGAGACTGGAGTAATGACGCTGAAAATGTCAGCATCATATGGTTATATAGTTTCACGATATTACTGTTTTTACCTATATGTTTTGTGTCAAATAAATGCAACCTTGAAGAGCATAAGTTACTTACAAACTTTGATTTTAATAAAGTACTTGAATAATATGTGAAAAAAATATTTTTGAGTACACTTTTTAGGCCAGTCTAGGTCCATTTTTTCTTTTCTTATTACTGCTACAGTAATACATTTAGAATTGAATTTCCAAACTAAGTTTAGATGGTTGTTTTTCGCCTCATACTTACTTGGTTTTGCAGTAGGCCACCACACAGACTATGCCCACCACCAAAAGAGCCACACAGATGCCGGTGATTGTCAGGACTCTCTTCTGATAGAGCTCCTCTGCCTCTGCACATTGTCACACACACACACACACACACACAACACAACCAGAGAACAACTATCAGTCTCAATTAAAACTACAGCTGGTTCTAAACTCTCTCGTAAACAGTCCCCACTGCTGCGGCGGTCCTCTTTCATTTCATAGTGTCTGAGATATATCATGTACGGCCCGGATTAACATGTTCTTCCTATCGGGCATTTAGCATGACTCAGATCCCGTACGCTCTCATTAACTGCGTGGATATGAGGATTAATCATGAGATGGGAACGAGGCTCAGGCCTCAACACGGGCTCTAATGGACCAGCTCAGCAGTGGAAACTGCTTGCGTGAGGAATAATGCGTATCATTATCGTGGACGTGAGGGAAACGGGCTGTCTGAACAATCTCCCAATGGGCACTGATGATTTCTGAGAGTCCATGGATGCCTTCCTCCACTGGGGGGCATCGTAATTCAGCTCAATTTACAAGCTCAAACAGCATTTCAAGAGGACGATTGAAATGTGGATGAATATGCAGGGCAAATTGGTTTAAGAGGTGATTGCATGGAGGCACAGACATAATCATCAGGGTCTTTGTTTGGCTTGGTCAGTTATAGTTTATTCATAACCAATCAAAAACATGGATTCTTAGCAAGCTTTAAAGGCATATTTTGGATACAGTGCAAGTTAAGCTTATTAGACAGCATTTGTGGTATAATGTTGATTAGGACAAAAAAAAAAAATCTTCCTTTTCTTTAAAAAAAAAGGACATTCGTAGAAACATTAAAATATTCACTCTTTCAATAGCATGGTCCCATGATTAAAACATTATGCATGTTAACATGATTTTGATTACTTAATAACCATTTCTATGTAAACTTTGTTGCCATAACATGCCATAATCCATTATCTGACTGCAGAAATTACTTAAACAGTTTCACAGCTCAAATAATACACACGTTTTAACTAAAGAATTCATGTAAGCCTCTCGTTTCTGCTTTTAAATCCTCCCCATTTACTTCCATTGTAAGAGCCTCACTGCAACCAATTTAAAAAAAAAAAAGAAAACAAGGGATGATTCGAATTATTTTTGGTGGTAATCAACATTATGCCACACATGCTGTAGATCAAGCATAACTTCTTATAAAACACACTGAATGTTTGGTACAATTCAAAAGGACATGTTTTTCAAATATCAAACCACAGCCTTCTGCTTTTCCCTTGGAAATGGGCCTTGGTTTGGTCCCACAGACCTTCCAAAAGGAAGAGAATGTGTGTCCGAGAGGGATGGGGGCTAGTTAGGGGAGAAATATTTCATAATCAATAATGAAACAATCCAGCTGTCGTTCGCTCAGAGCGAGGAGGAGAACATTATTTCTGAAGGGCCTCATCTGTGCTAGTAGGAACAGAGCTGAGTATGTGATTCAAGCACACAACGTGACTTCATAGAGGGCCTAGTTTACTCGTACCATAAAATGGATCATTTTCAAGGAAAAACAGAGGCTGTGTTTGTAAGCAAAGAACAGACGATTGGGAGAGGTCATATAAACAACCTAATTATGGGACTAATGCAGTTTGGCATGCTAGGGCACTAGGATTCAGTTTGTCCAAGCCTGATAATATTAAGAACAGAATACAAAAGAGAATCTGCATTTAATTTAAACCATTATCAAATACAGACGCAGAAATCACACTGGTGAAGCAGAAGAATGGTAAAGTAGCGTGCAAGGATGGAAATAAAGGGGGGGAAATAATTCAGCAAAGACAACGGGAAAGAGGCCAGATGGAACAGGGAGAAGAACTTAGATTAGAATAAGGGAAGAAAATGAAAATAAAGGAACTATTTTGTTTGAGAAATGGACTCTTATCTGCAGCACTCATCCATATTGTGGTACAATAAAAGACCATCTGGAGATCTATCTATCTATCTATCTATCTATCTATCTATCTATCTATCTATCTATCTATCTATCTATCTATCTATCTATCTATCTATCTATCTATCTATAGTTTGTTTTAAGCACAGAATTACATTTTTCTAGTAAAAAAAAAGACTTACAATTATTTTACATGATTTAAAAAAGTATAAATTATAAAATATAATTAAATTACAAAATTATATTCTCTGAAAGTCTTAAAGTTACATAATTTTATTGATTTTTGTTTTGTAGTGTCAAGTGGGCAACCCAAAGAGTTCGCTGGAAATCCTGAAAGTGCGTGCGTAAGGGAAACTGAACTCTTCAACGTGAGCCAAGGCTTTCAAGGTATAACATAATTAGATTCAATGTTAGTACTACTCCAGTGCACATAAATTTACTTGAAGCTACACACTTGTTATGTTTACTGTTCAGTAAATACAAGGTTGGTGTGTAAACTGACAGAGGTTTACACAAATCACCCCCGCATAATGCTCACTGCTTAAGAGCCTGAGACTAGTTGCATACACTTGAAGAAATCTGTGTACATCTTCAAGCTGATTACAAAAAACTGACTCATTTGCCGACTCTTTATGTCGTTCCAACCAATTCAACAGATTATATGGTTGTCAAAAGTCCTACGTAAAACTTGAACTAACTACGCAGACTGTTAAACGCTCACAGTAAAACTTTTTGGCAACGTTTCTTGGGCTGCTATAATTTACGACTAATTTTAAAAGAGTGAGCTGACTGAAACTTCGTACGCTTTGATCACATTGCACACAAATCAAATTTAGTTATCAAATCTGATCTTTTAATTAAATTGGATCCATTTGTTCAAATAGTAGTTAATATCATCTTTATGTGCATCGGTTGCCAAAGACTTAAAAACAATTAAGAGTATAATGTCAGGCATTTGATGAACATACTGCGCCCAAAATCACTTATTTGTTCACTCATTCCTGTATAATGAATGCCACATAGTTTACTATATGAGGAAAGAGCACAAATGAACGTATTGTACATGACTAAATTCAATATTGTGCACTTTGTATGATGTTACATGTGCGTCATGTCACGAATGACAGACATTTGAACTCTGGTATCGGTCAGACTCAAAAAACATTCCAAAAATCTGATTTTAATCGGGTTTTAGACCATATATGCATGCTTATAAACATCAGATTCATTTTGTTTTTTCCTAAACGGATTTGAGTCGGATCCGATTTTCTTCTGCCTGTCTGAACAAAGCCTTAAAATCCCACTGTGACGAGACGAGGGCTGCAGATAATGATTCCCATGCTAACTCTTGGAAAGAGGAGCTACTATACAGAGCAACGGCTGATTGACAGATTTATTTCTTAATCAATTTGTTCATTAGCTTTAGTGTCCATTGGAGAGAGGCTATGGAGGTGCGTCAAATGGAATGAGAGCTACACAGTTCAATCTGGAAAACGGAATGAAGGATTGGTCCATACCCATAAATTCAATCCCAAGAGATTCTGCCAGTGCAAAGAGTTGATAACGAAGAGCAAAAACAAAAACAGAGAGAGAGAGAGAGGAAAAACAAGAACAAGATTTAGGAGATAGATATCCCACCATACATAGGAACACATATTGGCATAATGAAAGTCATGTCAAGACACATCATGCAAATGTGAAAAAGTATAAGTGGTTAGATAATGCAGGTTAGAGCACATATGAAATATAGGTTTCTTAAAAACAGATTTGGATTAATGGGTAAGAGAAAATAATAAAGAAGAATTATTATCAAAATCATCAAACTAGCATCTAGCATCAAACTAGTAGTTTATTTCGGTATTTATTGCATGGATTAGGATCTGAGATTTTGAAACGAGCAGCTAGGTTAGTAGATTTTATTTTATGAATTCATGTCATTGTGGGGTCATGTCAGGGCGCATTGTTAGACACTTTAATTTGTTATTTTAGGGGTGTTATTTCATCATTAATGTAATTATTGTTATATACAGCAAGTATGCAGGAATGCAAGTAAACGGATATACATTCAAGCGTTCATTAAGTTTCACAATTCATATATCTCTGATGTGTCTTACCTGTGGGGCACACAGACGGCTGATATTATTCATAAAAACAATTTGATGCATGTTTGTTTATGTTAATTGTTAATGACAAGATGCTATTTACACTTTGGGATGTTATATTAGTAAATCATGCGCTATGCAACAAATATCATGGCTAGACAAATCAATTTAGGGGGTTTTATATTCTCTGCGTGATTAATCGTTAAAAGATCGATTCAAACCCACACCCACGTGATCTCATTCCTAAATGAAAACGATTCTCCTGTGGTTATTAAACCTTTCGATCACAGTGAATATTCAGATCTGGTTGGCGCTTCTGCTGAGCCAGAGAGAGCAGTTGTCATATGAAACACAGTATCATTATTTCTGTGTTACTGGGATAAAAGTTTGGCAGCTAACCTGCCTAATATTAGCCGCAGGAAATTCCCACTGTTGTCATGACAACATACTTTCACAGGTTTGATAGAGGTGGATCAGATGCCTGAGCAATCGTCAGGTAGAGATACGAATTATTATTTTTTTTATATTACTATTCCAGGTGCCTTATATATAAAGACCCATATACACTTAAAAAAAAAAAAAAAAAAAGTGTTATTTATTTATGGAACTCATCTGCCCATGTTCACTTTGCTAGCATGGTAAAAAAAAAAAAAAAAGTAGCTTGGACATTCTTTAAAATCTATTATTTTGTGTTAGAATTTCATGATAGTAATTAGTAAGTCAGTTTTTTATTTTGGGTGAACTATTCCAGAGTAAATAAAGATAAATAAAACATTTTATTTATACAAATGACAAGGTAAAATAAATAAATAGATATTTTTCTGTAATATTTCTCAGGGATCCTAGTCTAAAATCCCCTGGGCTGTTGCAGTGCTTCTGCCAGAGAATATTTTAGTTCTCTACTATGCCTCTAATTGGTAGAGCGATTACAATTCTCTCAACAGCGAGTTGAACAGAAAGTGACAGAAAATCACTTTCTCTCAGGGACGACAGCTTTGAGGACACGTCTGCCCTCGTGCACAACCTCCAACCTGAGAATTACAGCTGGGCGTTGCATGTAGAAATGACATTTTGTCAGATGTTCTCCGTGTTAGAATATTCCTACCATGCACTAAGATGGGGAAACACCTTCATTTCTCTCTCCTACCCATGTTCCCTGGCGCCAAAGACATTTTTTTCCTCGCTCTGCTTGTATGTACACGCACCTATTGTGCTACATTTATGATATTTCCATTTCCTCCGGTTTAAAAGCATCAATACCTGCACTGTTTCAACATCTAATGTTGACAGACAACCATTTCCAGACCTCCCAAACTGAACAGCGCTACAAAGTACGGAAAGGTAGCCTGGTTGTTGACTGTTTAAAAAGCTAACAATCCACGCGTGCAAAGACATGATCCGAGCGCTGTCCTGATATAGGATGATAAATCATGACCTGACATTACATGACACAGGTAGAGCATGTGTCAAACTATATTTTTTCTTGTTTTGCACCACTTTCTGTATACATCATAAATGATTCCTTTTTATACGGCGTGGAAATCTATACGTGCAACTTTGTAGGTTCATTTTGTTAACATCAATCTTTCATGCTGTACTTCCTATCTTTTTAAAAGCGAATAAATATATGGTGAGATTTAAGGTCATGGTAAAATGTAAACAGAGGCAGCGGAGCAACACTGTCGAGAGCACAAAGGGCTGATTATACACACTATGCGGACTCAATAGCTCACAGGCATGAGCTGTCAGGTGTAGTGATCCCTGCGCCTCCCTCTAATCTAGGTGTTATTCTGTAGTTGATGGACATGTGCGGTGGAGACGCCGAGGTGTAGCCTTATACGGTTAAAATGTGTCACCTCGGGGAAGTGGAGCTGTTTAATT
Organism: Leuciscus leuciscus; assembly: GCF_965113295.1. Classification (NCBI taxonomy): domain Eukaryota; kingdom Metazoa; phylum Chordata; class Actinopteri; order Cypriniformes; family Leuciscidae; genus Leuciscus; species Leuciscus leuciscus. The sequence continues at coordinate 19,802,243 of NC_138740.1, read as the reverse complement.
TCACAGCATAATTAAGGGGTGGATTTTTGAACTATGAGGGGATTTGTGGCAGGATTGTTCGAGGGAAACAATGGCTGTACTTCGCAAACCGCTCTTGTTTTACACCGCACTCGCTTGTGAAACTACAGAACGATGTATTGTATACAGATTACTACAGCTGATACAAAAATCTGTCTACAAACACTAATTATGGCAGCATTACGGTACTAAATCTATGCAATTAGGAAATTGCAGAACTCAATAATAATTTGAAATACATTTACTATACAATTTGGTAGAAAAGTATTTAATTTGCATTTATGCATTTGGAAGATGCTTTATGCATTTTATTGCATTCAAGGATTGACCGTTCATATATTCCCTGAGAATCGAACCCAAGATCTTGGCGTTGCTAGCCTTATGCTCCACTGTTTGGACAATAGGAACTAGTGATGCATTAATATTAAAATTCTGGGCGATAAAATTTTTTATGTTTTGGCCGAAAAATGATTGAACACTAAATTCGAATAAAACACTAAAAACTAAAATTGATCATTTTAAATGCTACTTGTGAAGGTGTCACAATGTTATAATGCACAGAATGACAATATTCGTTTTAAGATTTACTAATGAACATTTCAGTGCTTTTAAAGATTAAATTGTAAATGTAATCTAAAGCCAATATATATCCAATATTAACAGATACTGAAACATACATAACCAACATTGATATATTGTGTTAATATGAAGGTTTATTTTTTGTTATGGACATTTAAAAAAAAAAGGTAAATATTAGTTGCCATTTCGTGATAGCTATTGAGCAATTTTTATATCTAAATTATTAGCTGAATTATTCACATGTTTGTGACATCTTCTATGGCATGTGTTTATGGTTAGTAAATTGACAGTAACTATTTCTGTCATATATGTTAAGGAATGATGCAGCATCTTGGTGTTTTATTGCCATTATGATTATGACTAAGTTACGGTTCAATCTTTTAAAGAACATGCATCATAACTGAAAACATGCATCATTGATCATGTTAAGAGGTAATGTAATGTAGAATCAATTAACCAGTGATGCAGGGGGTAAATGAGACACTGGACCAAATAAAACTCAATAATTGTAAAAAAAAAAAAAATAAAAAAAAAAATAAAAAAATGGATTTGTTAGAACAGGAAGTAGATTAATAACCATTACAGAACCACATTCCACATCTCCGGTTTCGGCATGCAAACCGGACAGACGGACAGACAGACAGACAGACAGAAGAAGAAATGGACATACGGTAGAAACTGGCCATAACGTAGGTTTGACAGCGATCACCAGTAAAGTCATTTGGACACCTGATGAAAAGAGACAAAACCATAGAGAGAGAGGGAGAGAGAGAGAGAGAGAGAGAGAGAGAGAGAGAGAGAGAGAGAGAGAGAGGGGGAGAGAGTGTCGAGCAGAGAAAAAAAAAATGCAAGAGAAAAAAGAAAGGGTGAAAGCAAGAGAGAGAGAGAGAGATAGAGAGGGGGAAAAGAAAGCAGAGAGAACATTAGGACAATAGCACAATTATGTACAGCAGAAGCAGAGGATCCCACTGGAGGAACCACTGTGTCTATTTCAGGACAGACTTAAGCCAGCAAGCCTTGGGAGGCGGAAGGAGGTAAAGGAGAGACAACAGTGGTAACCCAGTGACAGCCGGTCCTCTGTTTGCTGCATCTCAAGTCAACATACTTTTATTAGGTTTGGGCATGTATAACCGCTTGGGCTCTGTCTGCAAGCACCGCTGGCCGAAGTATCCGTCCGGACATCTGGGGGAAGGAGAGGTGATGAAATACAGAGATACACCAAACACACACAGACATCATACACAGAGGATATTATGCACGGCGACGTCAGAAACACATCCAGACAAACATCTGATAGTCAGACGATTCTCCAGCCATCATTTGTTTAAGAAGAGCACTTTCTGAATCATTTTTGTCTTGGTTTCTAAATATTTAACAACCATTCTTAAAACAAGATAATTTTACCGTATAGTATTTTAAGATTTCGTTTTCCAGAGAATATATCTTGAATTTACATCATAGTTTGACGTTTAATGTTTTTGAAAGAAGTCACCAAGGCTGCATGCATTTGTACAGTAAAAAATGTAAAGTAAAAACAGTGATATTGTGAAATATTATTACAATTTTAAAATGTATGATTTCCTGTGATGGCAAAGGTGAATTTTCAGCATCTTTACTCCAGTCTTCAGTGTTACATGATCCTTCAGAAATATATATCTGATAAGAAACATTTCTTATTATTATCAATGTTAAAAACAGCCGTTTAATATTTCTTTGGAAACCGTGGTACATTTTTCTTTTCAATATAAAGTTCAAAAGAACAACATTTATTTGTTTTCGTAATAATGTAAAAGTCTTTACACTTTAAAAAAATATTTTCATGATTTGTTATCACAACTTTTTTTTTTTTTCTCAAATCAACTTCGATAATTATTGTGGTTCAGATAACATAGAATTTTGAGTTTCTGTTGTCAAACCAATCACCTTCATTGTATTACCTCAATTTTTTTAATTTCAATGAACTAAAAATGTTAACTTTTAATCAATTTAATGCATCCTTATTGAATAAAAGTATTAAAAAAAATGTAAGTCATGTAACTGTATCAGTATTCTCTGAAACAAGTTTTTAAGCATAAAATAAAATAAAACTTAAAGTAATAAACAAATGTACTTCAACATATTTAACTCTTTTTAATTAAAGATATATTCTTTGAAAGCTAATTTCTTTTTAAAATGATTACATCTTACTATAGTTTGCTTCTCAAGCAAATTGATCTTGTTGTCTGGAAAACATGAAATAAAATTGATAAAAAATTATTTTGCAGCCCAGAATAAAGCCTGGTATGAACCAATCAGATTCTAGCAAACACCAACAGCTTAAACTGTATCTAAACCTATAAGCAGCACATCTCTAATATGGTCGCCTGATTATGACATGGCTCTCATTCATGGATTTGATTGGCCAATTATGCTTATTCATGTCATTCCAGTAAACAGATTACGCCTCATCAGTGCGCAATGAGCGATATGAGGGTAATGTTTTCACAGTGTTAATTCCTCTAACTCAATAACTGCTCTAGTCAGTGATCAATCACTGATGAATGGCCATCTTCAATTTTCAGGCCAAACAGAAATCGCGAGCGAGTGTTATCTTCTGTCTTCTGAACGCCGTCTCCCTGCACATCCCACGCTGCACCGCCAGAGGCTCGAAATTATTCGTTTTCCAGTGAAATCTCAGCATCCTCAAAACAAGTCCATTTACTTGGGAAGCATTAAAGATTTGTTTTCAGAGAATATGACTTTGTACCCTTCTGGCAAATAGTTTTTTTTCTAACTTTAAGCTTAAATCGAACACAATTCAGTGAGATCTTAAAGCAGCACTTAGCGGGCACGCATACACACAAGGTTCCTGTTAAAGTTAAAAAAGCCCTTTTGAAGTAGGATGTGAGGCATTACGCGTGACACTATACATGCAGCACACACACGAAGCCATTGGTAAGTTTATAGAGTGTAAAATGAGCCATGGTTCAGGCCGTAATCTCTTCACTGCCTGGTACGTGGTAAAACACTGCAGTTTTAACTACGGAGACCCTGGGAATAACAGAGAGATGGTGAGAGAGAGAGAGAGAGACCATAAGATGTTGTAGTCTTTAGGGGAACGCAGGAGGGAGAGAAGTTGGGGTATGTACCGGAGCGCAGACATGTGGGGGTCAAAGGTCATGGAAACAATGTTATCCTGCTGGAGACTGCCAGAGAGACCGAGCGACGTGTGTGCAAACGTGTGCCTCTCAGTCTGGAGAGGTCCTCTGGGATTTTAACTCCTCAACTTCATTCATTCCTTTCTCCAAATGAAGAACAGATTATATTACATCTGTCTATGTTCATTGTTTGCATTAAGCGTACAGACTCAGACTGGTCCTTGTGTCTTTACCTTGAAGAAATGTGGTAATGTGGTGATATTTTCAGGTTGGTTGAAATTCAGATTTGATATACCAAGTCTTCAAAAAAAACCTAGTGTTTCTTTACAAACCAAATGTTTTACAATAAAAAATGTAAAATAAATGAGATCAGCTTTCATTCATGGAAGAAAAGCGGTTAAACTTTCTCACAATTTTTTTTTTTCCCTTCTTCTAAACATAAAAAAACCCCCATTATTATTTATATTCATCAGTATTATTAATAATATGATATATTAAATATTTGAAAACTATTGCAGGATGCATTGATTATTACTTAATATTTATTATTATTAATATTATTTTTTATTTGTAAATAATAATGTATTTATTATTTTTGGAATCTTGTTTCCGCATAAAAAAAAAAAAAAAGGATAATTGCGACTTTTTATCTCACAATTCAGACTTTTTTTCTGGCAATTGCAAGTTTATATCCCGTCATATATATGATATAAACTCGCAATTACCAGAAAAAAAGCAGAATTGCGGGATATAAATAATTGTGACTTTATGTCTCGCAATTGTGAGTTTATATCACGCAATTCTGAAAAAATGTAAACTCGCAATTGAGAAAATTGACTTGTGAGATAAAAAGTCGAAATTACCTTTTTTATTTTTTTGTGGCGGAAACAAGCTTTCATAATTACTGTTCTAAAATGTGTAAAATAGTGATAATAATAATAAAATAAAGATGATTAAATATTGTTATCCAGACTAATGATTGGTACAGCCAGAAATTGCTATTCTCCCTGACGCTTTATTTCTTGTAGATCGTTGCATCATTCTTTTTTTACTTAATATTCTGTCTCTTTCCTCTAGTTTTTTCCCCTACTTAACCTCCGCCTCAACTCCGAGTGTCCCCTCCTCAGTTTTGGATATGCATTTTTCATTCCCTCTCTCCCTGGCAGTGGGAGCCGAAAGATTCCAGTTTAGTGAAAATCTACAAAGGCGGTGAGAGAGAAATAGAAAGAGTTTTTTTTGCCAGAACTGCGCTGTAGAAGTAAACCTGAAGAAGATAAACATCATGAACATCATCCAAACAAGCCTAGACGTCAGTGACAATGATACCAGTTCCAAGAATCCAGTTCCAGGTGGCCAAACCGTATATATATAGCTGAAGCTGAACCATTACCACACTGGGAAGTTTCAACATGGCAAAGAGCCACATAGTGCACAATTGACCAGTTATTGCATCATTTATATATTCAAAAGACAGCCATGCATTTACATTATCAGTATTATTATTTTTATTTTATTTATTTTTTTAGCTAAATTCAACAAGATGAATTTACTTGATAAGCAAAATAAAACGAAATATATCTTGAATATGGTTTATTTATGGTTCCATTCTTGTTTTAACCACAACATTTAAGGGGTTGAGGTTTGTGTGTAGAACAAGAAAACAAATCCTAATGGTTTGAGAAAAATAAACATAATTCAAGATAAATTATTTGAATACACACATATACAAATGTTAAGTAGCACAACTGTTTTAAACATTGATAATAATAAGCAGCAAATCAGCATATTTTCTTATCAGATATATATTTCTGAAGGATCATGTGACACTGAAGACTGGAGTGATGATGCTGAAAATTCACAGGAATAAAATAAATTACATTTTAAAATACATTAAAATAGAAAACATTCATTTTAAATTCCAGTAATATTTCACAACATTACTGTTTTTACTGTATTTTCTGATGAAATAAATGCAGTCTTGGTGAGCATAAGAGACTTCTTTCAAATACATAAATTGTAATGTTCCAAACTTATTTTTGACTGGTACTGTAGAAATGGATTTAAAACTATTTTGCTTCTCAAGGACATTGATCTTGTTTTAAGGATGTTCAAACATTTTCAACAAGGTTTCACAAATTGAAAATGTTTAGTCAAAAACGTAAAAAAAACCCACATAGTTAATGGGGTAAGAGCTGAATTAGAGCAATGAACGCAATTTTTAAGAGACAGATCAGGAAGAAAGAGTTATTTAATGGTGTGTTCACACTTGTAGTTCGGGTTCTCTTGGTTCTTTTGGTATGGACCAGAAAATAAATACATTTAGCCCTGGTTCGCTTAGCATTCACACTGTCATATTTAAGACCAAAGAGCCAAAAAATCTGCTTTTATGATGTATATTTTGCGACTGATCTTATCGAACATCCAGAACAATGCGGTGTGCAGAGCTAAACACTCATAAAAAGCTTATCAATTGTGAAAAAGAAAAAATCCTCCATTGCACACAAATGAAAATCTGCTGCAAGAGACGCTAGTTCTGACGCCTGTCCCGAACCGCAATGGGCAACATAGTTCCAATTGCGAGAGAAAAAACAGGTTTGCTTCAGGTATGTCCTTTTTAGGGTCGCATCTCATGCCATCACATCCTGTTTTTGGTTTGTTTAGATGTCTTTAGTCCATGTCACGTTCATATTTCAGTCATATCGCACCAGAGTTGATTTGGAAGTGGACTTGAGACCCATCTTTTCAGTGGTCTCTGTCCGCTTGTTTGGTGCACACCAGGGTTCAGCGTTCACACTTATTCAAATAAACTCCATTAACAGAGCAATCACACCAGAGTTTGTTTTAATCCAACCAAACCTGACAAGTGTGAACACACCCTAAATGAACAACCCATCTTCACATTTACAGTGGAATACACTGTAATAGAGAGCACTGTAGACTAAAAAAAACCTAAACCCTAAAAATAGCTCCCTCGGTCTGCTAGTTATAACATCTAATCCTGTTTTAAACACACATCAGTCTCTAACCAGCACCACTGGCAAATTACACATAAATATCAATCATATCATCAAAAGCTAAAATACAACTGTACATAGAATATTTATTTACTGAATCTTTATGTTTTGTCATTTTGCTAATCAGTTTTCTTTATCTAACTATTCAGTCAAATATTGAATGCTTTACTGTAAGGCTGTAGCTGAAGTTTCACTGGGTAAAGCTGCCTTAATTCATGAGAATGTCTTTGCACTAAAGCGCTGAGAGAGAGAAAAAACAAGAAGAGGAAAGGGTGTCTTTCTTCTGCGTCCTGTTGCCTTCGATCAGGTCACTGTAACTCTGTAAAATGAGAGGACCAGCACTGCCTAAAAGAGTCCGTTCTGACCCAGAAGGCTTTGCATCATTTCTATCCTGCCGGCGAATTTGTCAGAATTAATCAAATAATGTAGATTTTTTCCCGCACACACGTCATACCTAAACGAGATTCTCATGGAAATAAAGCCTGATCTCTTGATCTTCACTGTGTTACATAATAAAGGATGCAGCATCTGGTCTGAAGAAAAGTAAAAAAACAAAAAAAAAACACTTTCGATGCAGCTGTTTTCATGCACTAATATTTGGAAAGTTTAATGGCGCTTTCCACGAACAGAGTACACAAAAGTGCCTGAAGCTCTTAAAAAATGAAGTTTGCGTTTTTTTTCAACAAATGGTCAGTGAAAGGAGGCACTTAACTTGCTGATCGTCAACCTCAGGAGGTCAAACTAAAGTTTTATAAGTGGTTTTATTTTCTGTTCATTTTATCGATTAACAAAATTTGGGACATGAAAAATACAGTTTAAAACCCTGATTGTGTATTTTTCTAGCAAAAAAAATAAATTAAATAAAATTAAATACAAGTACAGGTGAAACTCGAAAAATTTGAATATCGTGCAAAAGTTCATGCATTTCAGTAATTCAAATTAAAAGGTGAAACTAATATATTTAGTATATACACTCACCTAAAGTATTATTGGGAACACCATACTAATACTGTGTTTGACCCCCTTTCGCCTTCAGAACTGCCTTAATTCTACGTGGCATTGATTCAACAAGGTGCTGAAAGCATTCTTTAGAAATGTTGGCCCATATTGATAGGATAGCATCTTGCAGTTGATGGAGATTTGTGGGATGCACATCCAGCGCACAGAAGCTCCCGTTCCACCACATCCCAAAGATGCTCTATTGGGTTGAGATCTGGTGACTGTGGGGGCCATTTTAGTACAGTGAACTCATTGTCATGTTCAAGAAACCAATTTGAAATGATTCGAGCTTCGTGACATGGTGCATTATCCTGCTGGAAGTAGCCATCAGAGGATGGGTACATGGGGGTCATAAAGGGATGGACATGGTCAGAAACAATGCTCAGGTAGGCCGTGGCATTTAAACGATGCCCAATTGGCACAAAGGGCCTAAAGGTTGCCAAGAAAACATCCCCCACACCATTACACCACCACCACCACCACCAGCCTGCACAGTGGTCACAAGGCATGATGGATCCATGTTCTCATTCTGTTTACGCCAAATTCTGACTCTACCATCTGAATGTCTCAACAGAAATCGAGACTCATCAGACCAGGCAACATTTTTCCAGTCTTCAACTGTCCAATTTTGGTGAGCTCGTGCAAATTGTAGCCTCTTTTCCCTATTTGTAGTGGAGATGAGTGGTACCCGGTGGGGTCTTCTGCTGTTGTAGCCCATCTGCCTCAAGGTTGTGCGTGTTGTGGCTTCACAAATGCTTTGCTGCATACCTCGGTTGTAACGAGTGGTCAAAGTTGCTCTTCTATCAGCTTGAATCAGTCGGCCCATTCTCCTCTGACCTCTAGCATCAACAAGGCATTTTCGCCCACAGGACTGCCGCATACTGGATGTTTTTCCTTTTTCTCACCATTCTTTGTAAACCCTAGAAATAGTTGTGCGTGAAAATCCCAGTAACTGAGCAGATTGTGAAATACTCAGACCGGCCCGTCTGGCACCAACAACCATGCCACGCTCAAAATTGCTTAAATCACCTTTCTTTCCCATTCTGACATTCAGTTTGGAGTTCAGGAGATTGTCTTGACCAGGACCACACCCCTAAATGCATTGAAGCAACTGCCATGTGATTGGTTGATTAGATAATTGCATTAATGAGAAATTGAACAGGTGTTCCTAATAATCATTTAGGTGAGTGTATAACTATATTCATATGCATGATTATACTTTTCAGAGGGCCGACATTTCTGTATAAAATCCTTTTTTTTTGTTTTATTTTTTATTTCATGTAATATTCAAATTTGTATGAGATTTTGATTTTAGGGTTTTCATAAGCTGTAAGCCATAATCATCAAAATTATAACTTTTGTACGATATTAAAATTTTTCGAGTTTCACCTGTATATCCTAAATTAAGTTGTTATGCAGAACAGGCTAGCCAGTTTGGACCAAAAGCACTTCCATAATTAGCAATAAACTTATATTTTCAAGTAATTAAAGAAAAGATATTTGGTCTTTTTTCTTACAGTAACTTGTAGAATTGAAGGTTGACCTTACAGATGCAGTCAACCACATTTTTTGTTGTTGTTACAATTCAGAACAGAATCAGATTATTTACTTGTTTTATCATTGTGCTGTACAAATAATGTCCAAATAATGTTCTTCTTGAGTTTAAGGAATGTTACAAAAGATTTTTTTTTAAATGTTATGTTTTTTCCCCACTGTTCTAGGATTTTAATTGCTGGATACAGTCAGGAAGATCAAGACATCAGAAGTGGGACAGGCCAAAATAACCATTTTAAGAAGAGACTTTCACAAAACAGCAGAATACGGTTGTCAGCCCTGTATTTGGTGTGCGATTTGTGTTTACGTTCACACACAGTTCAGTCATTTACAGGAGTGACAACCACATTCTACCGAACTCACAGCCATACATTTTCAGGTCTCAGGACCGATGTGTACTGTGTTCATGAGAAGTGAATAATATAGTTAGAGATGGCCACTAAAAACAAAACTCAATAACCTACATTCTTCAGATCAGAACTTGTCCCTGATGCAAAGCCGACTACTACAGGGCCCCCCTCAGTGGCGGGCCATGAATCTCCTCTGGCATTTCTCTCTCCTCCTCAGTTTTGTCATCTGTCCCAGTCTTATGTAAACATGACAGGGGTGTCGATGTGGAGCTGCCGTAACTTGGCAGGGCTGTGAAATACTCCCCCCGCCCCATCATTCCAGCAAGAAAATAATTTTAGCCTGGGTCATTTATTACTTCTTCCTTCACCCCCTATGTGTGTGTGGAACTTTGTATTTCAATGAAAAGGAGGCAGCCATAAATATGAGGTAGCTTGTATGGCTAGACTTGTTCAGCCGGTGAGTAATTCCTATGGAAGCCTGGCCTATATTGAATGAGATAGCTTTGGGGCAACAATTCCCAGCGGGCCTCGACTGCATTATCCGACTTTTCTGGACCTGTGCCTCACCCATGAGTGAATTAGCTGCAGCAATTGAGTTATTGCTCCTTCCAATTTGTACACAACTTATTGAATGGCTGTTGCAGACATGTCCTGGCAGTTTGCTTGCCAAGCAGTATTCCAGGGGCGCACGCGCGCAAGCACGCATGGCGTGCATCTGGGCTGAAAATACCAGCAGGTGCTCTCATAACATGGCGCAACATGCGGTCTGAAATTGATTTAAAAAGAAGAAGATGTAGAAGTAGAAGAGAAACAGCACCTTACATTCGCTGCTATAAGAGCTGGTCACATAAACACAAACTCGTTTCCATGTGCTCCTGCATCCTTGTTTGTTATCTTGCCCTTCGCAGCTACTTAATCGCCCTGGTCTTGTTTTGATAATGCGGGCGAAAATATTTTTTCGGCCCATAACAAGACGTCCCGAGCACCCCCGATTTAAAAGCATCTGTGTAAATCGCTGTCCTTTTCCCCTGTGATTGAAATGTAAGCAAACGGACTTATTTACCTTGTGGGAGGCCTCTGGCTCTTGTAAATATTTGTTCTAGCTCTAAACCAGCATGACATGGCATTTTACAATGGTTTGATGCACACCGCTCCAGCACGCTAAACGTGGGCCACCGGAGGGGGACGAGAGGTCTGTTTTTTTAAATTCCCCAAGCACATCACAGTCATATCGCGCTCATCAACATCTGCACCAGTGAGTCAACACGCTGTACCCCTGACACAAGAGGGACACGACCGAAGACAGATGCGATAGATGGAGAGAATGAGTTTGAGAAGAAAAGGATGGGCGACTTGATGGATACCATTTGGCCATTGCTGGAATAAGGCAAGGGATTCTTACTTCACTTAGCGTGCCGTTCTTAATCTCTCACTTATGCGGAAACATTATGATGAACCTAAAGTGCCCACAGTTTAAGAAGAACCCATATACATTCAGAGCAAATATAATACATGTGGAAGCCCTTTGATTTGATTTACCAGGAGTATGAAATAGACTGACATTAGAGTAAAGGAAATTGAGAGAAACTCACTTGCAGGAAAACTGATTTATACCATGTATGTAGTAACAGTCACCGCCATTCACGCAGTATGCCTTCTCGGTGTCGTTGCATTTTCTGGCGTGGCCCGAGCCGGGAGATAACGTTGTGGTTACTGCAGGAAACAAAGACACAAACATCTTAAGACATCAACAAGGCATGCCAACCAAAACACAACAGACAGAGCTTTCATTGAGTGCCTAGTAAACAATAAAGAGAACAACCATGTGGTTGTGCAAGAACCAAAATACACGCATGCCATCTTTTCAGATAGCATTCATTACAAGTTACTGATCATTTATCACACTTCACTTCATGTCCCATTCCCTACAATAACAGTCATTCACTAGAACAATGACTCTTTGGTTCCTTCGCAAATCTCTCTGTACATCTTTGCTGCTCTGCTAAAGTTCGAGATGTTCGATATAGGCAAAGAAAAGCATTTCAGTAAGCGCTGGAACCCCCCCCAGCCCACGCCACCTGCTCCGGCTGATTCACAGGTCTGGAATGGATCCGTAATCCCGCAGTATTATCGGAGCAACGTTCAACGTGTTTTGGGAATATTGCACCTCATGGGTAAAAAAAAATGAGAGGCCTGCAGAAAATTATACGTGGCGAAATCAAATTATGGCCAGTTTGACAGCAGTTTGTTTACCTTTTGTACCAGTTCAATGGGTGAACATTGGGATGCAAGAACATGTTTATTGAAAATGTAATCAAAAGCAGAAAACGTGAAGAGTGACTGGGCAAACTGCTTCCCGCAGCCACATTAAGCACATACCTTCGCGGTTTCTCACCGCTGTTAAACTGAACATGTCTACAAACACTCATGTCATCACCACCCAATTGATGCCTTTTCAAACACGCAATGGCTTTTTGTTTAGCACAGCACAGTGGAGCATCTTTGTCAAGCTGAAACGGCGTTCAAAGCAAATGTTTTGAAGGAACATGCTTATTTAATCTTGCTAATCACAACGAAAAAGACGAATGTCTCTCTTCCAGCAGTTTTTACGGCATCACTCCACCACATCAAGCCCACTTTTATTTATGTAATTAAAGAAATATTGTGATTTCCAAACTAATGTTGTTAGTTTTGCTGGTTAGCGTGGCTCAGTTAGCCCCTGCTGGTAGATAACGTTACTACACCATTTTGGGAGCTGAAAAGCATCTCTCTGCATTGACGCCCAGATTTTGCAAGCAACGTAATAATATAAAGGGTCAAAAAGGGAAATTTATAAATGCATTTTAATTTTCATTAAAGAAGAGGTGTATTCAAAGCATTGTATGTAGTTTTGCAGTTTTTTGCAAGCAACATTTTCATATAAAGGGTCAAAAAAGGTGAATTTACACTGCATGTGTGGCATTCTAATCACCACTGAATATTTCCATTACAATTTATATTTTATTTCTAAATGCGTTTCCTATTCATTTATACACTGAGGGACAAGTTGAAATTATGGTCTGAGGTAACTGTCAACACGTGGTAGCTTCATCAATCTAGCAACCAGGCATATTCGTTGAACTCAAGTCTTGTTTCATGCTCGAGACACGTTTATTTCTCTAACAGATTACACAAACATGGACTCATGAACATGTCAGGCAGTATATGGTGAATCAATTGGCTAAGCATGAGGGTGGGACCTAACATTGTTGGAATGAGTCATGGCTTTACATGTTCTCCTGCATGATTTGAGATGTGCCATTTTGTGCTTCAGTGGAACTAAGAACATCTGATCGTGAATTCACATGATCGCAAATTCATTTTTTATTATTTGATTAGTGACCTAGAAGCAGTGAAGAACCTTATACATTTCTTATTCATTTTTTATCATAATGTTTGTTTGTTTAAAATTGTTCAAAATTCCTTTTTTTTAGGTTTAAATTAAGATTGTGAATGCCAGACTTACAATTCAGTGTCAGACACGAATAGATAATGCTTGTTGTATGATTTTCAGTAATACATAAGGAAACATTCACAATGATACAGTACAAGAATATTGATATTTTTTGTAAGATCTGAAAACCCTGAACTAAGGACTGATAATTATATACACTACATTTAAAGTGCCCCTATTATAGTTTGTCGAATATTCCCTTTCATGCAGTGTGTAATACAGCTGTTTGTGAATGTAAACGTTCTGCAAAGTTGTAAAGTGCACAATAAATACAGTTATCAATGTTGACAGTTGTGCTGTTTTTGTGGAATTCCTTTTAACTGAAATATTTTTTCTAACAATATAAAAGTCTTCACTGTAATTTTGGATCTTGCAGAATAAAAGGATTAATTTCTTTACAAAAAAAGTAAACTTTTGAACGGTAATGTAAGATTTCTTAAAGAATAAAAACGTTATGGATAAAACAAAAGGGTTTCCTCCTCGAATTCAGACATGATTGAAGACTGTCTTGTTCCGAATGAAAAGAAAAGTGTGATAATAAGTCAAAGTCAAAAATTTGAAGGCAATTGTCTTCAGTGTAGCCTAAGGCCTGAGACGAAATAGGTCAGGAATTCAGCACAGAACAAAATGAGCCATCTTGTTCTCCTCTTTCTCTCTGCGAATGAAATAATCCACCGGATTTCCAACCATGAGCAGCTCATCGTAGGACTACGGCAACCCCACACACACACACGTGTAACACCCGGCTGTAGCCAGGCCAAGAAAAGTGAAACGTTAGCAGATGTGGAAATGCACTTTATGCGTATCGGGGCCCATCCTGATATCAAACATGATCTAGAGGTACTAATGTTACCACATCAAATCACATGCGTGAAATCAGAGCACCCTTGTGGATTGGATATGAGGGGCAGAGAGTTTCTGAACTTTCTTGTAGATTTTCATGTTCACGAAACTGCATGTCTAGTCAGGTTGTGTATTTGTGTATAAGCAATAATCACATTGTGTGGCTCTGGAATCCTAGACAGCTTACAGAACATCTTGTGCCAGTTTGTTGAAACAAATACAACAGACGGTGTGGAAAATCAGGGTGTTTTCACACTTGGTCCTTTTCAGGGGTCTAAACGCAGTTTGTGTGAATTTTGGCCCATATGTGAACACTCCAAGCGGTCTCTGACCCCTTAAAAGCTAAGCGAACCGAGACCATCTAGGGAGGTGTCTGAATATGGAACGCTTTCAGCTAATGGTACGGTTTGCTAAAAATGTTCATTATGAACACAAATCAGTCTGGGCTCACTTGATTTTTCTATTCACAAAAGTTTGGTCATCAGATGCCTCCGTACCAATCGGCTGTTCATCATGGCTGCTGCTTCTGGCAGATCTCTACAAATTATTAGTTCACAAAGTACACTTGTTTATTGGAATTTCAACCGCTGTTTAAACCAAACTGTTTAAGAGAGACGTGGCTGCATGCCTTGCCAGTTTAAAATTCTGATATACAGTTTTACGAGCGCACACACCTTAAGCACATGCACAAAAAGCCAGCTGTTACAGAGTGTGTACAAAACTAAATTCTCTTTAGCGTCTTATTGCGTTTAAAGTGTAAAAAAACACATAAGGCTCACATAAACAGTTGCTTTTGTCTTAAGTTAATGTAAACATCTGGGATAGAAATCGTGCATGTGTGTATCAGTATATTGGATCCGTGCATTACTGTAGTTCTTAAAGTGACAGCAGCCAAATATAAGAATCAGTAGAATCATCATATGTTTTATTCATACAGTGAAGATTATGCAGTTTTATTTTTTCATTTGATTGTTCCATTTCTTACTTGAATACTACTTTTAGGTATACTGTACCTGAAAAATGTAAAGCAGTTTATTTCACTTGCATATTTCTTTTATTGTATATTGCGTCCTGGATGCAAGGAAAACAATTACAAATAAATGTGATTTACAAAAGTGGATCGGATGTGTGATATAGTGCAAGAATATGGATGCAGTATTGCAACAAAATGCATATTTTTGTGCAAAAGAAAAACAACTTAGACTTAAGCTCTTTCAACAGCATTTGTAGCAATGTCGTTTTACAGAATAATAATAATAAAAATAATTTTTGGTTAGTGAGGCACATACAATGTAAGTGAATGAGATCACATTTTGAAGGCCATAGGGTCAGCCATCACATACTGACCTGGATTAGATCCAAAAAGCAACAGTATGAACACAAAGAGGTCTGAGACCACATTCCTACTTAAGTGGACCTAAAGGATCTGAGTCCTCTCTCAGGGACAGGGACAGTGTGAACGTAAAGAGAACTGGGTCTTTTTTTTTTCACTTGGTCCACTAAAGGAGTCAGAGTTTGGTTCTTTTAAAGAGGACTCAAGAAAACACCCTCAGTAACATTAAGGTTGTGATTGTCTTGCATAACTTGAGTGAATATCAGATGTTTACTGAGCAAACAAGTTTATTTACTTGGTTTCATTATAGTTATTATTTCACAGTAACCGTTCTCAAATGCTGATGTCTTTGTTTTTGTTTTTGTTAATGTAATATTAATTTATTTTTACTTGTTGCCTTCCAAAATATGCAGTTTCTGCACAACTAGCATCACTAAGAGAATTGTAACAATATTGACTGTTTTCAAACCAGTTTCCTGAACACATTTGCCATTGGTCATCCAAAGAGATAGTCCCGCCCCCAAACACATGCCATTGGTCAAGGTTTTTTTTTCTTTCTATTTGGATAGGACCACGCATCTGAACACCAAGGCTCCAAGAAAACTCATCTTGCAACATATTTAAATGTTTATATTTCGAAATTCACTCAGCTGTGTGACATTCAAGAGGGA
The DNA here is from genome assembly GCF_965113295.1 of Leuciscus leuciscus. NCBI lineage: Eukaryota > Metazoa > Chordata > Actinopteri > Cypriniformes > Leuciscidae > Leuciscus > Leuciscus leuciscus. Next base: position 19,786,252 of record NC_138740.1, on the reverse strand, counting down.
GAGAGAAAACAACAGCAATTTACAACTATAATAACACTCCTTTCAACAACATGCATGCGGGTTGGCCAGGATCCAGCTGGTTGCTGGGAGGCACACGTTCCCTGCCACCCCTTTCCTCCCCTCCAAGCCCGCTGAGAGTTTTAGCATATCTCAGTGCCTATTTACCCCACTAGAGGACTAATGGCACAGCACACTCAACAAGACTCAGCCTCCCTGGATGGAAAGATGGAGTGAGAGCAGCCCTCAGAGCCTCATAAAGACCACATCCAGAGGCTCAAACATTCAGATCGGCCTTTAAAACATCTCCACAGTCTCCCAGAGCTTTAGTAACAGGCATGTTTGTATTCTTTACAGTCGCCTCTGTTTATCCCCTTGAGGGTGAACGGATGGACTGCGAAGCTGACTATATTAAGACGATATTCACTTTTGACTATTTAACGCAAACGCAAGTAAGTATTCTGGTGCATGCAAAAATTCTGAAATTGGACAGCTGTATGCTATGTATTTCAATTTTCTTCCCTGTTTTATGCATTACACAAATTTGGACTTTTCAGAACGGAAAGTTTCAAAGTACTCTCTGACAGTTAGATTAAAAAGAAGAATGTTACTAGGACTGTTCTTCCAAAGCTGCAGGAAGACTTGCGTGTCAGCAGCCTGTGGGGTAATTCTGCCAATGTCTGTCATGTTTATGCCTCTGGTCTAGTGATACACTTCAAAAATCTCCCTCCATCAGTAATTGAGCTCTGACAGTTACACGCCTGTACAATATTCCTTCCTGTTTCTGAGGTTACCATCAGCTGTCTGCTGGAGATCTGGAAAAACTTGCCAAATACCTGCTGAGGCTGCATGTGCTAGGGAGATGAGGTGGAGGGGGGAATGTGTGGAGCAGAGAGTGAAAGAGAACGGGTTGAGGTTTGGGGTGAAGGTGGTTTAAGAACATTATTTGGAGAAAACTATCTATTTGAATTGCCATCTCATCACATGCTGCTAGCATAAGACCACAGAACTTTTTGTGCCAATCACTTGAGCTGGAAATGTCATGTGACCACTAGGGATGGGACGATTACCGGTTTCACTATAAACCACGATAAAATGTACTGACGGTTAGTATTATCGTTTAAAATTTAATTATCATTAAAACCATGTTCGATTATCGCGATTTTAATAACTCACTGTAAATCCTGTCCAGCCAGCAACAGTGTGGCGCAGGCGCAGGCGCAGCGCGCAATGTTGGGTTTTTATTGGAGAAGGAATGGCGGAAGGCAGTGACCGTGGACCAAATCTGAGGTGTGGTCATATATTAGCTTTTACAAAAGTCCTGAGTGAAACTTAATCAAGAATGGTCACCCTGGAAACACTTCAAATCTGCCAAGTCGTCTGGTGTGACCATCACCCACTGTTTATAGCGAACGCAAGGCAAGTTAACTTTGACCTCAATACCAAAACTACGTCTGGGAAATAATTGGGCACAAAATGTTGTTCTGAGTTGAAATATTTGATCTCACTCACTTGAAATAAACGTGAAGCTTCCGCGGAGAAAAGTTCGCAGCAAGTGGCTCTGAGCCAAAGACGAACGAACAAGTTCAAACAAGACTATTAAGAGTGACATTTAAGGGATAATAATGTATATCATTGTACACTTATTACACCGATTTTTTTTTTTTTTACCACATAATTACGGGGACATATTGAATTGAGATTGTTTTAAATCTTACCTGTTTATAAATCCTTAAATCCTATCATTATAAGGAAGGAAATGCCACAGAATATAATCTTGCTTAAAGTGCATAGAGCTGCTCGTTTTAGTTGTTGTTTGTTGATTTTCAAATATAAAACTTGTTGAACTGTCTTCAGTGCGAGCATCAGTTATTTTTGAACATTTTCATCTCCTTTTAACAAAACCGTGATAATATTGATAATCACGATAATTTTGGTCACTATTATCGTGATGTGAAATTTTCATACCGTCCCATCCCTAGTGACCACTAACGCAAACAGCCATAAGCACTTTATAAATTAGATTATTTATATAGTTATAAACAATTTATTATAAAAATTATACAATATAAATTATTATAAATATTTTTATAGTATAAATTATATATAAATGAAAAGTATTTTCACATATAAATATATATATACATTTATATACATGTATTAAATGATTTTTTTTTTAATTTAGGGCCTTCCAATGTAAAATTTTTGTAATTCTGAATGGCTGTGAATGCAAAAATGTATCAAGATTTTTATACAAACAGATTAAGTTTGTTGTCTGCTAGCATGGCATGCTAACTAGCAAATCACTGACCGCTTAGTATAAACCAAATGCGCACACTTATCCAGCTATTAAACCTTTTATAAATAAATCTTTTAATTTTGAAAAATAAGTAAGAGCAGCTGAGTAGAAAATAAGTCAGTTTGCTATTCTCAGTTGCTTGCTTCTAAGCTAAACCAGACTTAGGCTAGCCATGTTCACGCCACAGTTCACGCTAAATGATCAACAAAGCATTCCAAGTTAACAAGGTCAGTTTCACTACAGTCCTTGACAATTGCTGTTAATTCAGTCTCACACTCATCCTCTTTTTACATTCAGCTGCAGTGCCAGGCCATTTTCCAAGCCTCATGTTCACTGGCTAGGCTAGGTTACGTTTCTATCCCTGACATGCTAAAGTTCTTAATGGCATGCACTAAGCAACTTTCACTACAGCTCCCATGAGAGGTCACTTTCTCCTGCGTGAAAACCCAAGGGTTGGTCAGCGAGCTTAGCCCTGAGTTTGATTAATCCTTCATGGCCAAGGAACTGAAAAGAGGGCCTGGGTGGGGGCAAAACGGGGCCATCTGGAAGGCTTCATAAACATGTCTATCTTTCTGCACTCTCCAAAGGGTTCTATGAAAGTCGTAAAAATGAAAGGAGAGGTCCCTTTGCTGAGAGTGTTTTATTTTTTCTTCTGGAGACACATTCACCAGGTCCAAACGAGTAATTTCATAAGTGTAGAGATGTTCGACAGGTGCCCCTTGTATTCATTTGCAGGCTTAACCCTCATGTTCTGTTTGCAGACTCAGAGACTCAATGGCTTAACAGCTTAAAAAATATAATTAACAGTGAAGTATCAGGTTGATGACTTTCCAAATCTTGTGATTTATGTGTATTAACATAAATTCAACCCAATAACATGCTTCAATAGTCCTTTATGATTTTTTTTTACAATACTTATTTTGGGGGTCCTGGAGGTCCCAGGTATAGGCCTACAACATTTGATTCTCTACTTTAAATGGATAAAACACATTTCTTAAGCCTAGTCCCAGACTAAAATGCATGTTTGAGCTGTTTTAACTGAAAGCTATTCGCACTGACATATCTTAAAATAGGTCACTGACATTATTTTGTCTCAAGATGCACATCAGTAATGTTTTTTTCCAGGGCATATTTATAAAATCTACTTAAATGCCCCACTTAAGTAAGGCCTATACTGGCTTAATCTAAGCCCTGCCTGTGAAACCAGACCTTTGAAGGGAAAATAAGTGGTCAATTCCAAATTACTTTTATTATTATTATTATTACACATAAATCACTGAGGTCTCTGTGACCCCAAACATAAAACAACCAAATCAATTTAACAGAACATGAGGGTTATTTCAGGACTTAAAACAAATAATATCCACTAGCTCCAATTACTTCCACATTTGCTGATACATCCTTTGGTAGTTTGAGAGCCAAAGAAAAAGTTCAAAAGCTCCAGTGGATGACAAATGATGCTTGAGAGATCATGATAGTGAATCCATGGTTAACCCCCTATGCCAGGAGATGTGTCTTGTTACAGCTGGGAGCAGAATCCCATCATTGCAAAGAGGTCAATTTAAACAGCATGCAATCTTACAACTTTTGAGTGCTTTCCATTACGCGAAACCATTATGTGCATCCCTTTTGTTTAAAGAGGTTGCCAAAGCCTTTCAGAGAGGTCTTCTCAATTTCACATTTATATGTGCACCACTGCATTTATTAAAAGCCTCTAAACAAAATCATATGGCCCAGAGCAAGTAAAGAAAAAACAGCTATCACACTATCAGTTTTCTAGCAACAGCTTTGGTGCACTGCAGGGCACGAGAGTTCAGATGTCAGTGGTGTTTTGATTGTGTCGCAGACTGGCGCTGAACTGTGGAACTGATGTCATTTTATCTGTGGACAAGTATGCATGATTGTGTGCTCAAGGGCAAGTGCAAATAAAGAGCAATAAAACAAAATAATAAACAAAGAAATAATTCCCTTTATTATATATTATAATATATTTTATATAAATGTTTTATATAGTGAGCCAATATTCTTTAACTTGTATATATTTTCTAGACAAGTTAGAGAATTTCCCATATTTTTTATAATAAAATAAAATAAAATAAAATAGTAAGTTTACTTACTATTTAACCAGCAGATTCATTACGTAAGGCACAGATACAGTTCCTATTACGGCCCACACAAGCTAACATAAAATCCCTATAGGTAACACATTATCCTATGTGCTATTTTACATAATTCTCTTTCAGAGTGTTCCATGTGTAGTAAAAATGTAGAATACAGCTGTGGTGTGAGTGCATTCTTCAGTGCTTTACGGGCCCTGTGTAATCTATTATCTCTTTAAGACTTTTAGTGTGGACTTGAGACTCTTCATGTTTGCATTAACAACGACGCACACCAGCAACAAAAGGCGAGCCTGTTAGGAAACAGAGCTTTCCCTGAAGTGTGATTGCTATAGTGATCCGGTATTTGGATATTTACTTAAGTCTTTGTAAAAAGAGACATTGGACCAGTCAGTGGAAAAAAAACCCTCCGGTCCTTAGAATAAAACTTCAATATTTACGCCTAAAGACATTCTAAACAAATGGCTCTTCCATAAAAGCTTCACAAGCATGAGAACAAGCAGGTAAGACATTTACATACAGTATTTGCATATTGCATATTTACAAGTTCAAAGGGAGTTTGTGAGACATGAGACATGTGTCAACGTCTTTCCAGGCACTGTTTAGGCAGGAGGCCAAAACTAAAATGCGCTCTGTCCAAAGAATCTCTATGACTTGTATCATAATGCTCAAAAAACCTCGTAATAGTAACGCACCCCAACTTCAGAAAAAGACTTAGAGGGTACTCTTTACCCTCAGTCCACCAAAAAGGAAACAGAAATGTGACCCTGGATCACAAAATCAGTCACAAGTCGCACGGGTATATTTGTGGCAATAGCCAACAATACATTGTATGGGTCAAAAATATAGATTTTTCTTTTATGCCAAAAATCATTAGGATTTTAAGTAAAGATCATGGTCCATGAGGATATTTTGTAAATTTCCAACCGTAAATATATAAAACATTTATTTGTATGAGTGAATGCAGCACAATCGCGAACATAAATGGACAACTTTAAAGGCCATTTTCTCAATGTTTCGATTTTTTTGCACCCTCAGATTCCAGATTTTCAAATAGTCGTATCTCGGCCAAATAACTATTATAACAAGCCATACATCAATGGGAAGTGCATGTATTCAGCTTTCATATGTAAAAATCTCAATTGACCCATGTGACTGGTTTTGTGGTCCAGGGTCACAAATAATGAACGGAAGAATAACAGAAGCCTAGAATGAACTCTGTTCTGTATTTGTTCCTTTTCATTAACAGGTCTTTATTTTTCTCCTCTATTGCATGCTTCCTGCTGCATAGCTGATGTGTCTGGTCTTGTCCTCCACAATCATTTCAGAGACGACTCTGAGAAATCAAAGAGTGCTATTGCTCGGGATTGCACAACAGGACGCGAGTGTAAACAAGCAAGATTCGGGGCACTTACCCAGAGGGGGTTGGGCGCTGCTGGGCGGCGTGAGGGCGAGGGCAAGGGTGCTCGTTGGGCTGGAGGTAGGCTCGGAGGAGGCCGTGCCCGGGGTGAGCGTGGGCAGAGACTCTGGGAACCATCGGAAGGATGAGACGGGACTGCTGTGCGTCCGTGGAGCATCATCTGTGCTGAGCCCCTCCTCCTCATCCTCTCCCCTGAGAAGATCCAGCCAGTCGGGTTCCCTGCTACGACCAGCTCCCTGAATCAATGCCCGGCGGAGCAGCAGCAAACAGGCTCCGAGTCCCAGTAGCAGAAGCAGCAAAACGGGTACAAGGAGCAGGGCTCTTCCTCCGCATGCTCCCCGGCAGCAGGACCTTGGAGGGCGGCGCGGGGCCGGCTGTGGCGGAGGGAAACGCTCACCTCCAGCCCCTGATACGAGCCCAACCCTCTGCCCCTGACAAAGAGACACCAAAAGGACGGGCAGCGGATAGACAGACACATCTGGGTCCATCGGAGGCTTGTCCAAATCCTGCTCGATCCCTCCCTGCTCGTGCTTCCTCTGCAAGCGCTCATAGGGCTAACGTGTCCGGTACGAAATCTCCATCGCACACTTCTCAAACTGCCCTGCACACACACATACCCTGAGGCCAGTTGTCAGGACTCACACAAGGCCGCCCTCACACACTACCGGGCGTGAAATTGCGGCATTTCGGTTCTTGGGGCGAGCTGGCAGACAGAAAGAGATCGCTAGATGTGGGGCTTCAGATCCGGGACGACCCCACCCAGAAACAGCAGCACCAGCCCGACTGCCCTTCTTGCACCAGCTCTGATGGTCACAGCCAGCTGCAGCAAATCCACCCCGCTGGAGCACACATTCACACACCCACATATATACCAGCATCCGGTCTGATGGGGAAAACAGAGGGGCTCTTCCCACCCAAACACACTTAATGAAGTAATGAATACTGCGGGCAAGACCACCAGCAACATGTGGCATGGGGGAGTGGGAGGGACAGCTGTGGCAGGCGGCTACAAAGGGCAGCACCTTTAAAAGAAGCAAGCAGGAATGGGAAATATATGTATTCCTTATGTGAACAGATAGAAGGCCTCAAACACAGCACACAGGCATAAAAAATCTGACCCCCGAGTCAAAGGTCACACACGGCGCCTAATGGGCAAAGCTTCGTAATCCGAAACACGCTCCATGACGAATACAAAACTCCTCTACTGTACACACATACACATGGCCATAAGCACCATTGAGGGGGACACATCTTTCCCAATAATCAATTTGTGGTTGATTATTGTGGGTTTTTCAAAGAACAATTCTTAGACTTTACAACCTTGAATATTAGGTAGCATCCTTGCAGATTAATTTCACAAAAAATGTCCAGGTCACATTTCACCCAAAGTTCAAAGGTGAAAAATATATATTTAAATTATATTAAATTGTACTTTAATAAATCACATTAAAATTAAGCCTAATTTAGGAATATTAAATAATTGGAATTCTTTTTATAATTTCAGACATGGCAACACTCATCGGCTTATTCATGATACATGATACAGTTACACTTTATTTATTACAACTTAGGTTTCCTTGTCACGGTATAATTATACAAGCAGTACTAAGTACTGAGTAATAATAATTACCAACATGTATTAACTATATGAGTTAGGGTTAGGATTAGGGTTTGGTTTAGTTGATTTTAATTAAGCATTATTTACTGTGAGACATCAAACAGGCAAGAAGGACACTGCGAAATTAGGTGTTACCAAAAATGTAATACTGTAGAAATAGCTTTATTATCATAAAAAAATAACATGATAATGCAATTAAAACTGGTAATTTTATTGTAATGTAATGTATTTATAATGGATAACTTGAGATAATAATGCTGTGACGCCTTAATTCACTTTCAATTCATTTGACATTGCCCAAGATAACTGTTTTAAGTTTTTTGTGTGCGTGTGTTTTACTTGTGTATTAAAAATGGCAGAGATTTTCAATGTGTCATTAACCAGCCGTAACATGGAAAAATATTATAACCTTACTTTTAAGGGGCAGAATTGTAAAATCAGTGAATATTTAATAATAATAATAATAATAAACTTTTTTCTCTCAAAGTTTGGATGAAATATGACTGGTACATATTCCAAGACAAGTTTCACGAGATTCGCTCTCAGTCCTCATAAAGAAAACTCAGCAGAGCTATTTGGGCTCTTGGCAGTCTTTTGTTTGTTGATGTGTTATGTAAAGCCACCCTATTTGTGCTGAATTAGGGCTGCTGTCACCAGTTGTTCGCGTCGGACTGTAAATACAGTGACTGATGGTCGACACGGCCCGTACCGCTCACCCACACCGATCAATGTCTTCAGTTCCCTTACAGATACTTGACATCCTAGCAAAGCCACTGCCAAACGTCCCAAAAAGATTTCTAGCATCCTTTAAGCCCAGTTAATCTTGTCATTTGGGCTTGAGGAGAAAGCGAAGGGCCCGTTTTTTGCAACATAACGAGAAAGAGAGGTTGGGTGGTTATATAGAACGCTGCTTGAGAGGACAAGAAAGAAATGGCAGACTTGAAAAAGACAGGGCAACATGCTTATCCCCAGTTTGACGCTGGCGCTTGGCCAATGCCTGGAGTTAAAATTCTACATTAAAGACAAGTAATGGTTTATATGAGTCAAGTTAAGCAGAAATGGATTGGCTTTCATCACAGAGGCAGGTGTTGTGTGTGTGAAGTTTTGTGAGGAGCTTCACACTGGTGTGTGAGAGCGGGAAAGCGGCTGAGAGAGAGGGAGAGAGAGGGATTGCTGCTGGTGGGCCCCAGCATGACTGATGAGTTTGGAACAATCGGCCGCCCAGCTGCGTTTTCCATCAAACACATTCCTCTCACCTCACGCTTTCCCTCTGTCCCACTCGTTCACTCTGCGGCTGTAAGCAGCGCCCCCTAGGGACGTGATTTTTATGTGATGGACAGAAAGACTTGAGCCATTTGTGGCAGGAACATCCTCATACATTATCTATACTACCATAGCCTGGATTTCACATCATCCTATTTTTCCTACAGACAAATGATCTTTGATTCTGACAAGATTGAATATGATCTGATTGCGTGCAATTTAATATTACTCTATTTTCATTTGGTTTGAATAAGAACCAAAGGGTCAAAATTGAAAATATGATCCATGTGTACAACTGCCGCAGGTATTATGCAAATAAAGTCCCAGTTGTGAAGTTTTCTATAGAAGTGTCACGCACAGGCTGAGAAACAGGCATCGTGTGCACACTGAAGCATGAAGACTGCACCAAGCCCTCCTTAAAAGGGTCCAGCAGTCGGCAAAGAGATCTAAGGGAGGAATCACCTTGACTCGTTTCTAGCCGGGAGTTCTGGAATAACAGAGAATCCAATTTCAAAATATGTGATTTTGAAATCCTAAAGCACGCACTTAGCAGATGTTTAGGGTTTCGTAGATTCAACAAGAGCCTGATGTAAATGCAATATAATGACCAAACTGATCTTAAAACTTCCCTTACACATGAAAGTGAACAAAAGTCAAATTGTCCCTTATTTACTTAAGGAATACTGTACATGACTAGACATCAGCCGATATTGCCTCAATGCAATACATTATAATTATTATTACTGCACAAGTGTCTGATAACCGATATGCAGAACTGATTTTTTTAATTTTTTGATTTCTGCTTTTTGACAAAATAATGACTACATGATCCTTTAATAATAATAATAATAATAATAATAAATGTTTTCATTGGTTTAGTCTTGGGATCATGTAAATAATATAATAATAATAACATGTGCATAATAATTAATGCATTATATATGAATAATATATAGCAATAATAACATAACCATACTATTAATATTATTATTATTATATTTATTATTGTAACACTTGTTGCAAGTTTAGAAGCAGTACCGCCAAAATTGTAAGTTCATTACTATAACTTGTTAGTACCAGTATTATTAGTGAGTTATATAAAAATGATATATAACAATATTATTATTATTATTGTAACACTTGTTGCAATGTTACACATTTAACAAGCAGTACCACCAAAATTCCTAAATAAGTTCATTACTATAACTTATTAGTACAAGTATTATTAATGAGTTATATAAAAAATAATATCTAACAACATTATTATTTATGCCATTATCCCACCTTACATTTTTTCCTCATTGGAAATCCGGTTTCATTCCTTAAATACATTAGATAATGCAAATAAAATGGGTTGTGAAAGCCATTTTAAGGTCAGATTGTTATTGTTAGGTTCAGCGTATGAACATTAGTCTACATGCTGTTCTTTAATATGGAATGAGACAACAGTGGAGGGCTTGAGCATGTTTTGGTGCAGCAGTACATTTGTAACACTAATACTGCTGTCTGCATGGGCTGATTGTTTGCCCACTAAGTATTCGTCCATAGGAGAGGAGCGTGTAACCCTCTGACCTTTTCATGTCCCGCTTGACTCGTCCGGTGACCTGTGACACCACAATGCTTTGATAAACCAGAGTCACCTTCAGAACAGATGCATACACAAACACAAACACACGGGAGCAGCAGGCAGTGAAGGGTGACGGTGCTGTGGTGTTGAACTGAGAGACAGCTATCATGGGTCTGCTGTGCAGACAGAAGCAGCAGTGTTTCGGAGGCAGCTGCCCCCCCGGGGAAGGGGGTGGGCTTTAAAATAGTCTGTTGTTTGTCTTCATTAATTATAGTCCCAAGGTCACAGGGTCTCTGGACACCCTCAGTTCACCTCCCCTGAACGGCATTAAACTTCAGCCCAGATCAGCTATAATTAATGAGTCCAATTACTCAGCTCACTTATCTTGTTAAACGTCCTGCTGGAAGAGCCAAAATATGCATGTGTGTGTTTACTAGAGTTGTTTAAAAGGGAGGTGTGTGATGAAAAACAGCCTTTATGAAAAGAGAGATTAATTTCCTGTGTCATACCACTAGTGCAGCAGTGACAAAAATCCGCCTGGGAGTCCTGCAATCTGATTGGCTGATGGAGTGAGAGGCAGCACACGATTGGCCGAGTGCCTGGACAGAGCCAGCGATCTACAACTGCATGATAAAATTGAAAAAGCTGCCTCTGCAAAGCATCTGGCTCTCCTTCTCTTAATTGCTCCGTTTTCTGCTCTCCCTCCATCTTTATGTTCCTTTGCTCTCTGTTTCCCCCTCTTTTCTTTCCCTTACAGCCCCTCCCCAACCCAATGCTTTTTCCCCCTAAATCGACCTCTCCATCTCTCGTTCCTCTTCATAGGCAGATTCACAGATAGTGCCGGTGTGCACAGCTGCCGCAGGCCACCAAACATCGTAGCTTTTCTCAACAGTAGCCGATCTACCGATGACCTCAGGAAGAAATCAATCTCGTCAGCAACTGGAATAAATGAAAAGCCTGTGTCCTCCTCAACAGAGTATCATGTAAACAGTACAAGCACTCTGCATAATCTGCACCATAAAAGATGCCAGACCCGATTTAGGCGGGCGCTCTCCATTTAGTCATTTTTACGAATATTCTGCATTGCAACATGATGAAATAAAAAAATAAAAAATACCAAAAATTACAAAATTTGCCACTGATTGCCTGTTTCTGCCACACATTAATTGTGACTTTTAGATATTGGGCGCGATCATACAACTGGTGCAATGCAGCGCCAGGCGCGACAAGTGTTTTTTGCTAGTTTCAGACCGACGCAGTTATCATTTTCACGTCCTGCGCCACATTGTTTAAATAGCAAATGCATTTGTGTCCATTTGTTTGCCCATGGGAATGCTGGTCTGAAAACGAGGTGTGTTCGGGCGCATTGTTGGCGCGGTGTTATTTTGAGGCAACTGAAATAGACTGTATATTGTACACTGTCAAATATTATTTTTTTTGTTATTTAATTGACGAACGCGTTAGTAATGCTTGTCAATAGTAGTAACTTGCAAATTCCGCCATGTAAATAGCGAGTCTGCCATGGCGCGAGCACAGCTAGCTTTTAAAGGGAATGGGAAATTACACACTTTACGCCTAAAACACACCCATTACTCATTAAAGGTGAACTAAGTAATTTTTTTACCTTAACTGAACAGCTTCGGAGTCATTGGAATGGTTATATTACTTATTTCGGGTTGAATGGTGGTAGTTTCGCACCCCCCTGGTGCCCGTGAGCGGAAAATACGCACTTGCAACTTTGAGCCGGCGGGCCGCCGGCCGCTGCGTCAGGAAGTCTCGCGTGATATCAGGTCTCGCGATGTAAACAATTGCTTTACGGCCAAAAGAAATCTGCTAAAATGCTGTCATTATTGCGCTCCCTCACGCTGTCCGAACCCGAATGAAGAAGACGCTTTAAAGAACGTCCCATCTGCTTTGATGTCGTTGATCTATAGCCTCTGGTGTCTGAGAATCAACAACGAGTTTTTACAACAGTGTTGTCAAATATCTATTCCGAAGCTGTGGGGGGAGCTCTAGAGGGAAACCTGCGAGCAAAAAGCGAGAATACAGCGAAGAAGTCCCGAAGCTACTGAGTGCTGCTTTAATAGAATAGGGACAAACCTTTTAGACCATGCGCTGGGCACAACGACCATTTTCCCTGTCGTTAAACTAGCAAAAGTGGATTCGGACACGCCCCCAGTGCGATTGCGCCGTGCGCTTTAGACCATCCGCTTAGATCGTTAAAATAGGGCCCATTAAGTCAGTGTGAATCGACTGTGAGACGATTGCGAGGATTCCTTTGTTAACATAGATAACTACATTAGTTAACATGAACTAACTATGAAAAATACTTCTAAAGCATTTATTAATCGTAGTTAATTTCAACATTTACTAATGCATAATCAAAGTCAAAAGTTATATATGTTAATAAAGTTTAATAGACCTCAGCTGACATGAACTAACACTGAACAGTTGCATTTTTATTAAAGTCCCCCTGAAGTCAATTATTTTATCCCTTAAAACTCATCTTTGATCACCATAATTACATATAAAAAAATATTAAAAAAAGCTTATATGTAGTTAGACCATTGCATTATATGAATATGCAAATTAGCCCCGCCTCCACTCACTCACACCAGCTCAGAGATCCACTCGTTGACGATCATACGCTGACGTGATTGGTTACAAGGTAGTTTGTGACGTCAGAAACACCAGCGATTTCAAATCGGATTTTGAGACTGTCTTTGGTTCTCTGCAGTTTTAAGAAGAAAACACTCAGCAATTGTGTTGACTTATGAATTTACACATGGTTTGTCTTAAAGCATATTAAAAACACCACATAGACATATAAACAACATTAAAAGCTTGATTTTCAACACAGGGGGACTTTGACTAATGTTAACAAAAATTAATAATACTGTAAAGCTGCATTCACACTGCCAGCGACATGCAGTGACAAAGCGATATGATCCCATTCAATTCAATAGATAGCTGTCGATTTCCGGCGACACAAGCGACAGTGATGGAGGAGTATCCAGCGACAAGATATGTTTAACTTTATGCAAATGAAGAGCGACTTTGAGGAGTGACAACCAATAAGAGTGAAGTCAGTGGAGTACACGTGATCCATCAACTACATCCTGTAGTGGAGTGTCGAGGCAAGATGGAGGAGAAGTTCATTTTCGCGGTCAACAATTCTTAGGGTGAATTCAGGTTGATTGGGACCCTTTTTGCCATTGGGATGACAGGGAAAAAGTGTCCCAATCATCCTGAATTTACCTGATACGTCTCTGTGTACATACGGTGGTATTCGTCAAGTTGACTCCGAGTCCAAGCCAAGATAGACCGGCACTTGTGCGTTTTCAATGAGATAAATAGCCGTATTGGCAAAGAGCACTCGCTGTTTCTTGTTCATCTTTAATATTAAGCATTTTATGTACTGATTCCATTTATATTTAGTCTTTTCCCTCAAAAATTTTGGGCAAGAAAACTGATTCAGTGGACAAAGTTGCTGGCAGTGTGAACGCAGCTTAACAAATATACTGTCATTGTTAGTTGTTAAAGGTGCAGTAAGTAAAAACACTGTTGAAAAGTGGATCGGACTGAGCACCAAAACACACTTGTAGCCAATCAGCCGTAAGGGTTAACCCCATACACTCATGATGGGGGAGGAGAGAGAGCTCAGAGCACAAGACAGACAATGAGAGAGATATATAAAAATAACTTTAAAAAGAAGGGTTAAAATCAGGCAAGAGGTAGGACCCACATTAATATCGGAGAAGCTTTCCAGCGTTGGAGAGACCTTAAGGCCTGAAAATGGACTGCTTTATTTCTTCTCGATACGTGAGTAACGTTGGTTTTGCTGTTTCACAGAACTAAGATGTGCTGTCTTTTTCTCTTGTGTGTCATCTTGGCTTGTTTGCTTTATTTTGCATTGTAATTATTATTATAAGCCTGGAACGTTTAAACCTCCCCCACCGCCTGATTCAAGCATTGGCTCCCAAAGTATGTCCGAAAAGTGAGATAACATTCCTAATATGTTTTTTCTTTTGGTTCCCCTTTTAGTGATCACAACAACCCATTAATCTTGTCACGTTTTTTATATTTTAGTTACTTGGACTATTGGGTTATGTAGGGAGCTGTAAGGAATGAGTAGAGGAGCTAAATAACAATTAGATATTCAACCAGAATTAATCAGAGAAACACATATTGCTTTCACTTATTGATGACAATCGGCAGATTCCGCCATAGTCGTTGTCTGTGTTGCATAGCGTGCACGTGAATGTGGGGGCGGAGGCATAAAGATAGAGGTGTGATCCTGGCGTCAACAGCGCATACCAGAAACAGCTTACTGCACCTTTAATGCATTAACTAATGCAACCTTATTGTAAAGCGTTACCAATAATTGCGCCATTAAACCTGGCAACTGCAACTTCATTTCTTGCAATCGCAACTTTATATCTCATAACGTGGCTTCATGTCTCGCCATTCAGCATTATATCTCACTGTCACAATTTTTTGTCTCACAGTTTCTCAAATGCGACTTTACATCTTGCAACTTTCTTTCTTGTAAATGTGACATTATATATTGTTTATTACCAGAATTATCAAAAAAAAAAGAAAAAAAAAAGAAGTGTTTCATGCTGTAGATATGCATCTACCGCCAATTAAATGAAGTTTTAACATTTGTATTAAAATGATCAGTTGAGCACGAGTTGAACTTGTGACCTCTTGCACTTAAGGCAAGGAATATTTCTTACATCAGCTCCTGCTCAGGTGGAGCACGACCTCCCCTGAGACAGAAATCCAAGAATCGCCCTTTTCTGCACCTTCAGAATGTAGGAGGCTGGGAAAACAGTGTATCGTACAATCAGGTGAAGGTATTTCCTAAGCTGTTAGATTCATGTTTCTCCCCTAGGCACTTGATCGCTTCACTGATGGTGGCCTCATTCAGGCTGTTGATCTATGTTGCACTCTCTTTTTCTCTTCACTTTTTGAAGATTGTCTCGGGGGCAGGCCCCTCCCGAGCCTGGGGCCACACCACCTCCGATGGGCTTGGTCTTGCCTCCACCTTCCTCGTATCTGTGTGTGTGTGCGCGCGCAAGTTGGCTGCCGTGACACTGTGAGACTTGTTCTGGGGCGCCTGACATGCCGACAAACAATCAGAGTGAAACATACACAAACACATGTATGCACGCACCTCTCCCAACCCTCCTGCTGCTCTAAACTTCCACACGCAACTTCAAAATGTGATGTTTGAGTCATTCCTGTTGCAAAATCCAGCTTAACTGAGTTTTTGGAACATGATCTTGACCACCTTAGAATAGTAGCTGGTTTTTAGCAAGACTCTAGGCTAGTAGACCATCGTGGATCAGCAACAAACCCGACATCAGTTGTTCATTCCGAGTTAAGGTGGTTGATCTGGTTTTGAGAACACTGTGGGTGCTCGACCAGCTAAAAAACATTTTAGGCCAGCTAGAAACTAGTTACCATGTTCCAAAACCCAGATTCCAGCTTAAACAAGATTTTCTATCAGCGGTGAGATTCCAGGAGTAATCTCAGCATGGAAGCAGCCAACTACGCACTTACAGATATGCGCAAAAGCCTGACGTAAACATACAAACACACCTTCTTTTTTTCTGCCCATGTTGTGATCTTCACGTACACGTCTTCATCTCTCATCACGACACATTGTCAGCAATATATATTTGGCATTCACCAAAAATGACGGCAGCCCATCAGTAAAGACACAATCTTGTCTTCTTCTCTGTTGTACACCATGCTGATCCACTACTTTAAACAAAAGTTTGTACTTACTGCTTTTTACGTGCACTGTACTGGTGCCGTTTTCCTTCCCCAGAGTATTCTCTGCCACACATGTGTAATTCCCAGAATCCTCCAGCTTTGCACTGCCGATCTGAACTTTGGAGTTTTTCCTTCAAGAAGAAGACACACAGGAAAGAGTCAAGGATTCCACTATACACATGGAAGAGGGAGAAACTCTCCAGAAAAAAAACCTCAGTATAAATTAAGTTCTATAAACAGAGATGGAAGAGAGCCATATGACACTCTGAAAATCCCAGTGTTCTGGTTTGTTATAAGGGAGCTTCATATTGGTGTAGCACAGCCACAGGTGGTTCTTTTTTTTTCTTTTTTCTTTTTTTTTGAAAACATGAGCAATGAATCAATGAAGTTAAACAAAATCTCCTTTACCCATTAATCATTTATTTATGATGTCTGTTCTGTAGATCATTTCAAGCCAATCACATACAGTGCCTAGATCTCTCTGAAATCATTTACTCACTTTCATGTCATTCCAAACCTTTATATTTTTTACTGAACCCAAAAAGTAGGTATTTTTGAAGAATCTTCGCACAACTCCATCATATTCATATTATATAACAGAGCTGTCCAATCCTGTTCCAGGAGATCTACCTTCCTGCAAAGTTCAGCTCCAACCCTGATCAAATACAACTGAAGCAGCTAATTAAGATCCTCAGGAGCACTTGATAATTACAGTCAGGTGTGTTTGATCAGGGTTAGATCTGGGCTGAATCCGAAATCGCCCCCTAAACCCTCTTTCACTATTCCCTACGTTAGTCCAATAATACTGTTCACTTGAAGGAGTGAATGAAAACGAGTGACCGAATTCGGACAGCCGTTGAGCGTACATCGTTTGTACAATCGTTATTGCAGAGCAATGGGGGATTGAATAAGTGAACTCAATAACGTCCACTATGGTTTCAGACACCACTACAAATGCCTGTCCCCTCAAATAACGCCCTATTTGAGGGTATAGGGTGCGATTTCGGATTCAGCCCTGGGCTCTACAGGCAGGTAAATCTCCAGGAAAAAGATTGGGCACAAAATTGGATTGGAAGAAGGAACAAGGATTGGGACAAAAAGCACCATAAAGGATCATACATTTTTACTCCATATTAATTGTGTGATATTATCCATGTCTTTAGAAGTTATACAAAAGCATTGCGTGAGGGACGGACTTTCAACAAGTCACTATTCACTAAAAATATTGTGTTCCCGAATGCAGCCTTGAAGCTTTGATGGATGTTATTTAAAGATTTTTTTTTTATTACAAATTTGAAAAATGTCTACTTTTTTGTTAAATAAATTATATGAATGTATTATTATTATAATTATTATTATATATTTTTTTATCATTATGATTTATTTGTATTTGTGATTTTTTTGTGTGCCATTATATAATTTTGGAATGATATGAGCTTAAGTAATTAAATGATAATAAAGAAAGAATTCCCTGCTGGGAGAAAGAAAAAAAAACTGTCTTCCAGGTTTTAGAGAGGTTTTGGATCCTCAGGTTGGGAGACTAGCTTGCCCATAAGATGAGACATGACCAACTTAACTAGCTCAGATCATTTTAGACTAATAATGTTGTTTTCAGCAGAGTTTTAATTTCTTGTGAACCATTTATTTAATTGTGATATTAACAATATAATAGACATGCATGCTGAAAAACTTCACTTTAATTGCAAGAGCACAGGCAGTCTCTTGCACACTGCCCAAGTAAGCTCTTGTCTCATCATGAAAAGGTCACAATCCAGTCTGAGAACTTCTGATATACGTCTAGAACTGGAGGTTGGCTTCTGCAGGTGTGGGCTAGTGGACATGCTGACTCACTTGCCGTTCTTTATTCTGATCTCTTTGCTCTTCTTCAGTTCAGCGCCATCTTTGTACCACTTATACTCCGGGGTGGGGTTTCCGGAGGCCTCACACCTCACAACCAGCCTGCTTCCTTCGTCCACCAACACAGGATTGAGCATATGCTTCAGTGTAGGAGCAGCAGCTGAACAATAGAAAGAAAGAATATAGTGTTACAGTACTTTCTTATTTATAACACCAATGGGGTTGATGCAGTGATGGAGCAGAAAAGAAAGGGAGGGACGCAGAGAGAGAAAAATACAGAAAAGTCTCTTAGCTGGCCAGATGATGTCACCAGAGACACTGGCAGTGTGAGGCAGTCCAGCACTGAGCTCTCTGTGCTCTCAGAGATCAATGCAGCACAATTACAACACTCACAACCACCGATTTTGAGCTGCTCTTCGCTTTCATAAACTCGAAAACATATGTGAACATGCTAAAACAACAACAATGTGATTCAAGTTTTGGTGAGTGGCTAACTATGTTAGCGACACCACTAACTCAACTTTAATTTCTATGTTTTCAACTCAGTTACATAAAAATAGTGTGTATTCTAGTTTAGAGCTGTTTATTAGCTTGATCATGCATCGTTTTGTGCCAAAACATTGCTCTGATTAAAAATTATGAAGTAGCTTAAGTTAGCTTTGTTTTTAGCATAGCTAATCAACAGTATTTTACTCACGATTACCTTCCTCATATGAAGGAAACCTTAGAAATGATGATTTAGTGACTATCTTATCAACAAAATCCATCCAATTCCAGACATAATCCCAAGAAGTCAATGATCTTCAATAAAAGCAGTGTAAAAAAGCATGTGGAACACTAATGTTTGAGAAGAAATTGGAATTAAGCTGAGAGACTTAGCTTGTCTTTTACACGTCTTTTGAAATTATGCAACAAGCCACTGATGACAGCTCCTTCATAAATCCTAAAGAGACACTCAATCTCAGACAACAGTCAAAACACCAACGAAACGGAGGACAACAGCACTGAGAGGAGATGAAGTTGCTACATGTGGGCCGCCACATGCCCAGACGCTGCCATGCATAGTCACTCGGGAAATGCATTATGGGATTAATGCAGTCTCAGACAGCAATCATGCGGCTTCAAAGAGTTGCGGTTCCACAACCGAAGGGCAGAACTGGGCGATGCTCTTTGGCTGTACCCTACTGTCCTGGATGAGAGAAGGTCACATGCTGCCCCAAGGCTGGGGCAGGAGTCTGTGTATCTATATGGGCCTCCCCAAAGTGAATCCATATAAGCAAATACACTTTTACAATTGCTGCCTCTTCATTACTTGACAACGCACACGATCAATGCCTAAAGTCTTCAGCTATTATTGCAAAAGATGGCAAGCATAAAAAAAAATAAACAGATGAGAATACACAAGCATTAACATCAATTACAATCTTGACAGAGGTTTCTAAAATAATCAGCAGTCATCCTAATTTTGGAACAACTGTCCCAATTCCCCGTCCCAGTAAAGGCAGATGTTTTATCCGAACGTCTGCTTTCATGTCTGAACGGTGCAGTCTGTTCTGATGTTGCGTACCTCAAAGTAACATGACAGTCTCTGGCACAATGTTTGGATTGTACTGTCAGTCGAATAACATCTCAGGTTTCCCATGACAGCCTCTGGTGATGTGCATTCTCTCAGAAAAAACACCAAGTGTCCGATGTAGTTCTGCTCCACACCATTTAATGCTCACTGCTGTGGTTACCCATTAAAGGCCAATAGACCGATGGGATACAGTGCACCAGTAACGATATTCTTTAGACAAATATTTAAACACACTGTAATCTCCCTGTATATTTGTGCTGAAAGCCATACTGATTTAATCACCTGAAAACCCCTTGAATGCAATAAGCACAGTTTTCATTTAATTAAACAGAAACGTTTAAGATGTTTAATAAAGAAACAAACATCAACACTGGCTCAGAAAAAAAACTTCGTAGGAATTCGATTTTATGAAACCCATCACAAAGTCACGTGGAAAAACAACCTGAAAACTTTGCTATCTGAGCCTTTATTTGACCCAAACTGATTTTATCATCCATCTCGAAGCTGGATGAGTAAGCAGCGGTCTGTTCTTTTCTTTTTTTTCATTAGTAAATTGTAGCTTTTTCTCATCCCAATCTCAGGGCACCTGCATCATTACTCAGCATGCCTTTGGAGTGACTGTGTTGTGCAACACATCCTATGATGAACGTATGCCGAATAAGTGTGTGTCTTGCATTACATGCTACCCAACATCTGTCACTGAGACTTTTTAAGTGTGAGCGACAGACGCATACTGGCTAAATAGGGTCGAATTGGGGATCAATAAGGTCGCGTTTAAGGATATGACATGTATGTGAGGGTTCTATGGAGAATGACTAACATGAGGCATCTTGTTCCGAGTTGCTTTTGTAAATGCAGGGTGATACTTGCCCGTGTTCAGATAAGAAGGGTGGGGTGTCTGATTTGTACGTTCCATGTTTTCCCGACTCCAGAGTAATACTCAGAGCTTTATGTAGTCATACTCCATGACAGAGTCATTCTAGACTATTCAAACTCATAAAGAAGATCAAACAGAAGTATGTGGTTTATTAAACTAGGCGCTGAAAACTGTCAAATCACACTTAAATGGCAAGCCATAACAAATGCCACATGTGCATGAGATGTATCACGCATAATCATGTCTCAATTTAAGGAAGAATAAAGCACTACACAGACTAAATAATCACCAACAGAGATGGAAAACCATTTTTCTTAGAGTTTATTGCTCATTTAACAGCAACGCGGCTTCTGCTACTGTGGCGGGAATGTTTGTTTGCGCTTCCTGAGCATGTAGATTATTTCTCCATACCACCCCTCAGGTAGCGTATTTCATCAGAGCTTTAACACAACTGTCACACTTTTATTAGACACATGACACGATCTCGGTGGCCCTGCCTGTAATTCAGAAACGGCTTGGAAATACATAACCTGAGGGACAGTGCCAAAGCTCAGTTTAAGCTGCCGGAATCATTCTGCAGTCAGGAGAACGGGAAGGATTATGAAAAAAAGGTATAACCATACCATTTTTGCTATCTAGCCATGGCACAAATCGCAGTTCTTTCACCTTACCGCTGTTTCCAAGGAACCGAACGTTTATTTTCACTTTCGTGTTATGACACATATCTTGTTTGGATACATAGTTTAAGTATTCCAAGAAAATTCCTCACGCAATAGCTGTCAGAGTAAGGTGCAGAATCCTGCTGGAGGTGTGTATGATTTACACACGGGTGTGTGGCATGTGTGTGTTCTTGAAGATCTCAGTTTGTCTATGGCTGCTGTGTTCCTGTTGAGAGTGACAACACAAGGGGTAGGGTTGTCTCGATTCTCTTTTGGTTGGAGGAGTAGGGGTAGGGGAAGGGGGAAGGGCCAGATAGCCCTTGAAACGAAGATTTTTCGGGACCACACTTCAAATGAAGGGGTATGAGAAATGTACCAGCATACACCGGCTAATCATTTTCTTTGTGTCACATTCAATCTTGTGTTCATATTTACGGTCATGTTCTTCAAAAAAACGGTTGCAAAAAAAAAAAATCGCTAAAGTCCGTTAACAATATGACGCGTGTAAAAAGCAAAAGTTTGAAGCGAGGTGGACGCGCGAATGAGGCGAATTCGCCTCCACCGCGCCGCGCTAAACGCCTCATTCGCGCCACAAGACCTCCAGACGCTCTATTCGCGTTTGGTGTGAACACAGCATTAGGCGTCGAAGATATCGTCCTCTCCGTTGTTTTCTGCGAACTTCAGAAGAAAAATGCACAAAAAAATAGCTGTAACCCACGCAATTGAGATGACTACAGCTGACGACGGCATCTTGGAAGTTTGTGATAAACATTGCCGCATCTCCTGTGACGTAGGCGCTAGCGACGATGTATAATGACGTGTAACGGTGTAGTAGTGGTGTCCCATTTCTTAGGGGAATATTTTCACCCCTACGCCTTGCCACTCTGTTTCAAGGGGCAAGGGTAAGGGGTAGGCGAAGGGTTAGGGGTAGGCGAAGGGGTATAAAATAGAATTGGGATTGAGCCTTACTGTTATCTATAAGCAAGTGTGCTCCAAAACAATGACAAAATTAATATCTAGAAGATATAAGCATTCAAAAAATCATCAGATTTTCTCTAAATGGATGCTGAAGCTAAGGCTAAAATCATCAAATCAATATTTTCTACATGGTGAATGGCACATAGTGCACAATATATGGGATAGGGAACATATGCTTTCCATTGGAGCGAATGAAGTCTGGTTTCACGTCAGTGTCACGCGAACCGCCGCAACACGCACACAGTCTGCTACAGGCAAGAGATGCAATATTAGAGAGTTGGCGCAGACCACAAAACGAATTGGACCCATTTGAATTCTGCACAGAATGTTATATTTTAAAGCAATAAGGGAGGATATCAGGAGGAGAAACGGTTAGAGATTAGTGGGCTTTACTGAGTTAATCTCAACGGCTCTGGCCGAGCTGTGATATAAACTAAACATTATTAGTTTTTTTTTTAAAGGGGGAGGAGCTGATTTCCACCCCCGTAAGCACGATTTCGGCGCTCTAACACCGCAAAAACGACCCCCGGACGAACAAATTCAGTGAAGAAATTCAGCCGGCTGATGGAAAAAAATTGCATTGGGTTATTTGTGGGCTATTTTTGACTGGCCATTGGGTTACTTTTGTTGCACAGACCTGGGAACCCTGCTTCACAGGGACTTTATTTTAGCATTATTTTAGGGCTGCAGCAGGTTTAATAAGACTTCTCTTTATTGCAATTGATTTGATTTTTGTAAAATAACAATTCCATTTCACTGTATTCTATGGAAACTTGTTACTTCCACGAAATAAAGAAATAGGACTAAAAGATAGGCTAAATGCAACTCTTTGTCTCACAAGTCTGACTTTATTCTCACAATTGAAAGATACAAACTCGCAATTGCGAGTTATAATGTCAGAGTTGCGAGATATAAAGTTGCGATTCTGACTTTTTTCTCACAATTGCAAATTTATATCTTGCAATTCTGACTTCTTTTTTCATAATTGTGAGATATACACGTAATTACGAGTTATAAAGTCCAATTCTGAGAAAA
This sequence comes from Leuciscus leuciscus, assembly GCF_965113295.1. Taxonomy (NCBI): domain Eukaryota; kingdom Metazoa; phylum Chordata; class Actinopteri; order Cypriniformes; family Leuciscidae; genus Leuciscus; species Leuciscus leuciscus. The sequence goes on along the minus strand of NC_138740.1, from coordinate 19,763,205 downwards.
GAGACTTTTTTTTTATCAGAATTGCAAGTTTATACCTCACAATTCTGACTTTAGAAATCGCAATTGCGTATTTATATCACACAATTCAGAGAAAAAAGTCAGAATTGCGATATGTAAACTCGTAATTGCAATAAAAAAGTCCGAATTTTATTTTTATTTAGCAAGCTTCCATAGTATTCATACCAATTATACCCAAGTTTGAAATAATATAATCAAGTGTACAGTTTTCTCTCTTTCTAAGTTTTTAGGCAAAGTGAGTAAATGAAACAACATTTGAAGTACAGTTGAAACCGCAGCTGCAATTAAGCAAACATGTGCTTGGCATGGCAAGTAGCTACATAAAACCTGGTTCATCAAGAAATATTTCACAACGGGGCAAAAATGCAAATATGCTTGTGCAATGGAATTTGGCTGCTTACTTTTCATTTGATGTAAGAATGCAAAATTAAAATGCTAGCATAGGCTACTGAATAAATATTCTGGGGGGAATTGACTAAGAAGGAACTGTCAGTTGTTTGAGTACCTAATTCAGTCCTATGTAAATATTTTATGCAAAAATTTTGTGGTGAACATATACTGCATGACATGAGGTCTTTTCTGAGTACTGGCTGTAGATGATGCAGCACACTATCTCAATCTTGGATATTTTATTAGGACTGTATAGCATTCCTCCACCACTGTGATCAACATTGAATATATGTGCTTTTAAATGTAGACAGTGCAATTGTGTCTACATACTGTATATAATGCTCTTCTTCATCACTGTGAAAAAAATCTACTGAAAATATAAACAATATAATACAATTTAATTTATTGTATGCTTTCTGTGGGTGGTAATAGTGTGAAATGTATTGCACCAATCAAATAGTGCTTTATATATAGAGTTTTACATTAAAAAGGCAAAATTAAATGAAATGTTTCTGCTGAAATGACAATTACTTAATTGAATTACGTGAAATATTAGATTTCATGTGGTTAGTTGTTTTTGGACTGAAATACCACACAAAAAAGGATGAAATAATTTCATAAATTCACCCCTCATTTGCGATTTGAAAAAATAATGAAAAAAAGCACAAACATTTTTTACAGAAGGCTTACTTTACAACTTAGTTAAAGAAGGTATTCCTTTTGCGTCAAACATGATCCTGAAACACTTCGTCATCCATTCTGGAAATGGAAACACTTCTGCATGCAAAAAATGGTACAAAAATAAACAAATGCAAAACATTCTGTCATGAGGATATACCCTCCTAACTCCAGTATATTTCCTCACATGGGGATATACCTTTTGAACAAGTAGCATGTTTCAGCTCTCAGTCTCACCCCCACACAATTCACACGTATGCATTTTTACTGTAATGCAAAGCCTGTTTTAGAGGAACAGTAAATATCTATAGCCTGAGGAGATGCCATGCTATCTCTCACGACTTCGAGCTTTGCGATTCAACCGTCATGAAGAGCCACGGCAAATGCGCCACTCGCGTGTTGCCAATCAGATAGGATTCCACACTCTGCTATAATATCCAAAATAGGTATGATATGTAAATATATGATTCATCACATAAAACCCCCTTACTAGTTTCCTCTTCCTTATTCGAACACTTATTAATATAAACAAGATAAGTACAGCTTGAAAATTATCACAGAAAATCTAAAGAGACCATCAAAATCTGAGAGGCAAATGTGAACATTCAAGTCTCAGCAGTTCCTATCTAGCCACAGTTATTCAACAGACTAAATAAAACCCAACCAATTTGTAGAGTAAATGATCACAAAACTGAGCAGAATATCTGTATCAACATATCAGGGAACAGTGAACAATTTCCAGATATTCTTGTATATAAACTACAAAGTGGTTTATCACTCAGAGAGAAACGATTCAGTTAGACACAATGATAGAAAGCCATATGCATGTGTGGTCTTGGCAATCAGTTTCGTAGTGCGTATGCCAAATATAGCCACATGTTAACACAATCAATCACTTCAAAAATGTGTATATAGTTTAAAATCCTTTTGCTTGTTTTTTTTTTTTTTTTTAATAGATCACAGAGGAAAGCACGCCATTTCTCCGAATTATCAACTGCGTATTCTCTGATTCAGTAAGTACTTTGTTAAGTCAGTCATGAATCCCGCTATGCTTTCATGTCATTTCTGAGCTGAACTGAGCTAAATCAGGACCCGGATAAATTTAGCAAGAAGGTGTAGTGTAAACCAAACCAGAAAAACACAACTACACACAGGGTTAACACAAATGTCTTTTCTCTCAGGAGACACAGTGTAAAACTTCTCCTGGGCACTCTTTTTTTTTTTTTTTTTACAGCTGTGCTTTGTTTCCGTAGACACAGCACAGGTGATTAGCATCGCTCTAAGACACTGTTCTTCTGTACGACGACACACACTTTGACGTACTGTATATCTACGACCACAGACAGGAGACAGACAGGAGAAGAAAAAAACCCCACCATCTATACAATGTTATGTCTTACACAACCACAAGCACACTGTTAAATTACACTTGTGTTAGTATTGGGAGGTCAAGCGTGTCAAACGTCAGAAATTAGGACCACATAAAAGCTGGGAAACACAATACTCTCTCTTTCAGAGTTCCCCTCAAATCAAGCCTCGGGGCACGCAGGGTACAGAACACCATCCTGAAGGGATCAGACACTGAAAGACTTTTACATGTCTGTAAATTAATGAAAGGTGGGGGGGAAGTTGTGGGAGAGATAAAGACAGCACAATACTAAGCCTCCTTGTCCTCACCCGCTAATGTAATTGAAGAGTATAATATCAAGGTGATTCTACCAAGCACTCAAAATAACTCGGAAGGGACCTGCCATTTGGACTGTAGCAGCTCCTCACCTCAATGTGACGAACACTTAGTAGTTGTTCTTGTGGGTATAAGATGCACTATTCTAGTGGTATAGCTTTTGATTAGCATACAAGAGAACCCAGGTTCAAATCCCAGCCTAATATACAATCTATTTTGATATATACTAAACAAAACTCAAATTAAACTGACAGCCAGAATGAATGCACATTGGTTGGATGGGAAATATCAGCTTTGACCATATCTAATACCTCCTGTTGTACTGCCCTGCTAAATAGTACAGTGTGTGTTTCAAGGTATGAAAATGATGTCAGAATTTTGAGGTTTAGAGTAAATTATAATGGACTTAAATTTAGACATGTGAATGGGTGACTTCTGGCACAGTGTTTTAAATGGTAACCCTTTATTTTGATGGTCCCTTTTGAACATTCTGATGACAATAAGTAACTTTGCAACTACATGTCAACTAACTCTCATTAGACTATTGGTAGACTGTCTGCTTAATATCTGCTAACTCTTTATTGTGACGGTCCTCCAACAGACATTCTACTGACTTTGAGTGACTTTGCAACTACATGTCAACTTATTCTAACCCCAACCCTACCAGTCTACTAATACTCTACTAACACTCTAATGAGAGTTAGTAGACATGTAGGTGCAACGTTACTTATAGTCAACAGAATGTGTTAAAGGGACCATCAAAATAAAGTGAAACCTTTTAAACAAACACTTTTTCGGAATTGCACTCAATTGCACTTGACTAAAAACTATAAGGCATGTGCCACTTTGAATAGGTATAATGTTTCTGGGAACAGGGGAAAGACGGGAGTCTTCTATGAGAAGTGTGAATCATCCCATCATAAACTAGAATAGTGGGGTATGTGACCAGGCAATAAGGGATTTGCCTCTCTCCTGCTGAGTCTCCCTCCTCGACCTCAGGGTCAGACTGCAGTGACAAGCCGTGACTTGCAGCAGTGCAGAGTGAAAGAGAAGGAGCTCAAACTCTTCAGACCCCATTCAAGAAAATCTAAGCCATGACGTTTGAAAGGTTTCACAGCAACGACCATCTCCCTGAAGTGCAATCTAATGGAGAAAATGTGTGGCAGCCACTTTCAGAAGTGCAGAGACTCAGCACCAGTGCAGAAATAAGAACAAGCCTTTTACAAGTACTTGAGGAACGAAAGTCTATGATAGGCAGCCCACAATTTGGCTGAATCTTGGTAACAATGCAACTCATTAGGCGACAAAATGCCGAAACCAGGTGAGTGGTGTAGGTGAGAGTGCTGGGAAAAAGCCTCCACCACTCGTGACATAGAAAAACTCGAGTGGGAGTTTATCAACCACGCCAAACTGAATGGGGATCTGGCTTGCACGCAAAACACACATTAATCCAACAATTGCACACTTATGCCACAAAGCAGTCAACGTGTAGCAGCATATCTAGCCTTTAAGATGTCCACCTGTATGACAAGCATATGCAGCAAGCTTTGACAAGACAAGGTAAGAGATACTTTCACATGTCTCACACCCCAGAACCCCCTTCTGCCACAGGCACTCATACTTTGTGTATGCTTTCTATTTACCTTGTGATGATCCTTTCTTTCCTCTCTTTTTTTTCCCAAGCCGTTCCTTCTTCTTACCTTCTGACATTGTGTCAGTACCAAAACAAGAGAGAAAAATGTAAATCCACAATGGAAAGGAAATACAAATAGTCCTATGGGGAGTGTGACTGGCGCACTTGAAACTCTGAACTTGTCAGAGCGTTTGGGCTCCTATATACACTCACTCTCTCACATCACAAATAGAGGGGAAGACAGTAGAAAAGAGAGAGAGGGAGAGAGAGAGAGAGAAGGGGAGGGGAAGAAAGGGAGGGAGGGAGCAAAGGGAGGCATTTCCCATTGCTGTCAAGCAATTAACTGTTCCCTGCCTGGATTTTTCAGATCTTTCAATGTCTTCCAGGCCCTGAAGCTGGTGCTTGGAGAAACCACAATGATCAAGCCTTCTCAGCTCACATGCACCTCGTGACCCTGTCCCTTTCCACCTCTCTTCCCGAGTCTTAGGGCAGCAGGAGAGCAGATTGCCGAATCCACACCTCAGCGGATCTGTAAAGCTGACCCATGGCTGATCTCTCCACCACACACTGATCTAGCACCCGCAGATATATACAAAAAGAGTTCATCCAGTCAAAAGCATTCAGTGACACTGCAACAAAAAAGGTTGAAATTCCAAAATTCCACTATTTTAGATTTTGCCGTTGTATTAAAATAATGCATGTATGACAGTATGACACAAAACAATCCTACTGTTCTCTCTCTCTTTCCGTTTATAGCCTACAATGTCCCTCTCTACCTCTCCTGCTCTTTCTTTCTCTCTCTCTCTTTCTGCTTTGCTCCCAGTTTCCCATCCTCTACTGTAAACGAGTCACAACACGTTCCTGATAGTGTCTCTCCCAGCTAGAGTGTCGTCAGGAATCCCAGCAGTGATCACGCAACCAGAGTGGGAACCTTGTGAGAGCACAAAAAAATAAGGCCACAGTGTTACACCTCCAATACCTGTGCAGCAAAGAAAGAAAGAAAGAAAGAAAGAAAGAAAGAAAGAAAGAAAGAAAGAAAGAAAGAAAGAAAGAAAGAAAGAAAGAAAGAAAGAAAGAAAGAAAGAAAGAAAGAAAGAAAGAAAGAAAGAAAGAAAGAAAGAAAGAAAAAGTAAGAGACAGGAAAAGACAGACAGATAGATAGGAAAGAAGACAAATACAGTAAGGTTAGGAAAATGGAAAGACAGGAAAGAAGGAAGAAAGGAAAGATGGGAAACAGGAATAAGACAAACAGAGAGACAGGAAGGAAAAACTAAAAGTTTAGGAAAAAGGAAGGAAGGAAGGAAGGAAGGAAGGAAGGAAGGAAGGAAGGAAGGAAGGAAGGAAGGAAGGAAGGAAGGAAGGAAGGAAGGGAAGGGAGGAAGGAAGGAAGGAAGGAAGGAAGGAAGGAAGGAAGGAAGGAAGGAAGGAAGGAAGGAAGGAAGGAAGGAAGGAAGGAAGGAAGGAAGGAAGGAAGGAAGGAAGGAAGGAAGGAAGGAAGGAAGGAAGGCGATGGGAACAAGACAAATATACAGACAGACAGATAGATAGATAGATAGATAGATAGATAGATAGATAGATAGATAGATAGATAGATAGATAGATAGATAGATAGATAGATAGATAGATAGATAGATAGATAGATAGATAGATAGATAGATAGAAAACAGGAAGAAGACAAACAGACAGAGAGGAAGGAAGGGGAAAAACTAAAAGTTTAAGAAAAAAGAAAAGAAGGAAAGAAGAAAGGAAGGAAGGCAAGAAGGAATGATGCAAGTGACAGGAAGTGACAGGAACAAGACAAACATACAGACAGACAGATAGATGGGAAAGAAGACAAATACAGCAAAGTTAGGAAAAGAGAGAGGAAAGAAGGAAGAAATGAAAGATAGGAAACACAGGAAGAAGACAAACAGACAAACAGATTTAAGAAAAAGGAAGGAAGGAAGGAAGGAAGGAAGGAAGGAAGGAAGGAAGGAAGGAAGGAAGGAAGCGACAGAAAAAGACAGGAACAAGACAAACATACAGATGACAGACTGATAGATAGGAAAGAAGACAAATACAGTAAGGTTAGGAAAAGAGAAAGAGGGGAAGGAAGGAAGGAAGGAAGGATTGGCAGAAAGACATGAAGGATGAAAGAATGAAAAAGAAGGAAACACAGGAAGAATACAGACAGACAGGAAGGAAGGAAAAAAGAAAAATACAGGAAGGTTAATAAAAAGGAAAGACAAAGGAAGACAGGCAAAAAGATATGATGGACAGAATAATGAAAGAAATAAGGAAAGACAGGAAGACAGACAGGAAGGTAGAAAGCATCCTTGCTTCCTTTATGAAGATAATGAGTAAAAATAAAAGAAAGAAATGTGCAAAAATCTAAACTACAGTTATGGGAATAAATCTGGTATAAATCTAGCAGTTCCACATGGACCGTTTTAAAGGGTCCATCCAAAAGCTTGGGGCACTGGTTGGCTGGAAGCCAGTCACATGATTCTTGAAATGAAAATATCAGAGGCCATCATACCCCCTCTCCAAAAAATATTACTAGGGAGGAATATAGAGCTAAACAGGAAAAACAGCTGAACTGACGTTTATATGACACCAGCACTGGAATGAAAGATGTTCAAGAGCACTGAACTCTACGATGTGCAGCAAATGAAATACACATCACAGTACAACTCATTCAATTCTCTGTCTTATCCCTTGTGACTAATACTGACAAGTTTCCTATGAATTGTGAGCTTTATAACATACAGGTTATGTCATGTCATGACCCATGTGGAATGCAATTTTCAAATAACAAACAATGACGATACACTTAAAGAATTACTAGTTTAGAAGACACATTTTCCACTTCAATCAAATGGTGAGTGCTAAGCTCAGATAACATTAATGCCAACAGCAACAGTGTTACGGGTTCAAATCCCTTTGATTGCATGTGGTATCGTTGTGCCTCTAAGCAAGGCACCAAAGATTAGATAAGAGACGCAAGATATAGTATCAAAAGTGTCTTTATAAGGGTTTCCTCAAAACATACTTGTATCACCATTCTAATCGTGCAAGATGCATCAAGGCAAACATCTATCTGACATGATGTCATTCTGTAAACAAACCTCTCCATATCATTCTGCAACAAAAGAATCATGTCATCTAAAAACACCCATCAAGGAACCTGCACCTTGATCCCAAAAATAGAGCCATTTCATGATTCCACAGAGCAATGTTTCATCAACATGAAGGAAAGGTAAACAGTTCAGGGTTGTGCTAGCAGAAATAGAAGGATGTGAAGATGGTGATGAGAATGAAACCATGATGGGGGAAGTGGAGGATTACGTCCCATACGAAGTGATTCACAGGACTTGCTGTGGTATCAGGACCTCGCCATGGGGCCTCTCATGACTCTACCCTCATCATAGCCATGTCATCATTCAGCTGATGGGATTGTATGTGTGTGTGTGTGTGTGTGTGCACAAGGGGGTGGGGGGGCGTTAACTGGCATGTCCCAACACATCTGACTTTGCAGTGCAAACCTTCACTTTAGAGAAGATGAAAGGACCACGTTGTAGGCATAAACAGTGTGTGTGTGTGCATACGTGTGTGTGTGTGTGTGTGTGTGTGTGTGTGTGTGTGTGTGTGTGTGTGTGTGCATCTGGAAGTGCTTCCCTCACGACAACCTCCTTGTGGTGAGTGAATCTGTCAATGGTAATGACACTGAGCGCAATGTGTGGGTCACCCTCCCTACGTAGCCAGGCATGATGGGACTTGTCACCCGACCTGCGCTCTCCTCTCTGGCACCTATGTGTGTGTACGTATACATGCAGAAGTGTGAGATATCCGAATACAGGTGTTTTTATTTCAAAGAGGAACTCCCTTAAAAGATTATTATCCTCCTTGAAATGCAGTAAGGCTCCTGTGTTAGATATGCCCTGACGTACAGCATAAGTGAATACATTACATTTACTACACAGGTATTGAGCATTTCTGGTGGGTGGAGCTGACATCACGGTATACAATACCACCAGTGCTATGTTGCAATATGCTGTTACCGAACAAAAGGAGGAGAAAGAGAAAAAAAAATGGGTGTATCAGCCACTTGCTCTGCTTTATTTTTGCTGTGAACCACCCAACTGGCAAGAAGCACAAAGCCCTCCAGCTCAAGGTGAAATAAAAGACTGACAAGCATTTGTATGGACGGATTGCTCGCCGTAATGACAGCCATTCAAACAAAAACAATACAGGAGATAGTTCTCAAAAATAGGGGCACTGTCAAGCTTTCCCTGTTCTATTCTGTCATTCCCATCCGTCTCCCACTCTCTTTCCCTCTCTTGGAAATCTCTCAAAGTATTCCTCTTTTCCTCCATTAAAAAGCATCTGCTGTTTCTCAACTTAGGTTGCCCCAAGGCACTCGCTGCTCTGATCGGGTGGGTGGGGATGCCTGACATTAAGAGTAAATAAAGAGAATGTGGAGCCACCCCCTTAAAAGTCCTTGATTGGATTTTCCTGGATCAGTCCCACTCCTTTACCCTCACCAGGCCCCATGCAATTTGCTGCATCCCCCCTTTAACTTCCTCAAAGATCACAGCGGATAAGTGTAGCCCACCTCCCCCTCTACCAACCTCCCGCAGTACCTGCACACCATCACAAATATATACCGCCCCGAGACACTACTGGCATTTCACAAGCTTGGCTAGTTTATCTTTGGAGACCTAATGGTTTTAAACACCCATCTGGTTGTTTAGATCAGTGTGTTTCTCCTAGGGCATAGTGTGTGTGTGTGTGTGTGTGTGTGTGTGTGTGTGTGTGTGTGTGTGTGTGTGTGTGTGTGTGTGTGTGTGTGTGTGTGTGTGTGTGTGTGTGTGTGTGTGTGTGTGGGGAGATGGTGGATCTGAGTGGGAGGTAAAGGGATGCAGATCCCTGCGTTTAACACTCGCCTGTTGACTTGACAGAGGTGAATCAAGTGCACCCGGGGGGTGCAGAGGCACTGCAGAGGCAAGGATAAAGTGGAGAAATCGTAGATGTACTGTCGATTTCGACACATTGCTGAAGTATTGCGTTAGGTAGTACCTTGATGGACGGAACTGTGGGGATTGTCATCCACAATGGGGTGCTGATTCTAAATAAGACGTGTACACAATATCATTGGATGCAGATGTGCACAATCAGGCCCAAGTCTGTGCCCTCCCTACATTTTAAAGACAGCTTGAACTAGTCTGTATGTAGATCATCTGTAAACGATCATGGTGCCCAGGCCCGGTGCCTGGGAGCATGGCATGTTTCTAATGCGGAGCTCCTTAAAGGTCGGAAAAGGGTTGAATCTCAAGTCAATCTCTTTGAAGGTAAATCTCATTGAAAAATCACACACATCCGTAATGGTAAAGGAAGGATCTGTGGTTCCAGGTGCCCTTGTCTACGCACAAGCAGAGTGTGGGGTCCAAGACAGGATGTCTCGGGGCACTTACAAAAGCTTGACAAATCAAAGTCAGAAAGACCCTCTTGGACCACTGCAGTGGTCAAATCTCGGGCAGATGAGCCATTGAACTTCTAACCACACAGCCATATGTGTTGTAGTAAACAACCATCTGTGTTTATGACCACAAGCAATAAGACGTGCGAATGAAAAGGCAGAATGAGTGTGAGTGATTGCAAGCTTTGCATGCAACAGAGACTAGAGATTGTTCACAGGCAACCTGCATATGTTTCAGTACAAGTGGTTATGTGCGTAAGCTTTCTGCACTGCGTGTAAAGAAGCTTGACCCGTGTGCATGCGTATACGTTCAGGTGGTTAATGGTGAGATGATGTGAATTCAGCCCTGCACCGTTTCCACTGTGCACAGCTGTCACCATGGAAACCATTCAGAACAAGGGAGGAGATAGAGAGAGAGAGACATTGCACCACATGAAAACAGAGACGTCCATGCTGCTTAGTCCGCAGGGAAACACTGCTGCGAGAGAAGCAGGCAGCAGTTAGAAAGACGGCAAGAGAGAGAATGTTTCACAGGCAGAGTGAGATTCCAACTGCTCACTTTTTAAGCTGTCAGGTTGTCCCATCACACAGCTGTCAATCAGAGCTGCCACCGTTTAGCCCCGCCCCTACTGTATACCCTGCCTTCCACACACTGCAATGGCAAATCAATCCAGTCAGTGTTTAAATGATTTATGAATGAAAGGATGGCAGAGAGGCTGGCTGGTATGCATCCCCATCAGAGTGTCTCTCTGATGAGTGCTCAATGTATCAAAGATTCATTTCACCAGAAAGGACATATAGCGATACGCATAGCAACACGGCAGCCAATAGGGTACAATTTAGCCCTGGCAAGTGCTGTGGGTGGCTTTTCACAGCTTACGCTAACCGAGGGGCATCGGATCACAGAGGTTTTCACGTGTCTGCTAAGAGCTATGACAGTACAAACAAACACAGGTAAAGCCTAATGGAATGAAGTCAAAGACACGACAACAAGTTACACATCTTGTTTAAGGTTTACTAACCTAATCCAAGATCCTCATAGATGCACGTCATGATAGTGTGGCTCATCCTCTGTTTGTACCATCATTGTTGATTAGGATCATAATCTTAGACCTTAATAAGGGTATTTTCAAAATGTAATTTGATGCAATCAAAAACAAGGCTGTGAGGGATGTAGATATATAGTCTGGCCAAGGTCTATTTCTATCCCTACAGCATTTGTGTAAATATGACACCCTGTATGAAAGAAAAATAATACAAATATATATATTTCTCCAAGACAATTATGACATCAAATGGAGAATGGCTTTTCTGATTCTTCTCCTGACAAAAAGACCATAGTAATCTAACATGCCTCTACTCTAGTTACAGAAGAGATATTACAGGGACAGTCCCCCCAAAAACTCTCATCATTATTTATGTATGTATTTATTTATTTATTGTTCATTCAGTGAAATTCAGTGGGGTCTAATGTTGTTGTAGACCAACTTTCATACAGGTATGGAATGATATGAAGATGAGTAAATGATGATAGCATTTACTTTTGGGGGCATTTTTAACAGTCCAGTTAAATTTTTTATCCTTTAACAATGTATCAAACTATGCTTTGATTTTTGCCAAAACAGTTGGCATTCACCTAAAATATTTATCCAACACCAAATTATCTGAGCTACAGTATGCTAACCACTATAAGTTTTCTATCGCTATACTTTTACTCTATGCCAACAATAGTCTAATTTGTGAATGTTTTTTTTATATTTGTGGTAGGCTTTTGTCTCCATCCAGTATGACAGTTATTCAAGTCTCTTCAATATGTGGCACTCAGATCTACCGCAGTCTTTGGATGATACATTAGAGTCTCACCCGAGTGTGCGACAGATTGTTTTTGAGATAGTGTCAGGGAGAGATCTACTCCATCCATGTTTTTGCTCTCTTTCTATCTCTCGGTTTCAAGAGAACAGACAAACACACTCCCACACACTCTCACGCAGTTTAACAAACAAGCGCCCACATCACCGTTGCAGCGTTAACACAAACACATACACATGATGTTCGCATGCCTTCGGAACGGGCCAATGCGTAACCAGCCAAACACCAGTCAAATGACAAATGTATACATGTGTATACGGCAGAAAGCGTATAACATGCAAGCGTACTAACATGCACTCACGCTCTTTTTTTTTCTTTTGCCCTTCCAGGTCTAGTTTGTAAAAAAAGGCAACTGGCGTAGTGACATTTGCTAGGATTTGATAGGAAGGAGAGAAGAAATGGATGCTCATGGGAAAGGGTCCATTTCTTATCAATACCCCTCCGCACACAAAGACACACACGTCCGCTCCCAGCTCCGCATTCTTCAAATCAAATCAAATTCCTTGCGCGCTCTCAGCTCGTCCTTTATCTGGAGAATGTACGCAGAGCAGAGCACAAACATGTCACAGTGAGGAAGCCAAAAGTCTCTATGCTTGCCAAAAAAACACATGTCCCCCCCAAACTACCACACACACACACACACCAATCATTTGCATTTCTGTTTTCGCTTCTACGAGAAGAGCTGTGTCTTATCAAGGGCCCAGCTTATCTCTCAATTTCTCTTCCAGCGTAGCAGAGCCTTCCTGAAAAACACAGAGTTTTGCTAGCGGCAAGCGTCCTCTGGGGCTCGGCTGGTTAAAACCAACGGCTTGAGGTTTTCTTTCGGAGGGGCCTCAGATAATTTGAGGGGAGAGCTGGTGAGAGATCAAGTGTGTGGCCCCGGGGTACGAGTGGCAGGACGGCCCCTCCATGCTCCGGCTCTTTTGGGAGGAGGGATTACAGGAAACCCGGAGTGCAACTGTGCCATGTCAATGGGACAGGCAGACGGCCCGGTCACAGATACGCTCCCTGCTGTTTCAACGACAAGCAACACTGCATGCCAGAAGCGCACGGACTCATTCGGACTCAGTCCCTCATCAGTCATCGTCTTCAAATGGCTATTCTTTGCTGTCTGGGTAAAATAAATAAAGTGATTGGAAATAAATAAATAGATAAAAATGCAAGACGAAATTGAACTGGACATAAGACATACAACATACTGCACTCTAGATAAAAGCTGATGCCAAGGCAAAACTGAGATGCAGCATAGAATTCATGGAAACACGACAAACTGCGAGGGAAGGTTTGGGAATGCTGGGCCGATGGAGGTTGTGTGTAGAGCAGTTTTGTTTGTGGGATATGGCGCGTTCAGCCCTAAATGTCCCTGACCTTGGCTCACTTCTCCTCTCTGATGGACCACGCGGGGGAGAGAATTTGCATTCCACAGCATCCAGAGAATAAAAATATTAGCAAAATATGCACACACATACACATTGCACTCGCAAAGAGTAAAAATTCCAAAGCCACCACTGTGCACACCAATTTTTCAGTAAGGGCATAACATTTTTATTTGCTTGCTCTTCTGTTTTTAAGCATAAACCTAGATAATTCCCTTTTAAAAAAACGTATGTAACTGTTTTAAAGATGTTTAGATATTTGTCAAATAAATACTGATTAAGAAAATTATTTTTGCAGTCCCAACTATCTTTCAACAACAATATGAGAGAGACCAGACGGAAAGAGCGTGTGTTTGTACGGGGAGATAGACGCACTCCTGAACTCCTGAGTCTGGGCCACTCAACATGACATCAGCAACACAGCCAGAGATTAATATAAGACAGGAATGAAAGCAAGACTTACCGTAAGCTGTATCTCTGCTGACACTCTGAACATGTACAACCTTTGCCCAGATACTTGGCTCAAGCCAATGCTCAAGATCTACAACTGGAGCTAAATCAATACAGAGGCAATATCTCAATCGATGTCTGTTTAAATCACTGGAATGTTTTCTTTCTCTCTTTTTTTCACTTCAGATAAACCCAACAAACAGCTTTCCAAGCAACAATAATGCCAGAGAGCATCTTGAAACAAGGAGAGAAGGCAATCACCCTGTATGCATCTACTTTCTTCCTGGCAACTTGTTCAATGACAACGTATTCTGGGAACAGTTCCAGCCAACTGCAATGAGTTCACCTCTTGCTCTGCACAGTGGAACACAGGTGACTCTCACCTCACAAATACGGAGTTTGTGATAAGAAAGGGTGCTAAAAAAAGAGAAAAGACTATGAATATGAAAAAAGTGAAAGAGAGAGGAAAAACTGAAATGAGAGCTACGGAGCCAAAACAACACGATAAAAACCATTAGGGAATATGAGTGTTGTTGACATGCTGTGACTAGTGTGAAAGGAAAAGCATCCACGTCACATTTCCTCCCAAAGCCCTCATAATTACTGGATTAATTATTCCACGTAAACAACAGATTCCACAAACACGTCGCTGAAGAGATTCTCGTATGGTAAACCCTGTGACCTAATAGGCCCTTATGAAAAATTGCTATGGCAACCATAGTTTTCACCAAAATACCCGGGTGGCATTTTATAGTTGTTGTTAAATTTATACAGTCACACTGTCAGCAACATGAGAATATAAGAGTGTTTCTTCAACTATAAGCATGTTTGGCTCTATACTTTCTCAGACCACATGTTTCGCATTCACTAGTTTAATTTGTCTACAAACAATGTTCAAGTCAAGTCTTCTGAAAGTCATGAACAATTTCAGCACTCATATTATGCATTTGTTCAATAGCATTCTGTGATGGAAAAGGATGCACTTTTGTCTTGCCAATTTTATAGCATTCAAAGCATTTGCTGAGGTGGAATGTGGTTGCAATTTATTTTTATTTTTTTAATTAAATATAAATCATTTCCAAACAATAAATATTTATGCATTTAGCAGACACTTTTGTTTAGATCATCATAAATCATGTAAAATAAATGCAGATGATACCGCAATTTACACATCTGATAAGTCATCTGCTGCAAAGCTGCAGGATTTTTCAATGAACATATCGAGAGGATATCCATGTGGCTCCAGGAAAATCATCTCACTTTAATTGTTAAGAAAACATTTGTAATGTGTTTTTCTAATAGAAAACAAAAAGAAAAAAAGAAAGGGTACATAGCAAAAAAAATAGAGGAGGTAGACGAGTTTAAGGTTTTAGGTTTGTTTTAGATTCACACCTTAAATTTTGGTAAACAAAAACTGTTTTAATAATGGTAAGGATTAATCTTAACTGTTTTATCTTATAAGACATTATATCTCAAATCATGCAGCTCGTCTTTTTACGCATGCTATGATTTTGTCTCGTATTTCTTACTGTATTACAGTATTTTACAGTATGAAATAAATTACTTTAGTTCTTAAGATGTTGTATACTCAGGCTCTAAGAATAATGGATTAAAAGCCAAATCATCAAAAACATCACTGACATATTTTAAAAAAACGGAATATTATTAGTTTTACAAATTGCATAAATTTGTTATATGCTCTATAAAATAGATTTTTAAATGTTTGCACAAAAAGGCACCACTGGTTCTATGTAAACTGACAGGATAATAATAGTAGAACCGGCAGGAGTACAGCAGGTGGAGGATTGACTTCTGCAGAACCACACAAGGGCAAAAAGCTGTTTCTGTAAAGGGTTCCAACTCTGGAACACGATGCCAATTGAAATTAAAGCAGTACATGATATAAAGCCTTTCACAATGATGGTTAAGAGCTGGTTTAAAACAAACCAGAGCTGTACATTGTTTTAATAATTTATTCATGCTGCCAGAGTTGGAAATATCCTCAAAATGGGTTTATTTATTTATATATTGTTTTTTAGGAATATATATATATATATATATATATATATATATATATATATACATGCATGTACTGTATGTTTTGGTATATTACATTAGCCAAAAGTTTTCTTAGAAAAGCCTCTCTAGGGTCCTGAGATGCAAATTAGCATATGCTATGTATATTTTTCAGCTTTTGGCTGGAATCATGTTTTTGTACTTTCCCAATTAAAATAAAATAATAAATAAAATAAAATAAAAATTACAGACAGATTCAGAAAGCTTTTTCTTTGAAAGAGATCACACATACATTTGTTATGGTTTTACAGTAATAAATAACTGTAGCAAGTAAGCAAGTAGGTAGGTATTTTGTTTGAAATGATAATAGCTATTGTATTATTATAATTTTTTTATATGTCGGGTCACAGCGTTTACATGCAAAAATCTCTTCACTTATTCCTTAACTCACAGGAAAGCACACACACGCAATTCAACAATTCAATTCATTTTAAGGATGTGCTCCTGCAAGTTCATGTAAACTGAAATGCATTACAAAAGTCATATCATCTGCATAATGATATCAAAGGCAACAATTCATCATCATTTCAAGTAAAAGCTTTTCCACACAAACTTTTTGGATCATTGTCTCTTACTGTACCGCTTCTACTTTTGCTGTAAAGTAAAATGTGTAATTTAATGGGCTGGGCTTTAGATGAATAAGGCCTGATAAATGGTGTTCAATCTCACGCAGGTCCCTGCATTCATCAAACTCTCTCCCTATGGACAGCTACTGCCCCATCACACACAGCAAAATCCTTCTCTGTCCACCTCTTAACACAAGCAAAAGAACAACTATTCATTCGTTTTTAAGCCTTTTCATGTTAAGACACACATCAATCCACTCCTACGACATACCTGAGGAAGCAAACATTGGCGGTCGTTGTGCATGGAGTGTGCAGCAAACATGGCCGGACACGTCCCTCAAGTGGAGCGCAAGGCTCGCAACGTGAGTGTCGGCAGACCCTCTTTTCAACTATCTGGCACTCGCACACAAACACATGGACGCCCTTCCTATGCTCCTTTGTTCCTGAATCTTTCGTTTGTCAGGTTTTGCTTCGGACACATATCACGCCGGATTGCTGTACACACATACAGTATGCATACAGGAGCATTAAAGCAAATGCAACACAATGTTATGGTGTTCTTGGTTACAGTGACAGTGTTGACAAAAAAGTAGCAACAACAGAAAAAAGGCCTTTTTGGGAGGGCTGTATTTCCCCCCTTCGAGTTAGGTCTAATATGTATTTTAATGTGATATTGAGTTATGGCAGATGTGGGTCTGCTTATGACTCATTTTGTCACTTGGCTTGGCATAGGTTGTTTCACTTTCCCCTGAAATATCTGATTGTTTAAAGAGTTTTACAATAAAGAATGACAGGATTTTGTTGGTGGAGAAAGTGGGCACATATAATGCAAAAAGATACAACACAAACCTGTAAATAGCCACAGGAGCTCAACAGTAGCAAGCGTGTTAACCACTGCACCATGGTGTCTAGAAAAAAGGACAAACTTAAAGTAAAGATCAGTGAAATATGTCTGTCTAACTGCTATGATTAATATCAAATGTAAGAATATGTGCACTACGATATGCAAAAGCATACAAATATTCCTAATAGTTTGCATGCAACACAAAAAGTGCTTTCAAGCACCAGCTATTCATGGGATTGTTTACAGAAACACACCCCGTGTCTTTAGCAACCGTGGCATTAGAGCTGCACGATTAATCGTTAAAAGAACGCAATCTCGATTCCAACCCCCACTCGATCTCATTCCTAAATGACAGCGATGCCAAGTCTATTAAACCTTAAAAAAAAAAAATTTAAAACGGAAAATTAAAATCTGTGTTCGTGCTGCCGCTGAGGCAGAGAGAGCAGTTATCATGTATAGGTATGAAACGGCTTCACAAACAGTCTTTTCAACATCACTGTATGGTTATTTCTGTTACAAATAATTAAATTATTACAGAAGTACTGGGATAAAAGTTTACAGTTCAGATAAACACGGATGTACAGCGATCAAATATAGGAAATCACCTTTTGAAAGTAACTAGGTGCTTCAAATAATTGTATCAATTACATCGTTACACCAGTAGGTGGCAACAAGTGACTGTTAAAAAGAAAATATTTGTCAATTATTCAAGAGATTCCTTTAAAAAGAAAACGCTGATTCATCCAGTAATGAAACACGTTGAATCATACTGATTTAAAAATAATAAAAAACTGCAGAAATTAACATTTTGTCAGAACCTCTAGTAAATTACGATATTTGGTATAGTTGTCTGTTCAGAATCATGGGAGGATCCAGAATCGTGCAGCTCTACGTGGCATCGTATTAATAGGCCTCTGGAAATGACAAGTTAGAAGATGCTGCAGTGTCCTGCAGACACGTGTGGAGAAGCATGCATGCGGTCTGAGCCCAGGAAAGGAGAAGTGCAGGTGCAGCAGGAGGTCACCTCCCCGGTGTGCACGAGTGCGCAGCACCACTACGCACGAGTCCTGAGTGGCAGGATTGTACACATGCCATACTGCAGTAGAAAAGTGCAGAGACTTAATGATGAATAGTTGATGAGCAGCTTCTAGGTGGAAAGCAGAGGGGCATTTTTTCGCCCTTTTTTTTTCAGCTAAAATCTCTCCCTCTCTCTTTCACTCTCATTTACATATTGTATACTCCTCTCTTTCAACATCTCCACTCTTTTTCCTCCTTGCTGTCAAGGCTGTAAACTACTGTGCCTTATTGGAAGGCTGTGTGTTTGGATGATTACAGATGAGCAAACCCATAATGAATGTTCTGAGATCTGACAGGAGTTGTGTTTGGGGCCAGGGTCAATGACAAAGAAAAGGACAGATTTTGAAAAAGGAAGGAAAGTTTAAACCAAGGGTTATTATAGTTCAAAATAAAATAGGGACCATTAAAAAAATATTTGAAATAAAATAAACATTAACTGAAATAAAATAAAGTATACAAAACTTAAACTTAGGTAACACTTTATTTTAAGGTGATGTAGTTACACATTACTACATACTTACTATACAGTAAATTATGCATAATTACAAGTAACTAACCTTAACCCTAAACTAAACCCTAACCCTTACCATAACTAAGTTCATCTAGTTAATTAATATTGCTCACTTATTTGAGTAAGTACAATGTAATGTACACCTTAAAATAGTGTAACCTAAATTTATGTCAGCTATTTTTCCAAAACAACATTTCTCATTTCCATTTAGTTTAACTTTATGTACAAAAAAATAACTGAAATAAATAGATATATAAAAAAAAATACTTGGAAATAAAATGGAAAAAAACTATAATAGTATCTCGACGATACTAAAATAACAGTTTAGAACATGTGCTGAGTTCTGAAAAAGTTTAAATTTAATGACTCATGTAGTGTAAACATTAAAGGGTTAGTTCACCCAAAAATGAAAATTCTTTGATCATTTACTCACCCCCTCATGCCGTCCCAAATCCATAAGACTTTCATTCATCTTCAGAACATAAATGAAGATATTTTTAATGAAATGTTAGAGATGTTTCTGTCCCTCCATTGACAGTCCATGTAAATATCCCTTTGACACTTCAAAAAGCTCATAAAGAAACCGTAAAACTAATCCATATGATTTGAGTGGTTTAGTAAAAAAATCCCGAAGAGACACTTTATATGATGAACAGATTTAACTTAGTCAAACATTCATCAAGTCACACATCACTTATGGTAAACGGAAGCTCAAGCATATTTGCCTCAAAAATCTCTCAGATTTCATTAAAAAGATCTTCATTTGTGTTCCGAAGATGAACGAAAGTCTACAGGTTTGGAAAGACGTAAGGGTGAGCAATTAATTACAGAATTTTCATTTTGAGGGTGAAATAAGCCTTTTAGTAAAAAATAATAACACATTTTCCATACACCCTGAATACACATGAATGTACATACATTTTTCTTTCTTTCTTTTTTTTTTTTATACAAAGGGTAAAAAAGTATTTTGTTTTACAAATATCATGAATTATGAATTCACAAATATTTAATATTTTTGGAAGTCACACCACATGACATTTTACAACATGAACTAACATTACTTTGTCATAAAAAAAGGTCAAATTATGTTTTTTTACGATATTTCTGACCACAATAGTCATGAGGGTCTGTAGGTATCTCTCAATGATGTAACTTCCTTTTCTTTTTTTGCATGTTTCTTTGTGAAGTTGTAACACACAATATCAAAAACATTTTAATACAGAAAGTAATACATTTTTAATAACTTATTAGATAGAAAAAAGTGTCAAGACGTCATTGGCCAATCCTCATACAGCATAAAAACCTCAGTTTGTGCACTGTGAACGCCTCACCTGCCATGACATCTATCATGTGTGCCTACATTACATGTGCACCAGATACATTATTTACTACAGAGAGAAATGCACTCGAGGCAGGGAACCTACCAAACATTACTTTTAGTGGAGATGACGTGTGGAGAATGAGCACTTGAACGTATGAGACT
Source organism: Leuciscus leuciscus (assembly GCF_965113295.1). NCBI lineage: Eukaryota > Metazoa > Chordata > Actinopteri > Cypriniformes > Leuciscidae > Leuciscus > Leuciscus leuciscus. Next base: position 19,743,092 of record NC_138740.1, on the reverse strand, counting down.
CTGATCTGAGAGCCCAGTTTAATGGACAGCTGGGTTTAGTCTACACTTAAGAACAAATGTAGCCTCTGTAATATTGCTAAAAATCACAAGCATAAACAAGCAAAACTACGTTTCCAAAGAGTAATCTATTCAATACAAGGGATAATATTGGGGAATTCCCCACAACAGAAAATAAGGAAAGAAACATGGCAACAGGGAGGGAAATGACTACATAATACGTTGAGAAATCAACGGTTTTCAAGTCACATTACTGGTTTTGTGTGCAGTGATAGTGATGCTTTCCAAGAGGATTAGTTTATCCAAAAGTGTAATTCTATAGTGTAAAAGTTTCATTCTTGAACCAATTCCTAATTTTTTCAGTTGAATAGAAGGCGAAAGAAAACATTTTAATAGCAAACAGCAAAGACTAACACAAAAATGTCAACTCCCGACGCCCCTCCACCCAAATACTCCCAGCTAAACATTCAAGCAGCCTGTCAGTTTATTTTCCCAGTGAAGGTCTTGTAAAAAAGGGGCCAGAAGTTCAGTTAAAACTAATATTTGCCAGATCACCTCCCATGATCGCCGCTTCCTCTAATAGTGATGTCAGTGTTCATGCCAGCTGCGGCTAAGTAACTGCTTACTGCTCGCCACACAAGTACACGTCTTTTTTTTTTTTGTCACCAACCTGCCAGCTCAACTGATTAAGTCAAATGAACCTGAACAAAGCATTCAGAATATTTAAGCCAAGTGCACTTATAACCATAAACAAAAATCAAGTCTGAGCAGACTGGAAAATTAGAGCCAATTGCCAAATTCGCAAGAAAAGATCCTGTAGATAGAGTTGTTTTGGTGGCAACTTTCAACATTGTGTTGACTCACACGGGTCAATTCATTATAAACAACGCCCGAAAAAAGCATTGCCTCACATCTGCAGAATACAAATAAAATCAAATAAAAAATTTTTTGAAATTTTTTTGTTAGGTTTGTCCCTAGATTATAATTTTTTTTTCTGAAAATTCAGCTTTGCCTTCACAGGAGTACATCACATTTTTATATAAATAACAGTTCTTTTAAATTGTAAGAATACTTCACAGTATTACTGTTTTACTGTATGTTTTATCAAATGAATGCAGCTTTGGTGAGCATAAGAGGCTTCTTTCAAAAACATTGAAAATAAATCGTACTCACCCCAAACTTTTGTACGGAGCCCCTAAAGGAACATGGTGAAGGGAAAAAAATTAGATGGCTGGAAAAAGTGCGTCAATGATTTTGCGTTCTCTCGCAAATGTTTTGGTTTCCCCTGAGAAACTTTGCGTTCCCCCAGAAACTTTGCGTTCTCTCCCAAAATGTTTGTGTCTCCCTAGAAACTTTGCATCCCCCCCCCCCCCAGAAACTTTGCGTTCTCTCCCAAAATGTTAGCTTTCCCTCTCAAAATGTTTGTGTCCCCCCAGAAATTTCGCGTTCTCTCCCAAAATGTTTGCATCCCCCTAGAAACCTTGCCCCCCTCAAAAAACTTTGCGCTCTCTCCCAAAATGTTTGCGTCCCCCCTGAAACTTTGCGTTCTCTCCCAAAATGTTTGCGTCCCCCCAGAAACTTTGCATCCCACCCCGAAACTTTGCATTCTCTCTCAAAATGTTTGCGTCCCCCCTGAAACTTTGCGTTCTCTACCAAAATGTTAGCACACTTTGAGTTCGCTTGCAAAATAACGCAAAGTTTCTTTGGGGAACGCAAAAGTTTTGTGAGCGAATGCAAAGTTTCTCAGGGTAACACAAAAGTTTTGTGTGCGAATGCAAAGTTTCTCTGGGGAACGCAAAAGTTTTGTGAGCGAATGCAAAGTTTCTTTGGGGAACGCAGAAGTTTTGTGAGCGAATGCAAAGTTTCTCAGGGTAACACAAAAGTTTTGTGAGCGAATGCAAAGTTTCTCAGGGTAACACAAAAGTTTTGTGAGCGAATGCAAAGTTTCTCAGGGTAACACAAAAGTTTTGTGAGCGAATGCAAAGTTTCTCAGGGTAACACAAAAGTTTTGTGTGCGAATGCAAAGTTTCTCTGGGGAACGCACAAGTTTTGTGAGCGAATGCAAAGTTTCTCAGGGTAACACAAAAGTTTTGTGAGCGAATGCAAAGTTTCTCTGGGGAACGCAAACGTTTTGTGAGCGAATGCAAACTTTCTTGGGTGAAGGCAAAAATTTTGCGGGTGAACGCAAAAGCATTGAAATATATTTCCCCTTGCATCTCATATTTTTTTTCCATCACCATGTCCCTTTAGGTGCTCTGTACTTTTGAACAGTAGTGTATATGACACAGATACAGATTTAATAGCAGAAATGTACATATGTTTATATAATAGCATCACCTTTTATCAGAACCATTGCCTGATATGCAACTGATGAGTATTGGGAGGGAATTGGGTCCGTTCTACCACAGGATTGGAGTCTATGCGGTTTACAGTCTCTGGTTTTACAGCAGACAAATAATGAAGAAGAAATTCAGAGCAAACAGAACAGGGTTCCAACAGCTTCACTGCTTAGACCTCTAATGACTTACAGACGTGTCTTTTCACATATCACTCTTGCCAAATGTTTCAGAGGAGTTTAAATGTTATTCTCCATGGCAAGACAACGAGGCACAAGATTTATTTGTGCATTAGAGCAATTTAAACATTTGTGATTAGCCATGATTTCCTAGTGTGTTAATGTCAGACTTGATGAGAGTAACACCATGTCTGCAGGGTGCAAACTCTTGGGCCTGTTTGTAATTTTTTGGGGGATGTCAGAATCCTGTTCATATACTGCCTCTAAGTGGTGAATACTGTCCTTTCTTCTGTGGAAAAACCCCAGAGAGCCAAAAAGAAACAAATAGTGAGCAATGATGCATTCTATTATATATTATATCTATTTTAATATAGCATAACAAGTATACAGTAGGTTCTAAATTCTGTACTTACAGCAAATCATTTATTATTCCCTTTGAGTGTTTCCTTCATACATAACTACTTCTTAGAGAATGTAAAATGCAAAACACACTCATCCTACACCTGACTCCAGATATTTTGCACTGCCCACGCATAACATCTTGCTGGTATTTATTACCCATATGGGTAAAGAAGCATGTACTAGGTTCTTAAACGTAATTTGCAGAACATGTTCTTATTGCCAATATAAATATGCAGTTAACTCATAAAGGGTGTGCAGTTCCTCTCTCAAATGGTCACAATGCACCAGTACATTGAGTTCCAATAAAAACACGGCTCACACTCAACTGCCTTTACAGCCGGAGCCTAAAACACCCTTACTCAAATTTACAGCTTGTCAATTACAAGGTATTACGCAGGCTTGTCTCTGCCGCCACTGTGCCTTCTAACACTCTGCAGACAATCCAATCCCTGTGGGCCTATTTTCAGAGCTCTTTGAATTTATCACACGATAGACAGCTCTGCCACTACTGTAACCCAGCAAGGTCACTTTAGTCACAGATACTGTGTTTAAAGCCAGAAATTATTACCTTCGTGGGTAAGGAGTTAACCCTCGTGCAAGTCAGCATTTTCAGCAAAATGATGCACCACTTACGTTAATGGAGGTCGTTCTTTATTATGGGATTCATTTATTCCCAGTGCATTAAAAACTTTAATTATAAGAGGGTAGCCCTTGTTAAAGACAGATTGACCACAATATATAGCATAACTAACCTTGCACCCATTTGCAGTATGATCACTGTCATGCTTATTTTTATCAGCTTCCAGTGTGAAATCAAAGCATTGAAGGTAAGCCATCATTGAGAACAATACCGTAATCCATAAACTGCAATTTTAGAAATCTAAAGTACCCACTCTGAATTGATTAAAAACACTCAAATTTTAACAGCAGGCAAAACCACTTACAAAAAAATAACTAAATGTCTGATTCTAATGGTAAGGGATTTGACAACAAGAGCAAAGCTGGGGAAAATACTAAGAACTAAAGTCCACAGTAAAAAAGAATGGCATTCGGATCATTACCGGTTTACTTTTATGCTACTTTGGCTATCCTAATATATGTACAGATGATCTATTTAAAGTTAAAGTAGACCCAAATATAGTTCTTAAGTGGTCACTTTAGCCACACTTTAAAAATTATAATAAATATAATTACATTGGGGGGTGACATTGGTATTTATGTTATGAAAAATTCAGCAATTCTTAAATAATTTACATACACAAGTTTGTAAAAAGTTTGTAAAAAGTTCAAAAGTTTGGGGTCGATAAGATTTTTAAAAATGTTTTTGAAGGAAGTCTCACCCAGGCTGCATTTACTTGATAAAAAATACAGAAAAAACAGTAATATTAAGAAATATTATCAGAATTTGAATGAACTTTTCTATGTGAATACATTAAAAAAATTCAATCAATCATTCTAAAGGCTAATTTACAAGGCACCAACAAACAGCAACAATCACAAGATAAGTATGTCGCTTCTCAGAAGATAAAACGTGAACATTAAGTTTTATATGAAAGTCTCAAAAGGTGCACAAACAGCAAATGTCTGTTTAGAGAATTTATTATAAAATGCAATGATATTCACACATTGTGAGTGAGATGTCATTGCAATTTTAGGGTCTACTGTAAATGTAAACTCCATTCAGACCATGAAGAATATGATTTTAAGAGTAGTTCTGCATTCTGTAGTTGGTGTGTTTGTTCACTGAATAGTATAAGTTCTGAACTCTGTCAACTGTTCTGTGTGGATGTTGATATCACATCGTGAGACAGAAGGTGGATCGTTTCCGAAGTAGAGGGAGAAGTAATGATAGTGCACATGGGGGCTACAGTATAAGGAGACATGAGCTGGCGAAAAGTTCCAGAGGAAAACAGACAGAATGAGGCCAAACAGTCAAGATTCTCTTTCCCTATAGACCTTGTGCGCCAGAGAAACAAGCGTGCAGTCATATTTAGAATATTGTCTTTGCACTTCAGTTTTTGCGGTAGCACTGAATATTTCTATGGCATCACTGTCGAAGAGTAAAGCTAGTAAAGTAGATTTACTTATTGTAAAGTTAACGATAGTTATCAGTGTAATGTTTGAAGCGGATGTCATAACAAATATCAGTAGGCCGAGAATATTTTAAAATGAATCCGTAAGGTCTTACCTTCATGCTGTGGAAATACAAACCGGAAGATAGAATACAAAGAGCGCAGTGCTGAAAAGTGGCAGGGCAACATGAGGTCTACAATGAGTCCATCCTAAGAAGGTTGGTTGTCTGAGTAGCACTCAAGCAGGAAGTTCTGTAGCTTAATAACAAAGATAGCATTCTTGTTCATCTAACTGCCACTTTCTTGGATTCTGCAGAAGTACATGACTTCAAATCTTTGCTCAGAGGCTCAGTTCTGTTGCCAGGTTTTGAATCAATCACCTGAGCAAAAAATATCATGTGGCTAATGACTGTGGAGCTGCAGGTAAATGACATAATGACAACTCTGATTGGCTGATGACACCACATAAACGTGCACTATCCTGAGCTGTAATGTCAAGCTTATTTCTAAATCCTAAAGTCAGCGTGAAACAGAAATTGTGACCAGAATTGTGAAAAAAATGTTGGACAGGACTTATAGCATAATAAATGTGCAATATGCATAGTTGATGTGCACGTATAAATCATTTTTATAATTGTGCTGCAACATGGCATAATTTAAAATAAATAAATACATAATAATCAAATATGATTTCATGACTTTAAGATCTTAAAAAATCTGGGGCACTGGTAAAATATTTACTAGTAAAATGAATAAATTAATTGCAATTTAAATGCTTTTTTTTATTATTAGAAAAAGATTGATTTTGGATCAAATTTTAAAAAAATGCTTTAGTCTGAATACATTATTGTGAATGCCCCATTAGGTGTAGTAGCAATATCTACCTGCGGGGGTAACCGCGACCATGCAAATGAGCAAACAATATTCTCTCTCATCCTCAACACTTTTAAAGCAGGAAGGATTCAAAATTAAACTGGGTGCACACTGTACGATTAATAATAGTCCTTTACGACTGTTGCTTGTCAGACTGTACCGCTGTAAGCCGTGTCACTCTGTAGGATCTCAGCTGTCATTAATGTCAAACTGTACGGCAGTCAAGACCATAGACAGTAAAAGAAATGGACACAGCGACCCCATTGGATTCAATGGAGAAAAGTGAAGTCAATTAGAAGCACTCACTTCCTGATGGTCGAGCGTACTGCGCAGACTCAAACTGAGCTTGACGACGTAGATGTGACGTGAGCAACCCGTCTGTCTTCTAGTTGCTGTGCCAAGAGAAATCTGAATCATTCCCTTCCGAAACTTGCAGAGACAGAGAGCGTGAGTAGGAGGTGTCCATGAGGAGCAGGAGCAGGAGCAACTTTTGCTAAGTATTCTGATTAATTACTTTGTCATTTTGCCTCCACGTCCCCCCGATTGCCCGCGAGCTTCTCCTCCTGTCCATACGGTAATCTCTCTACTGTGCGACAGAGAGTCGCGTGGTTATGACGCAATCTTTAGCCTATTTTTACAAAAACTGCTTCTACGGGGCCATAAGCTACAAGGTAATGGAGCCTTTTATACATTTTCGTGTTGCTTTAGAAATAAATAATGGACAAATGGAGTCTTTAAACACCTCAGATGTAAAGTTATTCGCTGTCAAAGTGATGCCAAAATGAATGGGAGTCAATGGAATGCTAACAGCAGGTGATGGTCTGCTAATCAACGGCGGCGCCCGGGGAAGCTTCAATGTTTTCCGGAACATTGCCCCCCGGTTGAATTCTACAGTATGTCCGGGAGATGTGTGAGTCACGTTCTTTAACGGTCTGTTAAAAGAATATAAAAGGCTCCATTACCTTGTATCTTACGTTATGGCCCCGTAGAAGCAGTTTTTGTAAAAATAGGCTAACGATTGCGTCATAACCACGCGACTCTCTGTCCGCACAGTAGAGAAATGACCGTATAGACAGGAGGAGAAGCTCGCAGGCAATCGGGGGGACGTGGAGGCAAAATGACAAAATAATTAATCAAAATACTTAGCAAAAGTTGCTCCTGCTACTAGCTCATGGACACCTCTTACTCACACTCTCCGTCTCTGCAAGTTTCGGAAGGGAATGATTCAGATTTCTCTTGGCACAGCAACTAGAAGACAGTCGGGTTGCTCACGTCACATCTACGTCATCAAGCTCAGTTTGAGTCTGCGCACTACGCTCAGCCATCAGGAAGTGAGTGCTTCTAATTGACTTCACTTTTCTCCGTTGAATCCAATGGGGTCGCTGTGTCCATTTCTTTTACTGTCTATGGTTTATGTTCGCTGATCAATGTTTAAATGTGAACAAAAGCGCTCCTATGGTTTTTGATTTGACGGTTGTCATAGGAGAAGCCACACTGCAGGACTGTGTGTGAAATCTTCTGACAGTGCCAGAATTTTGTTGAAGTTAAAATCTGGCTGTCAGTGAACATGTCAAACTAACGATTCTAGCCTAAGTTCTGGGGAATCTTTCAGGATTCACAAAATTTGTCTCAGAGGGCAAAATCGCGGCCAAAATCGTACAATGTGAACCTGGCTTTAAAAATACATAAATTAAAAGGGTAAATTCTATATTATAAGCAAAAATAGATATTCCGCAAGAAAATACTCTTTTCAATATAAAACAAGTGATGGCACAAATCCTACATAAGAATCATCTAGTTTTCTACTGTTTAAACGTGCCGAAACTGAAATGATCTGCTGAAATGTTACAGAGAGCAGGACTGAGAGCTGAAAGCCATTATCAACGCAGTAATTAAGTCTAGGTAACAATATGTGTCCCAGAGTACAGCTGACACTCGGGAGGCCCTCCATATGTCTCCTGTCAGCCCTACACTCCATACAACAGCGATGAAGAGGGTCACAGTGTATGAATCTATCTTCAGAGGGAGGATGCAGAGCAACCTAACACAAACATTCATCATCATGCGTGACCAGGATCAATGGGAAGCCCATCTTCGGTATTCCACTTTCAGCCAGTCGATCCACACCGCTGCTTTCACCCGAGAGTCATTCAACAGCAGGCGCTCAGAGGGACGGACAGTACAGGCCTGCACATGGACAGGCTCTTAAACCAAGAATATGGGACAAAATCAGCTGCTGTAAATTTGTGGTGAAGCGTAAATGAATTATGTTATAACGAATTGATTGCTTTGTTTTCTCCTCTACCTCGAAAAGTGAACCTACAGTAGATAGTCTGCCTGAAAACCTAATATGCATCTGCAAATGTACAAGACAGGGTACTAATTGTGACCCTGGACCACAAAACCAGTCACACGGAGCAATTTTATGAAATTGAGATTTAAACATCATATGAAAGCTGAATAAATAAGCTTTCAATTGATGTATGGTTTGTTAGGATAGGACAATATTTGGCCGAGATACAACTATTTGAAAATCTGGAATCTGAGGGTGCGAAAAAATCCAAACATTGAGAAAATCGCCTTTAAAGTTGTCCATTTATGTTCGCATTTATGCTGCATTCACTCACAAAAATAAATGTTTTATATATTTACAGTAGGAAATTTACAAAATATCTTCATGGAACATGATCTTTACTTAATATCCTAATGATTCTTGGCATAAAAGAAAAATCTATAATTTTGACCCATACAATGTATTGTTGGCTCTTGCCACAAATATACCCGTGCGACTTGTGACTGGTTTTGTGATCCAGGGTCACATATGTGTGTCTTAAATTGCATTTCAGAAGCAGAATATGTCAAATTGTATGTTCCAGGCCTGAAATAGCTAATATTATGCTTAAAGGGAAACACAACTTGACTACCAGGGGACAAACTGTCCAGCAGAGACCAGGGTGCTTTTACATGTTAACATGAAGTCTTGTGATATACATTGTGGCACATGTTTTAAACAAAGACATAAACGCAGGAAGAAAAGGTGGACACAATTTACAGTAAGGTTCCATTTGTTGATATTAGTTAACTCATTAACTACTGAACTACTGTTGTACCAGTATCTTCATATTAGTCATCCATTTCAATTGCGAATGAGGAATCGATGTTCTGAATCTGAATAAACCATCAGTCAGTGAAATCAAGCCAACGTTTGGTTATGACGGGTGTTATGCGCCGGCTCAGCCGCATCGAACTTCCACTGTAAACACATGTATGATGCGAAAACAAAACCATAGAGTGAAATACCCATAGACAGTATATAGGAAATACCGGAGTGAACATGGCTGTGAACGACTTTTGCAGATTATGTGAAGTAAATCTACGCATCCACGGTACAATCAGCGTCTATACGTCACGGCTCTCAGCCCGCCCTCTGTTCGTTGATTGGCCGGCTGTTTTCAGGCCGGAGGAAAACTGGGAGATAGGTCGCTATCTCAGACTGAGTACAGAAGCGAACTGAAATTGAGCGGAAGTACGAAGTCTGACGTAGTCAGGCTAGTGTTTTACTGGAGGGAGCGACAACTGTAACAACGAAAAATACTTCTAAAGCATTTGTTAATCTTAAAGGTGCATTGCGCAAGTCTCTGAGTTTTTGCAGAACTATGCCCCCTCTGGCAGCAAGCGAAACTGCAACTCTCCATTTGTTGAAAGCTTTCCCTATGTTTACTCGCGTCTTAGTCCGACGCCTGTCTGACTCCAATTTGGCCCTTTTGGTTGCACTAGACAAAAGTTTTCTTTTTTTTATCTTACGTGGAGTTTGCGTTGGTGTTTGAAATGAACTACAAGCCGGTCTCTTAGAATCCATCTTCTACGGAGAATGGCGGCGAATACATAATCCTGCAAGACATAGCCAGGTGAGCGTGCCGTGAACGCGCATGACGTCACGCCCAGTCTCAAATTCCGACCCGAATCCCTCTTATTTATTTTACTGTACAGGATTATAGAGACAATCGCAGTGATCAGAGAAGGGCTCATTCAGCCCATCAGGCAATTGTTTAAGCATGTATGGGTTAGAAAAACGGGTATTTTTAACATGAAAAGTTGCGCAATGCACCTTTAATGGTAATTTCAATACTTGTAATACATTAAAATCTAAAATTGTCTATTAATATTATTTATTGACTTGAGCTAACATAAACTACCAATGAGCAATTAGATTTTTATTAACTAACATTAACAAAGATTAATAAACAATGTAACAAATGTATTGCTCATTGTTGGTAACATTAGTAAATGCATTAACTAATGCTATCTAATGGGACCTTATTGTAAAGTGTTGCCAGAAAATCTTAAAGGAAGAGTTCACAAAAAAAAGAAAAACATCGTCATCATCATTTAAAGGGATACTTAATGCAAAAATAAAAATGCGGTCATCATTTCTCGCCACTTAATGACTTTCTACCGTGGAACAAAAAAAAGAAGATATTTTGATAAATGACTCAGTGTGTGTATGCTTGTTTTTAGGATTGATGAGGACACAAATGTATACAATGGCATGGGTATTACACTATTACAACGTAAACATGGTTTATGAGGACATTACCTGAGTCCTTGTAATTAAAATGGCTTAACATACTAATGTTTTTTAATTAAAAAAGTCAAAATTCTGAAAGTATTCTGTGATTGGTATATAGAGTTAGTGTAGGGGGATATAATATAAAGTTTGTACAATATAAAAACCATTACGCATGGAATGTCTTCATAATGATAGGTGTGTGTGTGCGTGTGTGTGTGTGTGTGCGTGCGTGCATGTGCGTGCGATGGAATTTTCTCAGATTCTTCTAAAATTCTCAGTATTTTCATTTTTAGGTGAACTATCCCTTTAAAATACAAAAGATAATATTTACAAGAATATATGGAATAAACCAGTTGAAAAAGTTAAAGTCAATGGGGACCAAAACAACATTATGTTTAATGGACAAAAGGCACTCTGGACAAAAAGCATATTAAATGATGACTTTTTCATTTTTGGGTGGAATATCCCTTTACGGAGAGAGAATGCTTTACTGCCTTTTAGCCAAACTGCAAGCCTACGTTTGCCAACAATTTCCTATACTAAAGCCAGTGGTCTCGTTAACCGAATATATTCTGTCAGATTTTTTTTTAGCAGTGACATAATAATCTGAAGTCTGTCCATCATTTTTATCTAACTTGTAACTGTAATTCTCACCCCTGTCCAGTTGGTGGCGAGCACTGAAGATGAAGGACAAGCAACAGACAATGTTTATCGTTTACCGTCACAGAGGCGAGCATCCAGTTTAAATCAATACGGGCCAGGAGGAATGTTTGAGTTCAGGCAGATACAAAAAGTTTTTTAATCATAACTGTATTTTGTAATACTGCATTGACCGTGTTTTAGTGGCCTCTGCTGTCAAAAAATCTGCTTCATCTGGACATGAAAAGTGATGCGCAGTCTCTGTTCATCTGTTCTCTTCATAAATAAATAAATGCATAGTCTAGCCTATATGCTCGTACTGTAAGTTCATGATTAAAAATTTAAATTGCAACGAAAACAAAAGCTGTATATTGTCTTATCATTAAGATATAAAAATACAAATGACAGGTAATAATAGACAATGGCGGAATTTTTACAACCCAGTGAGAAAGTCTAACAAACCACTGACTAAAGCATATCAATATTGGTTTGTTTTACAATTCGAATGCAACAAAACAAGCAGGTTTTCGCCGAATACTTGTGTCCAGCTCATGAAATATGTGTGGGCGAGCTGCAGAGAGCGATTTCCTTTTCTCTGAGCTATGGAAAAAGTGGGCCATGTTGGAGAAGAGAGTGCATAATCCCGCTTGAGTATCCTAAATATGACCAAGTTTATAAAACTAGCGCTTTGATATGGCCACCATCCCATTAACAAGACGACAACCCACCATGAGTGTCCAGCAGTAAGACGGCAGTCATCAATTTCCTTCCCAGAGCCGAATCCAGCTTGTAGCTGAGATATGTGGCTAATCATAACTAAATCTCCTCAGGCAGTTCTCTTGTTACAGCCTTTTAAATCATGTGCTATTTTCCTGAGGTAAATTATCCATGTCACTCAGAATGAGAAATACACTGGATTTTGTTACGAAAAAATCTCCGCGTTTGGTCCGGCCAAAAATCCTTCATATGCATCTGTGAAATAAGTCCTTCCCTCTGTGCATGTCAATCACCAGCTGTTATTCTTGTCCTGTGTCATGCAGTTTTGCCCGAGAGCTCTTTCGGATCAATGATATTGAGCCACCGGCATATTCTGGACCGCCACCTCGATACAGCTGTGACCTCCACACAGGGGGAAGGAGAAATCAGGATCGCACATAAAGAGGAGCATCAAATACTCCAAACATCACTTTCATCATTTTCAAATCATAATTATCTAAATATCTTTCGTAAAACACATTTTGGAGGAGAAGCACGCCACACAGCAAGCACCCACCAACTTGTCACTCCTCATGGGTGATATGTAGGTCTCCCTCTATAAAAAACAAGAAGAGAACTCTTCAAAATACCTGCATTTACAGGCTTTCAATCTAGGCTGAGCCATTAGGGACAGAAGAAGAAACATTTTTTTTTACACAAAACTTGAGGCACCCATCAGACCTGACATATTTGAAAAAGACTTCAGAAAGAGAACAGGAAGTGCCTTCCTGTTTGAATCGTACTCTGTCCAGAGAGACATACAGTCATGCCATTGGAGGTCAGATTGTGGCCATGTTTCTTTTTACCCCTTAAATTTCTTACAGAACCCTTTCACATCACTGTCAAACATGTATGGTCACTGTAAGCATGATGATGAACAGCAACACTTTCTTAAGTGAATGGTGGGCTGCGGTCTCATTGCAAGGCAAACGGAGTAAATATTTTTTTGTTGCATCACACAGGTTAGTTCAATGCAGAGGTTCGATTCATGGAACTTAAGAGAAGAAACTGCAAAGTCATCTAGTGAGCACTCGTTGATCTTTGAAAAGAAACCATGGGACAAGATCCTCAATATATTGATGTGCTTAGAAAAATCAAAACGATATAGTTCATTCAAGGCCTCTGTGTGCTACAATATGCTAGCACATGCAGCTTATGAAAGCATATTGTAGCAAACTTTTTAACATTTATTTCTTAAAGTTGTATTTACATTAATAACTACTAAGAAAACCATTATGTTTCACTATTAACTTACAGATAGAAGTACTTTTTCATTGCATTCAAGATCTTATTAATAACTATCCCAATGGTTAGGTTTTATGGTACTCATTTATTAGATACTAGTGCCTATTAATGAGACACACTAGATTCTTATCCATCTAGTAACAGTTGATTTTTTACTTGTTATATAAGATGAACATTCTAAATGGCACAAAAATCTTCCTATTATGATTAACATGTGACTAGTAGGCTATCAACTGAAATACCAATGGTTGAATAGTTACATGTAGGCCTAACTAAACAATAAGTATTAGAGTTAACAGTAAAACTGGAATTGGTACAGCAACAATTGAAATGCATATTTGGAAGTAAATAGTTGATATCTGAATCACCATAAAATTAACAAAATTTTGCTATTTGTCAATCATAACAATGGAATAGTTACTTGCCAGGACAGTGACCAGTAACAAAAGAATAAGAACTAGTAGGCGATCTAATAAAACAAAGTTACTTGTGAAACTTAAAAAAAAAAAAAAAACTTAGTGGTATAGTTACTTAATAGTAGTTAACATAAAGCACAAGTAACATAAACATAGACAATAGCTATGTTGAAGACATACATCTGAAAACCATTAGCATATTTCCATTCTCCTTTTTTGACCCTACAGCACCCTGGACAGCGACCATCTAAACGAGTTAGAAGAGCCCTCTGACAGTAGGCCTGTGGAAAACATTTACTGACACAGTAGTAGCACCTTCTAGTTATATCACAACATTGAGAAAAAATGCAGTGGTGTTTTTTGTTTTTTGTGAGATTTGAGATGCCGCGATGAATCCCAAGTAACCTGTATAATGTGCTTTCGAGGAATGTCCCGTCAAAAAGAAAAATGATGGGATTAACTTATTATAAAATTTAATACGAATGCGGCGCGCAAACAGGTGACACAAAACAGTTGCTGTTGGCTGGAAGATATTCCCTGCGTCCTGAGTGGAGTTTTTAAGGCTCCACTCCCAGTGCAGTTGTTCTGAAGGCCCATTACACAAGCGCAGACCAGCAACTTTCTATTCCCAACAGAGCAATGAGCCTTAGGTCCTGACGGCCACGTTTGAAGATATTCTGAGTCATTCTGACTTTCTGCACCTTTTCATTTACGGGCATACAAGCCTTACTTGGCTATGGGCCCTGTCTAATGGTGACGCCATGCACACTATATCAGTTTATTACAATTCTGTCTTAAGGATCCTACAAATGAGCAAGGAGCGCGCGTGTGCCTACAGCGTATGTCTTTGCATATGCCTGATGATACCATGAAAAACCTTTGAGCGCTTTATTCCTGCCCAATATTGCTGCAGAGACGCCCCCACAAGCCCCCATCTGTTACTTACACCAAACATTTGGATGTCATCCGCACTACACATAAGCATACAACCGATGCCGACGGCCAAAGTCAATTTGCAAGCCCCATGCACAAACATGTTGTGGGCATAAACTTACCGCAGTCTTCACACAAGATCCTCCCAACATCTTTTTTCAGGTTCTTCCCACTTGTATCTAAGGGCGCAAACGACGCTTTAAAAACCAAGGGTTCATCAGTTGGGTCCATGAAAAATATATACTTGTGATTCTTCTTCACTTTAGCGCACGGAGCCTCCGAGCCAAATTCCCCCACGGTGACGAGCTGCTCCCGCTCCAGACCCCCGCTGTTCCGCGGCCACACGTCCAGGACTTTGACATTCACACTGTACGGCTCCGCTGAGACGTTCTGAGGCGCGGACTGCACCTTGCCCTCAATCACTACGGCGGATCTGTAAGCCTGGTCCTGCAGGGAATTCAGACTCGGGGAGTAGCAGGCGAAGGAGACCCCGATGAGCAGCATGGATAAGTGTACCGAATCAAGCCTCCTCATGCCGCCTGCTTTGGCTCGATGGTCGGTGGTCGCGTTGCGGCAGGGCTGCGGGGCGATGGCGGTGGAGCTGGGTTGAAGGCTGAAGAGACTGCGAATAGGCTCCAGTAGCACGGCGGCGCGGCAGACCTTGCGTAAGTGTCCATGCCATCGGGATCCGCTGCTTTTTTCCGATAGATTTGCAATCGGGAAACACCAGCTGGGAACCGGAAACGGCGTAATGCTGCTGGGTTAATACAGATCCCTCAACTGCATTCTGCCGAAGCGCATCCTAAAATGCAGGTAAAGTCGTGGACGCTGCCTCCTCCGAAGACACGAACAGGTATCCGCAAGACGCCGCCAGTCAATCTTTGCCCCGAAATTGCAGTGGTGAGCGCGCCCTACTCGCCACTGGTGCTGTGCATCTTCCACTGCAGTCGAATGTGAAATACTGCAGTAAACTATTAGGGCTACTTTCGATATCCCCTCAGCACAAACGTTGTAAGAATCCACTTTCGTAGCGATAAAACGCGTTTGCCGTATCCCTCGCGCCCCGTCTCTGTCCGCCACCCCGATCTATCAGGGCAAGATTCCCCGCACAAACGGCAGATTCACGGCTGGGGTGCTGAAACGAACGCCCATGCGCCGGCGTGTGCGTCTTTAGTCTCCGACACCCCGAGAAAAATGGTCAATCCACGATCTCTCCCATCGCCAATCCTCATCGAAGAAAAAAAAAAAAAAAAAGAAAAGAAAAAAAAAGAGGAGGTTTTTCAGGTTTGCGCTGCTTTGAGTACGGTGGCTAACAGTGCGAATGAATGAGCTTTGAATGAGTTTTGCGTCTCATTCCATTACTAAATCATGCCCTGCATTCAGGTCACATTCGCTGCTCTGCCTCAGAGAAGAAGAAAAATATATAGTGAGGCGTTGCATCAAATCCATAGGCTACGTCTGGTATTCGTTGCATTGCTGATGCCTGGCCGAATGAGAACATTTTTAACAAATGAAATGAAGGAACATCACGGATGAAGCAGCAGACTGCATCAAACACAAAATATGTGCACAAGACGATAAAAGATGTAGACACATACTGTTGTGTATATGAATGATAGAAAAAGACACAATGTTTAAAAGGAGACTTTAAAGGGAGTTTAAATGTTAGACTTTCACCGGTTATGAACGATGTATAAAATAACCTAAATCCTGAACTAAATGAAGGCTGAACCTGTGGATCTGCAAAGGAGCGTAGCTCCAAATTCACTAAGGGCGACATCTGCTGTTCTCTGCGCACAGAACGTCAGAGCCACAACCCTTTTCTAACATGTAAGATGACTGGGAATCATGGGTCAGAAATAGTGCAAATTGTGGTCCCTCAAACGTATTAGGCCTACTTACTCAATTATAATTTAACGAAAAGTATTGGTAGTAGTACCAGTGTACCTTGGATTAACTTGGGGTTATGGGGTTTTGCTCAATGCACAGTGGTAAAATTACATAAATTGCCCCTTGCTGAGTTTTTACTGCTCATAGGATGCTTATTGCTTTCTTCAAGACAAAATTGTAATAAACTGAGCTACTGTTCATTGCCTAACTGTCAAGTGATTTAATATAGGCCTATACATCATGATATTTTATGCATTCTATCAGACAAAGAACGTCTTTAAGTGTTAAAGATGTATATTGTGCAATCTCAAGTTAAATTGGTCAAAAATATCATGATGCTGATATAGGCCTTTAAAATAATAATACGGTTGACAGTTTTACAAGGTCATGACAAAGGTGTTTATCAGAAGAAAAAAAAGAATAAGGTTAATGCCAATACTTCTACAAATACCTCGGTTTTAAATAATCAGATATAAAACTGTAACAGGGTTGGCGATTGTCTCCTGCTGATAAACATTAAAACACAAATAAAGTAACAAGATAAATTGGTCTAAAAAATCAGACGCTTGTCCTTAAAGGGTCAGTTCACACAAAAATGAAAATTCTGTTATTAATTACTCACCCGTAAGACTTTCGTTCATCTTCGGAACACAAATGAAGATCTTTTTGATGAAATATGAGTAATTTCTGTCCCTCTGTTGACAGCTACACAACTACCACTTTTCAAAAAGTTCATAAAAAAATTGTTAAACTAATCCATATGAATAGAGCGGTTTAGTCCAAATTTTCTGAAGAGATACAACCGCTTTATACACTGAACAGATTTAATTTAAGCCTTCTTTCACATATACACATTCATCAATGCACAGAGCAGTTATGGTAAACAGAAGCTCAAGCATGTTCGTTTTAGGTGCAAGAACCAATGAGGTTAATTCTCCTGTTACGCAGCATATTTGAGCTTCAGCAAGAACCAATGAGGTTCATTCTGGTGTTACGCAGCATGTTTGAGCTTCAGCAAAAACCAATGAGGTTCATTCTGGTGTTACTCAGCAGAGCTTACACAAGAACCAATGAGGTTTATTCTCGCGCATATCCTAAATTCAATCTGTTCATCATGTAAAGCGATCAAGTCTCTACAGAAAAATGTTTTTCGATCTCTTTATGAACTTTTTGTAATGTCTAAGTGGTAGTTGCATAACTGTCAATAGAGGAACAGACATCTCTTAGATTTCATCAAAAATACTTTTATTTGTGTTCCGAAGATGATTTTTTTTTGGGGGGGGGGGGGGGGGGTTAATTATCACTTTAAAGGGCATATCTTGAACGAAAGTGTTTATATATTGCATTATTTTGTATAGACTTGTGATAGGTAAAATAATAACATAAGGACTTTTAATAAAAAAAAAATAGATACAAACATAGCTTTTATTGCTAGTATAGTCTATGTTTTTCAGTCAAAAGAATAACACTTCTAGATCACTTCTTTTGTTTAAGTAATGTGAAGGCTGAGTACTGGAGTTACAAATCTCTTTATTAATTGTAGGTTCATTTTACACAGGCATACTACAAACTCGCTAAAGACAACATTCAAAACCGATAGACCATTAGAAACGCAGCGATGCGCGTGACGGACTCAGCCAGCGGTCACTGTCCATGGTTCTGAAACTGCGCTGCCCACGACCTCCACCGACCAAACTACTCTAGCCTTCATAGCTAAATATCAGTTTAACGAAATTATTCATAAAAGTCTTTATACCGTAAAAACACTTACAACTTAGGCCTAACATGAATTAAGACAATCCACGTGTCGTCAACATATAGGCAACACATCCACCTATCTCTATAAATCATTTGATCATATCAAACATGATAAACATCTCAATCACGCTTTTCTAAACACTTAAAACTTTTGAATAAGTTTATTCCATAAGTAATTTAATCTCCACTTGCTACACCCTTAAAAATAAAAGGTAATTTAATGGTTCATTGAAGCACCGTAAGTATAATACAGCACCCTTGTTTTTTCCAGATCCTGAGTTGCCTATATGTTTCTTTGGGTAATTAAAATTCAATCAGGTTACAAACAAATTAGTTCTAGGTTATCATCCGTTGAAAATGCAAGCCCTTCTGAGTTATTTGAAACAACACATTGAGTTAAAATGATATGGTAAAACCATAAAAACTTTTTCATAGGAGGCTAGGATAAAGAACTGTGACATTTAAGGAAGATAATAAAACACAATCGGTGCAAATTAAATTCGCAACCCAGTAAAAAGGTTATTATGACACTGGTTTTTGACTCTACAACACTTGCAGCTTCTAGCTCAGCGAATCTACCCATAATATGTAGAATAAATCTCATATGAGATGTATGTGAACAATATATGTTTGACAGCTTCAACAGCATCTCCAGCAACTGCAATATCGCGAAAGCAACACTGCGAGGCGCACGAGCTGTTTGATTTTCTCCAGCTGAGCGTGCTGACATCAGACTCCACGCGCACAGCGTTGAGCTCGTGCGTGCGTCCGTCTCCATGCCACGACTCGCTCTTTCGTTCCATCTTGTGAACGGCGCATCGGTGAAGCAGCACCGCGACAGTGTTTACAGTAGGCCTTCGGGGCTTACAGGTTTTCATCTTTGTTTTTGACAGTGTTCAACTGCGAAGGGCTTGCACAGGGGCTAACGCTCTGCCTGCAGACTGAGCGGGGTAAGATATGCCGAGACACGTCGCTCGTTATGAGGTCTGCGACTTTGGCAACAGCACTGCACTTACGATCTATGTCATGGTATTCCGCGGTATACCTTTTTTTCTGGTCAGTATAACAACCACGGAATTAATATCCGCAGCCGTGGGCAGATTGCAGAGACTGCTTGCGCAAACTCGTTAACTGTTTACAGTGCCGACAGACTGCGAGGCTGACACACACTCTGTCGGTTGCGGCAAATCCAATGCCATTTAATGTGACTGTGATATACCGTTATGAGTTCAAGCTTGCAGAGTTCACCTTCGACCAAAAGCAAGCACACCTTTGAGTAACGCTCATGAGTTGAGAGTCGACGGTCCTTCTTTCCTTCACTCAGTGTCTTTTTTACGCACTGTCACTTATGTTAGGCCCATGACAAGCAGTTTACACGTGCATTAGAAGTTGCAAATAAGAAAATGTTAAGTTTCAATTAAGAATAACGAGTTAAGATATTCTTCATTCTAGCAAGCAACAGGCAACACAAAGTTAGTGACCACAAACTTTTTGAATGGTTTGCCATGAGGTAATATAATTTTCTTTTAATCCTGGAAAAAATCATCAAATAGGTCTATTATTTAGATGCTTTGTATTTATTATATATTTATTTTATTGTATATTTAAATATATTGAATGACAAACAAAATACATGTACTTTATTTATTAAAGCATATGCTAGAAAATGTAAGCAATTGAATACGTGAAGTAGGCCTAAACGTAATTTTCTGGAGGAGTTAACCGATCTAATCTTTAAGTTAACTGCCGGAGCATGTAAGAAGCCGCTCAACTGGCTTCTTCATCAGCTGTTTTGACATCCCTCCACCCACCAACTCCACAAACATCATTTAGGCATCTTGCTACCAGACTCATCTTCCAAGCATTATTAGGAGTATCTAAGCCCTAGTTGAAGCTGCTTCCTCGAGCCCCTCTAATGCAATATGTTTAACCTTAATAGCATAAAGATTATATGGGCAAACGAACTCGTGAAATTTTCAACGTGAATGCTGCTTGTATTCGACGTGTGCTCGGTGTTTAGATTCTGGAATGAAACATTAAACATTGGGAACAAAATGGTCTTGCAATGTACATTCTATGTAAATATTGTATTTATGAATGCCACTTCTTTTAAGTATTCTAGAGTTTCTTTCTCAAGGCCACTGCATGTTCTTTATTGTTTTATTAAGGAAAATTGCATGTAATTTTTTTTAATCTGTTTATTTCCTCCCTCACAAACAATGTCTGCATGGAAAACAAGTCAGGTTCTGTCAACTGGACATTTATAATAATATTGGTAACTATTTACAATGAGGTATCATTTGTTAACATTATTAATGCATTAACTAACATGGATGGACTGACAGTGAGCAATTTTACAGCATGTATTACACTTTGTTAATTTTCATCTTTTGCATTAACTAATGTGAACAGATACAACTTTTGATTTTAATAATATGTAAGATTAACATTAACTAAGATTAATAAATGCTGTAGAAGTATGGTTGATTGTAAGTCCATGTTAACTAATGTTAATTCATTGTAAAGAGGTAGCCTACCAAAATATTGTTTGGGTAATCTGGATGTTGTCCTTCTTATTTATTCACTCATTTTTCCAAGGCATAAAGTGAGTATATTTATCTAAATTGTACCTCTTTAAAAGGAGATTATATACAACTCATTTTAATCTACGTTATTACAATGCAGACTTTTCATCTTGGAAATATTTTAACTTTTGGTTCTTTCTTATATGAAGACTTGTAAGCTTATAGATTGCATTTTTGTTATAGCTGTAACTTTAAGATTAAAATAATATCAAAATACAAGAAAATTGTTTATTAAATATGATTAGATATATATGTGATATATATAGTGAGTTTGAAGTGAAAGTAGCCTATCTGATGAGCGTATACTATGTGCGGAGAGCATTCACTCAATATTATCTCATTTTTGACATAGGTGGCTTCTAGAGGCTTTTGCATCGGAGGTCTTCATATCTATCTATCTATCTATCTATCTATCTATCTATCTATCTATCTATCTATCTATCTATCTATCTATCTATCTATCTATCTATATCCACAGAACATTTATGAAAGTAAAAAGATACGATTATACGCATTAAAATATTCAGTCTCTCTTCTGAAACAATACGTTCTGATTCAAACCGATACAAGTCTATCACAGTTTGACTTATTGTTAACGAACACGCTGATTAATTATTTTAGAGATTAATTATTTAAAAAATGTCTAAATGATTAGAGAATCGATAATTCTTGCCTCGAAAAAAACCCCGAAACGCTTAAAAAAAGGTCATCACTTTCTAGGGTTAATACTTATAATTTCAATTAAATTAAAGAACCGTTCTATTCAAGTAAATAAAGAAGTATTAAAGAAAATTCATTCGAAACATTTGTGTAATTATCCAGTTTCTACTTTTGTTGGATGTTTTTGTAAAATAACTGCGCTTATGGGCAATATTACTACAACTACAGGAATACACGCAAATAAATCAAATAACTGACAAAAATAATCGTAATCAAAGTCATGTTCTTCTACATTTATAAAACCGTTTGCTTTAAAAACATGTTTAGAAACGAATGCATCATTTAATTGTGTATTAAATTGCCAAACATCTTAAAATTAAGCATATGTAAGGATTTTGTGCGGAATAGTAAGAACAAGGCCTTTAGATTTTATTACATTGTGTATTTTAGATAGGCTATTATAGTAAATAATATTATTTAGTTAATACATACATACATACATACATACAT
Source organism: Leuciscus leuciscus (assembly GCF_965113295.1). NCBI lineage: Eukaryota > Metazoa > Chordata > Actinopteri > Cypriniformes > Leuciscidae > Leuciscus > Leuciscus leuciscus. The sequence goes on along the minus strand of NC_138740.1, from coordinate 19,721,271 downwards.
ACATACATACATACATACATACATACATACATACATACATACATACATACATACATACATACATACATACATACATAAATAAATAAATAAATAAATAAATAAATAAAATGTCTGAAACTCATTACTCAATTGCATATGCATACGAATGACATAAATATTTTGTACAAGCTATGGCCTAATATCCGAGAAACGATACAGCTGCATTGGGACGAACTGCATGAACTGTTATTATTCCTATTAAACGTAGACTGCATATAGTAGCTCGACATGTTTTCGCTTACCGTCACACAACACATACATAGGTATTCCTGTAAAGCATCCATCACAAACAACCACCAATGTAAATTAGAAAACATATATGTATAGACTAATAAGATTAAACTGTTGTTTTCTTCTAACAGGCAATTAAAACAATATATAATCACTAAAGTATTTTCACGCCAACTGCCTTGATTCTTACATGCAGGAGAAGGTGTACATTATTTAATTAGAAACCTCGGATTGTTTTTTGTTTTTTAAAGGAGAAATTTTCTATAAGAAAATAAAAAGGTGAATAATTGCAAAACAACAAATATTCGGGTATGTTATAGCCTAGTTGATTATAATAAATTATTTGCATCTGGTATAAATACATACAGCAACGTATATGTTAAATAATAGGCTATATTGGAGAAAAGACACACAAACCTGAAGAACTATATAACGCATACCTTAACCCAAATAAAATGCAACCATTCAAAAGCTTTAATCTATTTACTAGCTCAGAATCCCAGCCATTTAATGCAATACGAATGCATCTTAAAAATATATATTTCCAATAATCTATTTTTATTTTTGACATGACAAAAAAATAGATGATTGAATGAAGGATGAACAACTAAATGACTATCCAAGCACAACCGGTCTGCCCTTAAACGTCCATATTTGTCCAGGTTATATCTTGCAAAATTTCTCATTAAATATTCGTAAATTCCAGCGAGATCCATGTGCGATATCTTAAAGAATTGGACCAGTTTATATCACTTCAGATTTAGAAAACTCAGTTTTTCGGCATAATCTTACTACCTTTTTAACTATCGTTTAATATCCACTTGTAACATAATAACAGCCTAATAATAATAAATTAATAAATAAATAATAATAATAAAAACTAGATGACAACGAACACGTCAGCAAAGGACTTCCATGTCGAAATATATGAATATACATCGACGGCTGTGAAATATAGGCTATTAGCCTATATTAACACGGTAAGGCAGCGCAAACTCGGAACGCAATTAATTACATTTTCAGTTTCGCTCTGAAATGAATTTATCCACATTTTCCAGGACAGACGTAGTATGTGATTAGACATCACGGCTGCAGCCTTAGATTTTAATTCAGCACGATGAATTTATTGGGAATCTGCACTAGTCTGAACAGCGCTCGTCTTCTCTCCTCACGCAGATCTCGCGAGAGCGGTGGCGTGGCTGCTTGGCAGTAGCTTGCAGTAAGACAGAGGGAGAAGGCAGGCAGCATCATGGCGGACAGAGACAGTGGAAGTGAGCAGGGAGGAGCAGCCACGGGCCCGGGTGTCGGTTCCATGCACCCAGTGACAGGAGGGGCGGGCTCGGCTTCCGGGCTGCAGCACGAGACGCAGGAGCTCGCTTCGAAGCGGGTTGACATCCAGAACAAGCGCTTCTATCTAGACGTAAAGCAGAACGCGAAAGGCCGCTTCTTGAAGATAGCAGAAGTCGGGGCCGGGGGAAACAAGAGCCGCCTCACTCTCTCCATGTCTGTTGCTGTCGAGTTCCGCGACTACCTGGGAGACTTCATCGAGCACTATGCCCAGTTGGGGCCGAGCAATCCGGACGTGGCGCAGGACGAGCCGCGGCGGGCGCTGAAGAGTGAGTTTCTGGTCCGGGAGAATCGGAAGTACTACATGGATCTGAAGGAGAACCAGAGGGGCCGCTTTCTGAGGATCAGGCAAACCGTCAACCGGGGGCCCGGCTTGGGATCCACGCAAGGCCAGACCATCGCTCTTCCAGCCCAGGGACTTATCGAGTTTCGCGACGCTCTCGCCAAACTCATCGACGACTACGGAGTGGAGGACGAGCCGGCGGAGCTGCCCGAGGGAACCTCGTTAACTGTGGACAACAAGCGCTTTTTCTTTGACGTGGGCTCCAATAAGTACGGGGTCTTCATGAGGGTAAGCGAGGTCAAGCCCACCTATCGCAACTCTATCACAGTGCCCTACAAAGTGTGGTCGAAATTCGGCAGCACTTTCTGTAAATACGCAGACGAAATGAAAAAGATTCAAGAGAAACAGAGGGAAAAAAGGGCATGCGAGCTTCAGCAGCAGCAGCAAGAGGAGATGCACGCCGACGACGGGGACGAGGATTGATAGTGGAGGGAAACATGCAAAAAAAATAATCCGAATAACCTAAAGAGAAATTATACGTACTTTGCTGTAAAAAAGAAAAAAAGAAAAAAGAGAAAGATACATAAAAGATAAGTAACTGTTTAACTCCACGGGAGCACTACCCACAAAAAATACAAACCTCCACAGACTGACAGTCCACCCATCGCTGGATGTCATCCACTTACCCACCATTAATACCAGTAAGCGGCTGCTAAACCAAGTAATAACATTATATATGAACTGTGTTTCTTACTTGACGACAACAGAACTGAGTGTTTCTTTCCCTTATTAACCGAGAACTTTTTTACACGTTCCAAGATATTCTAGAAGTGTTTGCAAATGGAGTTATTGCCGAGATTACGAGGATATGGTTCCTTTACGCTAATGACTTCAGCACAAATCAGATGTTTTAGTTTTAGTTTTTAACCAAATTTTCGAATCAACTGAAGAGGTTGTCATGGTAGTCATGCCACTACTAGATTTTCCAAGCATCACCTGAGGGCTAGCTATAGGAACCCTGATGGGGGGGGAAACAAAAAAAAAAACTACAAAACAAAAAAAATCAACCTGTTGATTGATAGAGGTACAGAGGTCAGCAGAGTGGTCGCTGTGTGCAGGTGTCTGGAGGTGGTAGGCGACCTCTTCGCAAACATTCTGAGGAGTATTACCAGTGTATTTTTTTAATTGAAGTTATTGTCTTGCAGATGATATGCCATGTATTTGTGTCTCGTTGTCATTCAGTGTATAAAACAGGTACTCGATAAGTAAGAGCAATGACAACAGAAGAGAAAGATTTCTCGAAAACATTTTTGTAACCGAAACCAGACCCCTCGATACAAACATACAAAGAGTCGTATGAAAATGCTCATGTAGAAAAACATACAAAGTATGATTTTGTGAATCAGATATATTTCAGTGGAGAAGAAAACAACCCACGTTTTTAGTGGGAATTTGACAAACAATCTGTTAAAGGGTTTAAAATATATAGAGAAATATATTAAAAAAATATATATATATCTATATATATATATATATATCAGTCTACCAATGAGAGGATGAGTGGCGCCAAGGAATGCTGTAGTTGCATGTTAACCTGTACACAGCCACATTGAGGTGGATTTCTCAATGTTCGTCCTCAAGGACTCTTTTCTGTAATGGTTTCAAATGTCTATGAAGTCAGTAATGTTTGGTCAGGTAGTTGATACTCGTTTTTCTTTCAAAGAATGAGTGTACATAAGATAATATATCAACACTTGTTTGATCAGACATCAATGGAACGAAAGCCCTTTTTCCATGGAGGCCCTTGAGGACCTGTGTTGGGAGACCCTGACTTTAATGGAACTTGTTGGGGAGCATACTCTTCAGCATTAAACAACCTGGTGCCTTACAGACTCTGCATGCTTATACACTGGCTGGTGCTTTGGATCTAAGTTTGGGTCCCCATCCCCCCCTCCCCCCTCCCCCCTCCCTCCCTCTCTCTTTTTTTTCTCTTTTTTTTTTTTTTCTCCTCGTCTGGTTTTGTTTGGCCCTGGCCCTCCTGTATGCTATTGCATAACTCATGGTCTTTTCGGTTGAGAAGCAAATCATTATTTGCAGATTCTGATCACAACACGTGACTTAGAAATCACTTTAGGCGTTTTCCCCCCACCTTGGATGAATCTTCCCTTAGTTTATCAAATGCTTTGTGCCAGGCAAAATGTGAGGTAAACTTCCGTACCGAAGCCTTTCTGTAGTTTGGCAGTAATGTGTCATTGTCACAGACCAAAAGCCTAGTTGAGGGGTGTGGCCAGGATTTTTGTTTTCTCCCCAACCTTTCAGTGTTGCTTCATGTAATTTGTCATTTTGGAAACTTTAGGATTTATTTTCTCTTCCCAGTGCTATATTTCATTACTGTGTGCAATATTGAACGTGCCAATGTTGGCAATATATGTATATCAATTAAATATATGATTAATATTTGAAAAGCATGTGGCTGAATTCCACGTTTATTTCTTTAAAAGGTCTTTTTTTTTCTTTAAAGCCTTTATCTGCACTTAAAAAAAAGGTCTGTATCTGGAAAAGAAACCAATCTCAATGAACAAGCTTCACTCAGGTGAAGGAAACACACAGCAGTTATATATCCTGTCTGCACTTTTTGTGAACGTTCATGTCATAATTGCCACCCCGTTTCGTCTCTGTTCTGGTTACAGGAATGGGCATATGAAACAATAGGGGTGTTAAGGCCTTTGGGTTAGGGGCAATGAATATGTATCCTTAATTTCCCTTCTAAATACATACATGGGATGATTCTAATGATGAAGGTGTGTGATGACCTCCTCTGTCTTCAGTAGCACATTGCTTTCCCAGCTGGAGAAAGAAAAAAAAATGTTTGACCAATGTTTGTTTGAAAATTATCTCAACAAGGAATGCCTTGTGCCGTTTTTTCTTTCGTTCTTTATCTCTTAACTTATGTTCCTTCCCTTTGCAAAGAGGTTCACCGAATTACTCATTCGGCGGTTATGAGTCAAATATAATTTATGTACATTTTACAAATTAAAAAAATAAAAAGAAATGTTAATTTACCCACCTCTTATGAAAAGAATGTTCAATATCTATGTTTCTGTGTTTCTTTTTCTCTTGTGAAAGTTCAGATAGTGGTTGATATTGTGGTTCTGACTTCAGTGATGTTTTTTCTGTGTTCACAGTTGATGTAGGACTTTTAAAGGAATATAATTATGACCTGAGGCATGTGTAGACTAACCAATATTTAATAACATGTCAATGTCATTTGATGCAATCTCTTTTGCTGTATGGGTATGAATGTAATACCACTACAATTTCTAATGATCATATACAAGCCTTTTATCATCTTATATTTCTACTAAAGGGGTCTTTCTCAGAATAACAACCATAATAACATATTTTTTTAACTGATACGGTTTGAGCTGCAGTTCAGAAGTCATTCTGTTGAATGTATCCTGAAAAATCATATACATTTGTCCATTCAAGTAGTCTAATTTTATGTCTTAATTGTGCTTTATACTAAATCATCATATGTTCACAAAATATTGCAGATTCTCGGGGAATTGATCTCTTGTTCTCCTCATCATACTTTGTAAAAATAATAATAATAATAATTACTGTCTGATCTCTGTTTGGTATAACAGATTTATAATGTTCTTGCTGCAAAACAAACCAATGATTTAATTTGATTTAATTTAGTTTTATTTATGTTTCTTCATTAATAATATTATTAGCATGTTGCTGCTGTCTTTAAAAACTTGAATTAACTTGACTTTGAAAAAAAGTGCTGGAGTACACTGAAAAAAACAATCAGTAAAATGTACTTAATATACTTATTAACTTTCTTTGGCAAGTTTTTTGCACGAATATTTTTTAAGTAAATTTCACATATGGAATTATGTCAACTCTACTTAACTAAGTTAAGTGAAAGTAACAAAGAAAATAAGTAAGTAATATTAACTTGACTAGTAAAGGTTTGAGAAATATTTATTTAGTTGAAGTTTCCTTTGCAATACATTCCACTCAAACAATATAATATTGAATTAAGCCACACTTTTAAAGTATATTCTTTACTTTTAAAATACCTAAGTAATTAATACAACAGTTTTGTGTCAGACAGCATATCTACAGTATATCAGACGTTAAGCATCATGTGAACACAGAGACCTCAATACTTGGTATACAATACACAATGACGGTAACATTTGATGGATCGTTTTTGTGTTTGAATGTGTCATTTTGAGTAGAAAATGAACTCCAAATGTCATAAAATGGCAAGTTACTAATCCTAACAACTAAATAAAACAGTGAAAAATCAACCTCATTAATTATCCAAGGCCCAGTGCATGATGGGAACACCAGCATCAGAAAAGTTGAGTAATTTTACTTAACTTTATAACATTGATATTTACGCTTTCATTTCTACACGCTTGAATTTAGTACTAATAGAGAATTTACTTTGGTTTTTTTTTATTCTTGCCTGAACTAACTTTTTCATGTAAATTACATTGTTTTTTTTCTGTAGTATTTACTTCACCACAGAATCATTTTTATCAGTGTAGTTGAACTGGTTTTGAAAATGAAATAATCTTTATTTGATATGGCCATTGAGTTTTGTATGGTCATGCTATAGATTTAAAGGCATTGAATCCAGTCAAAAATTTTAATTATGGACATTTCTATTGTCCTTGTGATGAAATGGAATTTGAGTAACCGTTTTACATGAACATCTTCAGTAAATTATGATTCTTAAATATTCTTACATTTTTAAATTTAGAAAAGAAATTGTAAATCACTTATTGCATTCCCCCCACATGAAGTAAGTTTCAATTGCAATAAAATATGGAAAATAACTGCTTCTGTTGATAAAATAAATAACCACTAATCATGAAAATTCTGGTTGGGCAATCATAAATCAAATATAACAAAATACAACTTTAACCATTATAATTAATATAAATCCAAGCAGGAATTGTGAGGCTAAGCACAGTAATATATGCATTGTTTTTATGATCATGTAGATTGTTTTGGTCACAGACCAGAAGTGAATTGAGGAAAAGACCTTCAAATGAACCATTATTTGAAACTTTACATTTTAACCAGATTTATTTGATATTCTCAGGACATTGCAATGATGTTACAATTCACAATGATGCATAAAAAGTTTGTCAGTGCACAAAAACTTTCCCGAGATACAGCCTCACTGCTTATCTACCAGCAGATTTGTTTTTCTGGATAAGTAAATGCATTTAGGTGAACCCACTTAAGTGCACTTAAGTTAACAGGTAAAGACTGATAAACTTTGCAAAAAAATAAAAAAATATATGAAACATTTCAAAAATATGTGTGGTTAAGGTTTAAAAATGTATTAATGCTGTATTACAAATGCCCTAGGACAGGTGTACACTGCATTTAGGGTGCGTCTCAATCGGCTCCCTGGTTCAGTAGTCAGGGCACTGATCAGGGAGATGGACATTTTAAGGGCTGTCTTAATCGCAAAATCCTTCTAGTGGACTTAAACGTTAGCTCCCTAAAAAAGTCTCACAATGCACTACCAGGAAGCATCGATGCTCACTATGGCTGCGTCCGAAAACCTTATCGGGCATACAAAGGTACCTCAAGAAACTGATTTTGGACAGACTTCTGAGGCAGGGTAACGGTTTAATGATCTACAGCAAAATAGAACGAGCTTTGCTGATAACTAAGCAAATATTTAATTACTACAATAGTAGTTTCTCGAATGAAATCAAAAGTGGAAAACGTTGGTCAAAAACATACATTTACACACAAACTGACCATCAACCACGACTTTAAGATACCATCTTTATTTTTTAGCTCAACTGTCACAGAATGGAAAGCACAGGATTGTGGGATATCAAAGGTAGTGAAGGATACATCTATGTCCTTCTGTCCTTATCAGTCCCTGAATTCACGATATACTGATTCACAACCTAGGTAGGGAGCTAGGGAGCTGATTGAGACGTGATTGAGGTGATGCTGTCATCAAACTAATAATGTACCATCAAGGCATGATGGCAATGACACCTACCAAGGCTGCATCCCAATTCACCTATTTATACAATGCACTTCCTTTGGAAAGTATACGTACTTTTAGGATGCAGTCTTGATGCCACAGACTTAGTGCATCCTGTCACTGTAAACTGGTCTGTCACTCATCCGGTTACAGTTAACACCCTGACATTTCTTTTTGCTACCCTTCATTTTATTTCCCTACAATGCTTTCTACCGTATTGGAGAGACAAGAAACAGCAGCACGTCACTGAAGATCTATCAGACGCATAACTGTCAGGGCACTTTGTATGACACATCTCTTTATTTATTGTTTTAGACTGGAATACCAATGTTATCAGACTGATATAACAGAAGGGTATACACAGCCTGTTTCTTAATGGAGAATGTAACTGCAATCATTTCAGTAATATAATTAAATAGTATAACTATTCAATAATACAAAATTAAAATCAGCATTTTTTTTCCATGTTTAACATGGGTTGCACACTTTTCCTTGAAGATGTTCAAGGAACATACAATTCACACAAATGCATCCACAATGAGCATTATACATGCATGTGCAAAAGCACCTTCGATTATTAATCATTCAAACTCTTTAATAGCAGCATTTCTGTTCTCTGTGAAAAGGGAGCAGCTGGCGTTCACCACTTGATAAACTAATTATTGCCTTTGTCTGTCCTTGCAAGAACAAATTATTTTTTTCTTTTGTATAGCATTGAACTGTATAGGTGAAATGTGTGATTTCTGCACCACTAGCGGCGACGAACGGAACTGCCAAAATAATGACTGGTTTTCTGAACGCTCTTTCCATCTACCAATGCTCTGAAAATGCCATTGAATGCACATCAACTTTATAATAGCATTTTTTTTTTTATTAATAATTTGAAAAATATGAATCAAATTCCATGCTCAAGGTTAATTATATCAATCTAAGTGAAAGTCTCCCTGTTTTATGCCAGATAAATATTGATTTCTGATTTGGTTGTAATAATAATATTTTTTTACACAGCTCTCTGGATTTCTTGATTCTGATTGTTCAAGCATTGAGCGGTCAAGCATTTTCATAAAATTACCGCCAAAGTGTATATTTTACTGTAGCACATGGCAACATATTGGTGCTACTTATCTCGTGTATCTCAGTCCATCTGGCTACAAAAAGCATCTTTCTCCACCTATAAATATCTGTGTATTATGACTAAACAATTTGCCAACAATATTTAAATAATAAATATTTTATTTTACTACAGTAGGCCTAGATGTTTTCCATTACATTTTATGATTATTTATTTATTTATTTTTAATTCATGTTACATTTTTATTTGATGTTTACACTGTGACTATAGAGGTACAACCTTAATTTTTTTTAAGCAACACGAATACTTTTTGAGCGCAAAAAAACCTAAACAAAAATAACGACATTATTCAACAATTTCTTCTCTTTCGTGTGTCTCTGACTCTGTTCACAAACGCATGCGTCTGGTAGGCTACTGAGCCAGCGTTCTGACCTGGGCTAGAACCCGGAAGCGCTGCTCTGTGTTTACAACGCGAACGATGTCAGAGACTGGCACTGAAGAGAATACATGGTTGAATAAAGTAGTTATTTTGTTTTTGTTTTGTGCACACACAAAGTATTTTCGTTGCTTCATAAAATTAGGTCAAACTGTCGTCACATGGACTTTTTAATGATGTCTTTACTTGCCTCAGACAAAACACCCCTGAAAGAAAAGAAAGTGTCATTCTATAAAATTAAACTTACCTGAAACAAAGTTGTCCTTATCCCCTCTTATAAAACAGCTCCCAAACGAATATGTTTAAGCACCCAGACCGTCCATTTATGATGTGAAATACGCGTTCCCATTCTAATAAAAAGCTGTTCCATAATGCATTTCCATAAACAGAAGACCAGTCTCCTCAGGATAATGTCGCGTTTACGATTTTAGCTAACCATGGAGGTCAAGCCAGCAAGGTTTTTTTTTTTTTTGTGCCATTAGCCAATCAGCGTTGGCTTGATGTCACTTGGGCCCCTGAGTCATTAGTCACATGGCATTTAGGTTCAGGTGATTGGTTTAAAAACCCAGGCTGCGTTTGTCGGCGTTCATAATAGCGTTTATTTCGTGTCCTGCTGCACCTGCGGAGCAAGTGCGACTGAGATGAACGCGAATGCGAACTGACCTTTTTCAAGGTATTGCATAAACGCCATTGATATTTGGTAGGGCCACACAATTAATCGTTAAAAAAGCTAAATTGTTGCCGCGTAGACCGTCAAATGTTTCTGTTTATATGACGCTGTCTGTGTTTTGTTTTAAGCCTTACCTCTTCGCATATGGAAACTCTAATTTGGAAGTGTTTTAATTTGCAAGATATGACGATTCTCTATGGCAATTGTAACACCCATGAAATGGACAGCTTCAATTATGAAATTGTAATCGAGAGAAAGTCGACTGCGCGCGGACAGTCTGAGTGAAAATAATGCCAGCATTAAGTCTAATGATCGCTGCTGTTATGTAGTTAATGTAAAGATTGAATAAGTTTAGTTTTTTCACTCTACACAGTTAGAGGACCGATGTAAACAAAGTTGACGTTTAGGTAGGCTACATTATAACCGCAACTTTTCTCACAGTCATGCAACACTATTATTTTGGAGTAACGTTAGCTAATTGGCGCCATCCTCAGACTTAAATGGTTACTGCGACATTTTTAATTTCATGGTAAACGTAGAACTAGAGGCACAGGAGTCTCAGTCAAAGCAAAAAATAAATAAAAATGTAGATACAAACTTAAACGAAATTTAGAAACTGTTGCCATGGGAGCTGACCTTTTAGACCCATTATTAAAATAATAAAAATATATATATTACTGAAACCTAACATTAAAATGAATAAAAAATCTAATCCATAATATTAATAAACATAGTATATAAATAGGCTAATAATAAAATAGCACAGAAAACAGTGCAATTTCAAACACTTTTTAGGACGTTTGAAGTTTTTTTTTTTTTTTTTTTTTGTGGTTCTCATCCATTTCAAAGTGTCCAGATGTTTAGCACTAGTCTTAGTAGTGCCTCATGTGAGTCAGTAGTGACCTACTTCTGTGTTAAACCACTGACGGGTGTGGTTCTTTCATCAAGGAGCCAGTTTTGGGTTATCTGTCCTGAGCAGAAGCCTTGTCTGGTTTAGTCCAGTCTTTACTCAGTTGCTTCTTCATATTGCGGCAGCCATAGTCTCAATTTTAGTCTCTTAAGTTTTCATGTAGTCACTCAAATTCTGTGTGAACTACTTTAAACAAAGTATATTTGAACTTTTGGAAGAACTTACAGCATATTTGTCTCATTTCTAAACATCTGTGCTAGTGTATTTGTCTTATTTCTAAACATCTGTGCTTCTTGGAAACCGCAAACAGTGTCTGTGCTTCAGTCTTAAGTGTCTTTAAGAACCAGATCAACAATGTGAACAAGCCTGAATTATAGTTTCCATATTGGATGGACTGAACATTTGAGCACACTGCCTGAATGTCTCTTTTAGACAGCTGATAAAGTCCCTTTGACAGTCATCCAGTTTTTCTGATCTGATAGATGCGCCATCTGTTGGCTGAATATTGTCAATAAATTATAAGCTAATTTGGCCAGACGTTTAATAGTCTTTAACTTTTCACTTTTGCCATTATCCGAACATAACCAAAACACTTTAAAAAACAAAAATAATCAGATTTCTAGACCCAATTGTGCCTGTTAATTTGTTTAGAATAAAATTAATTATATTAAAATTGATATTGATATTATTTATTGATTATATTGAAGTCTGATTATTTGTTGATACATAATCAGCACATAGTTGTTATGTTTTTAGTAGCTATTCAATATTTTTTTTGTTATTCTTGTGATATGAGTAATGTGCTGCTGAAAATACAGAAATTTTCCATTCCATTCAATGTATTCCACTCAGAAATTGTTTCAAAGGGATGGGTGGTTGACCTTGAAAATAACAGTCCAGGAGCAGTCCAAAACATCAATATCCGAGCTGAATCATAAGCGTGGTAATTCTGAAATGAAAATAAGTACATTTCAAAGAACGTTGGAAACCAACCACTAAGATGTAACTTTAACTCTAAAAATTGCACAAATAGATGCTGACAAATTTTGGGCTGAAACGTATAAACAAACGTCGTCGACAAAGCTATAAACATTTAAATGAATAAAAAGCTATGCCAACATAATATACGTTTACATAAAAAGATATAGAAGAAAAACTAGATAAGAGATAATAAAAAAAAATTAATTGTCATTTGTTTTGTATTAGGGGTGTAACAAAACCCTCATGTCACGATTCGATACATATCACAATCCTGAACTCATGATACAATATTATTGCGATACTCCAAGACATGATTGAAGGTCAACAAAAAATACTGTTGACTAAAATGCTAAATTTGATATTACATTGTGGGTGTAAATGAATAGGATTGAACTTGGTGCTGATAACCCAATGCACAGGACAATGGTGACACCAGAACAAAAATATTCATCTGAAAATACAGAATTATTTTAAGCGAATATGCTTGCACTCTGTTACTGACTAGATATATTTAAAATAATGTAGGCCACTTTTTACTGGTAACATAAGACATTTGGCATTATCGGGACTCACAAATATTCCCCCATTGCATTATTATGCATTATATTCAACATTATATATAATAGTTTAATGTATACTGACACTCTGTAAACTTGAATTATCTCTAACCGTTATTTTTATTTTGGGTGAACTATACATAAAACAGATCCATGATGCATACCGTTGTATTTTTGTATTGTGATACCATTGGATTGTGACACAATATATAGTTACACCTCTATTTTGTATACATAAAGGGCTGGGGCTGTCAAACTTCAGAAGGACAATAAAATATCATAAAATAAGTAGCCCTTATGACTCGAAGCCTTCTGAAGTCATGCAATAGCTTGGTGTGATTAAAAGACTGACATTTTGGTTTCATATCTGCTGCATCTCTCTAATCTCATCATCTCCATCATGTATATTCAGACAGGAGAACTTTAATGGGAATTTTTTTTTTTTTTTTTTTTTTTTTTGCATGTTGACGTAAAAAATGTCAAGATCTAAATGGAACTACATTTGAAGCCTAGCACTTCAAAAGAGAGGGGAAATTACCTATTGTTTTTAGGTGTTTCTACTCCCACAACTGTAGGCTATTATATTACTTAAAATGATTTGGAATTCAGTGTATGAATTTTTATCTTGACATCATGGTTCCTATGAAATGTTTTGATAAGACCTGTGCAATGATTCTTCAGAATTTCTTCTTTCTGAAGAAAGAAGAAGAACTGGTGAGTAAATGATGATGACAGAATTTCCCTTTTTTGGGTAAACAATCCTTAAATTAACATTGTCCATTCATAACTGAAAACCAGTAGATGGCGCTGTTGATTAAACTTTAGTATTGAAGCCGTGACGAAGCAAAGGCAGTCTGCCTTTTCTTTTTGCAGAAGACAATCTTCTTCTTTAGGGTACATACTTGCAGATAAAAGCTGTCATTGGCAAGAGACCCAATAATGACTGAGAGGGAAGGATGAAATTAAAAACAAGGGAAACTAAATTCCAGAGTGGCTGGATGCATGTCAAATATGACTGGAAGTTTATGTGACCAAACAAAAAAATTAGTGACTTTATTATGTACTTATTTATTTTTCTATTCACCGAAGTTATCACTGTACCCTTTAATAAAATCGGTAAAGATAACAAACACTCGGGCGCCATCTGGTGTGTGATTAGGGTAAAACATCTAATGCGTATTTCATAGCTTAATGTCTTTTATACATGAACGTCTTTTTTTGCATTTTTAAACAAGTTTTTAGCTTGTAAATCAATGCCCTTACCGTATGTTAATTTACAGTAAACAATAAAAAAAAAGGAAATAACCTAAATGAAAGTTGCTGATTTAGAAGCATTGGTAAAATTTCCGAGAGGGGAAGTGCGTAATTTTTCAGAAAATAACGAACAGTGGCGTTTTATTTTTGGCCTTGAAAAGGTGCTGAGTAATGTGAAGATCCTCTTGAGTGTTTCTGTGTAAATTCCTTAGCTCAAGAGTGAAGTTCTGTGTCATGTTCTCCTCTTCTCCTTTTAGCCGCCCCTCCTCCTCCTCTCCCAAAATCTCTCCCGTCTCTGTAAAACAGGATGCTGCTACTTCGTTTGCGGTGCCAACAGCTGAGGTCTGCTTCCTGAGTTTCCCTCCAGCCTAAGAGAGTTGCAGGAAAAGAAAGGAAGTGTGTGTTTGTGCGAAGGCAAGGGACAGTGTGTAATGTACGTTTGTGAGAGAGAGCAAAAGAAACGAGAGAGAGAGACTATGGAATGCTGTGATGTCACCAGCTAAGTCATACACAAAGGCAAGAAAGACACACAGGCACTCACTCTCCCTCTTACTAAAGTCTGCCGTGGAGCGTCCGCACCCAGCTGTGAGTACATTTTACTTCACACAGGCTCTTTTTTTCTTCTCTTTCCAACTTTATTTCCACTTGCCACCATATTTCTCTGTATCTAGACATTAACTGCAGTCTATTAAATGTGTAGACAGGCAGACATCAACTCTTTTGTCTCAGTTGCTGTTGTTGTGGTGGTACTTTCCCCCCCCCCCTTTTGTATATATAATGGGATCTCAGACTTTTTTGTAGTTGTAGACGTCTTAAAGACTTCTCTTAAAGAGGTCATGGCATGCTAGTTCAACTGTGTCCAAAATAAGACAATGTTAATATAGAGCAGAAGTATATTGTGAAAGGGAGGGGGAGCTGCTGACAACAGAAGTAAACTTTAGTTCCTCAGGAATCCCCCCTTCAGGCCTAAAAAGAGCTGGGAAACCATGTGTCTGAGTAGAAATTACAACTAGGACCACCAAATATGATGATTCCCCCAATACAAAAGCAGCAATGCATTTTGTTTTATTTAAAATATTCTTTATAGTAATAGTTTTTAAAAACTTCTTTGTGATATGTTGACAGTGTATCATATTTTACCAGTAATTTTACATGTATAAATCTTTATAATAATAATAATAAATAGATTTGTTTTTTAAATAATTGTTTAAATAATTATACAACTATAAAATAATCAAAAATTAATGTGATGATTTCTGACCAGTCTTAAAAATAGATAATTATATCAATATAAATTATATCAAATTTGATACATTTTGGAGTAAAATGCATTAAACATATTTAATTCATCTCTAAAGTCAACAGCTCTAAAAAAAAATTTTGTAATATTGTATTTACTTAGTTAATAAACAATATATTTTATTTAAATGTTCCCATGCAAACTGAAAGAAAGAAAGAAAGAAAGAAAGAGTTCTGAACCTTTATTGGCATACTGTTCATTTAACATAACACACAAAGTCTAAAACTGCACAGGAAGAGAAAGGGTAAACAAACTATTAAAGAGATCAGATTGCTTCCAGATGTTGTAATCTGTCATTCCTTGTGACAGCGTGTCCAGTTGATGGCTGCTGATCAGTGATGAGAGCGTGTGTGTGGTGAACGGACCGAGCTGGGCTTCATCGTCTTTACCACCGTCATCCTCATTCTGAAGGGCTGTTGCTGAATCTCAGGATCTATTCTGGTGCACCACACACACGGCCATGCTGCAGCAGATCTTGAATGATATGTACATCGACCCAGATGTGCTGGATGCTCTGAACGACGAGCAGAAGAAGACGCTCTTCCTGAAGATGCGCGAGGAGCAGGTGCGGCGCTGGAAAGAGTGTGAGGAGAAGCTGGAGAGGGAACCACTCAAACCCAAACCAAAGACAGGTGGGAACTAGGTTTATATTGCGCCGATGCAATCTAAAATTGACATGTTTTGTGATCTGTGCATCTTATTGAAGCGAGTTCTCCGAGAACTTTTAATACAATTGATTACATTTACAAATTTGTATTAGATTTAGTTCTCAAAAACTTTTAATCAAATTGCAGATTTGTAATCTTTATATCTGTATATCTACTACTGGATAAGAGCATGAGCACATTTATCATTGATCATAAAAAATAGAAAAAATATCACAACTAGTTATATAAGGCTATAATCTAGTATTTTTATTATACAGTTTTTCTGTTTTAATCTTGGTTTATTAAAATTTAATAATAATAATTATTATTATTATTATTATTCAGAAATTAAACTTGACAGCCTGTAATCAGCATGCATTTTCATGAAATGGAAAAAGAAAGTGTTTTGTTCCACAGGGAAACTAGCACGAGGGTGGTAGTGATTTATAACATTTGATTAAACTATAAAAACATTTTTTTATAACCAGCCTTTCTGACTGGTTATGTCTCTCCTCTAAGAGACATACAGTTTACTTATTAGAGGGACAGTCTTTCTGAAGTTAAAGTTCTTATTCACATGGTCATGCAGCAACTCATCAGTGTCTGTTTAGATCAAGGCTTTAGAACATCTTGAGGTTTGAATGTGGGACCTTTGAATTGCTAGTGCAGATCTTTAATCAGTGCGTTTAGTGTTCCCACATCTGTTTGCCAGGCCAGTCTGCTCTTGCTTTTTATTGCTGACTTTAAATGACTTAATATGGTCAGAATCTTAATGTGGCACATGACTCAGTCAGGACAGAATAGCTGAGCTGATAAAACACGGTTCGCCACTGTGACTGGTTCTGCAGACTTCATGGGAAAATGTCTTGTGATGTCCGAATAGGCACAGATGTTTGGACAACAGAAAGTGCTTTGAAACACAAGAGTAAATGCGTTTGAGATGAGAGCTTATTGATGCTTCCAGTGGGAACATCTGTCACTGACAGACACAAGACCAGACAAGTTTACAATCTTTTGACTGAGCAGAAGACGTCAATGAAAAATTGGCATGACTAATATCAATAGAAGCTAATATTTGTTAAAGGATCTTCTCAGCGTGACACTGTAAACATCTGGTCAAAAATAATTTACAACATGGGGATTCCCCTTCAGTTTCACCACTTCTTAACACTCAAGGGTCTTCAGACGTCACGCATACAAGACTTGCGTGAGGAGGACAAGTGTCTAAAACCGGCTAAGAGGGAGGAGTAAACGGCAAAGATATGAGAGGAATGCATCTGAGAGATAGAGGGTATCTGTAAAACAGCTAAAGAGCTGGAGAGCAGTGAAAAAGCAAACAAAAGAATGAAAAATGAAACTTTACATTGCTTGGATAAAGTTACAACCCGGTTTAAACTGGTTAGACGTACAGAAAACTTATGGAATCTGGCATATCAGCTTTGTTACTGGAAGAGCCAGAACTTTCATGGACTAAAAAGATCACAGATGACAGATCTTCCTCAACTAGATTAGTCAATGAGGAAAAACGTAAAAGATTGCCATGAAATGAATGTTTGAAGTGAGGCTTAGGTGTCCAAAAACTCTTTGAGGCCACAGTATAGTCATTTTCTTGGGTTCATGCAGTAAATAATGTGCAGTCCACTGAAACAATTTAGGTTGACATGCGTAACTCCAAGAGGAAGTCGTCTTTGGCTAATGACAAAGCAGTTGTTATCAGGTCCCTGAGGTTCAGACCTCAGAGGAGAACAGAGAGTCCTCTATCTCCTTTAGAAAACGGCAGCTGTTCTTGCAGGTCAATGGTTTCCCCAAGACATACTGATACAACATCTTGATTCCCACTGTGCAATCTCTGTCTTATAGACGGGTTCCTGTTAGGAAAGTGGCTAAAATGTCAAAAGTCATTCAAGATTCTGTTACACAGTAACACAATGCCATAATAAAATAACAATAAAGAGAGTCTCTGGAGGCTGGCTACACAAGCCAGAGGAAACATTTCTGTTACTGACCCAGTTTTTAGAGCAAGAAAGGAAATTTCAGCCAGGCCAAGTTCCATTCCCTCACACACATGACTGCCAACAAAGCAGGAAGTATACAGGAAACACATGCACTCAAAACACACTGAGGAGGAAGAGAAAGGGAGAATGTGGGGAGGAGACACAGATTGTATATCTGATTATCAATAGTTGTAAACACGATGTTTATGTTTTGTCTTGTAACTTAGTTTTTTGCTTTTAGTTTTATAATGTGTCTTACTTTTTTAGCGCTACCATTCAAACTTTTGGGGTCAGTACGATTTTTCTCTTTGATAATTTTCTTACTTTTGAAAGAAAGCAATTTTCTTCTTTTCTTTCAGCAAGAATGCATTAATTTGATAAATGCATAAGTGACAGTAAAGACACTGTAATAAAATACTTCCATTTCAAATTAACTCTTCTTTTTAACTTTCTATTCATCAAAGAATCCCAAAGAAAAAAAATCAGTTTCCATACAAAAAATAAATAAAAATAATTAAGCCGCATAACCATTTTCAACTGTGATAATATAAAAATAAACATTTCTTGAGCAGCTAATCAGCATATTATAATGATTTCTGAAGGTTCATTCAGCTTTACCATCACTGGAATAAATTACATTTTAAAATGAAAATAGAAAATTGTAATTTCACAATATTACTGTTTTTACTGTATTTTTGATTAAATAAATGCATGCAGATTTAGTGAGCATAAGAGACTTCTTTCAAAAACTTCTTAGCGACCCCAAACTGAACGATAGTGTATGTTGTTGGAGAGACCCGGGCTAGAGCAGCTAACTATAAGGTGTTGAGTAAAAAGATCTTCTCCTTTAAATGCTGCATATATAAGCTATTATGCTATTTTGTTGTCATCAATGTGGATATAAAAAGAATATAATACTACTAACAGTGTTGTAGCACTCATCTCAAGTCCGAGTCCAAGACCATATTTTCTACGAACAGTCAAGACCAGATCATTCGAATGCAAGTCTAGGCCGGGTCCAAATCCTCCTGAAAATATGGTCTTGGGACTCTGACTTAAGACGGACTTCAGTACTACAACACTACTACTAATATTAATAAAAAAGGAATGCAGTTTGTTGGCTGCTGCTAAAATATGGAGAATAAATTACCTTTTTCCTTTTAATGCACTGAATGCCTTATATGTATAAAATATATTAGTCTCATTTAATATTTTGTAACCAACATTAGCTTTAACCTGGGCCCAAAATCCATGAGTTACTGGCAGGAATTATTATATACAGTATGTAATAAAACCAGCCAAAAAATGTATCAATTACTGAAACCATTTTGTTAGGCTAACCTGAAATGTTTGAAAGACAAAAACAAATTGCTGCTATTTCTACTTTGGTTTGTTCTCATTTGCTCATCATTTCACATGGTCCTTTTATCTCTTACGGCAGTTTTAGACTGTTTGATTTGATGTTTGTCTTGTCCTGACTGGGATCACGAGTGTGTCAGTCAGGCTGTTAAACTGGAATCTTGTTGTTTTGCCACAGGGCCTGCAAGAAGAACCAGTTCATCATGGGAGGGTTTTTCTTATTTGCTGTCAAACCTATTTTTTGTCTCTCTTATTTGTCATCTTTCTTTTGTAACTAACTCTGAATTTAAATTTGTTGCATTATTTGTTGGAAACACTTGGCAAGTAGTTCATAAAGGAAAAAGCTCCTCATACAAGAATGTGTAGTGATGAAATATGACGTTTAGTTTTATAGATCCAATAAGTAGCCTTAAACTGTTTCTTTTTAACAAAAATGAGTCTTGTTATGGCTGAGTGCATTCAGGAAACAATGCATAAACTATGAAGTATAATTGTACATTTAAATTTCAACTAGGCCAACCAACCACTAAGATTCTTTCTTTTTTTTTTCTTTCCCTTTGTAAGCTCATAGCAAGAGTGTCAGCTGGCTGCTGGGACGAGATGGAGACGTACAGGTCATTGTCATCGGAGAGATGGATGAATTCAAGTCCTCTAAGATCATCTGTTCAGGTTTTGGAGAGAGAAAAAAGGCCAGCGTCCTCAACAATTCACAGTATGGACACAACTTCTGTTTAAACGCTGACAAAAACACTGGGGCCTGGTTTCACAGACAGGGCTTAGATAAAGCCAGTAGTAGGCCTTAGTTAAATCAAGACATAAACATGCCTTAGAAAAAAAACATTAATGGTGTGCAAACCAAAACAATTGCACTGACATATTTTAAGATTTGTTAGTTTAAGTTGGTTTCAGTTAAAGGTGGGGTAAGCTATATTTCAAAAATGCTGTTGGACATTATTGATATTTGAAATCAACCCAAACAAACACGCCCCTCTCTTCATTGCTCTGCCTCCGAAACTCACACTCCAACCCTAACCGCCCTGCTCCATTTACATTTGGCAGACGCTTTTATCCAAAGCGACTAACATTGCATTTCAAGATGCATATTTACATTCTTATCGTTTCTTGCTTTCCCTGGGAATCGAACCCATGACCTTGGCAGTCCAAGCGCCAACGCTCTACTGTTTGAGCTACAGGAAAGTCATCAGCTCAGAGTGAGTCTCAAACCCCGACCCCCCCGGCATGCAAGTCAAGTGCACTAACAATGACACTAAACACTGCATTCTCTAGCGGTCGTCAGAGCGACTCACGCTAGCTGGCATCCGTTACGCACGCAATCCGAGAGTGGATGTCTGTTTATCATAGCAGAAGCGCAACAAAATAATGCTTCACGAAAAAACACAAGAGATGGAGACCAGAAAGCACAAAAAAATGAACATGCATGCACAACAGTAAATACAAACAAGAGTTTGTTGTTAGTAGCCAACAGCATAGCAGCTCCAGTCAAACAATGACACTCAAACCCAGTGTTACACGTCCGGGTCTGTTTTCAGGCCTTTCCGCTTAGCTCTCTCCAGCACTGGAAAGCTTTTCTAATATTAACGTGGGTCCTAAAGCTGATCATACATTTTCCAGTGATATTCTTATAAGCTTTTCTCTTTTGTTTTGTCTCATCTCCATTTCTGCAGGCTTCAAATCCCCCTCTTGCTCGTTCTCTCTCCTCCACCTACTGCTGATTGGCTACACACGTTTGTTGTTGTTCTTGTGTCGGTCCAAACTTCCAAACAGCGTTTTTCAAATACAGCTTACCCCACCTTTAAAACAGCTCAAACATGCATTTTAGTCTGGGACTAGGTTGAAGCCTTGTCTGTGAAACGGGGGGAAATGTACATTGTGCTACACCTCGAATAATAAAAAAATATTTTTAATGCATAAAGGTTCAGGCCTCATATGACCTTTGGCCCCCAAGCCCATGGAATTTGAACACCATGTTGTTTAGTTTGATGGTATATAATGCTGAAACAGATCTGCTCAGTTTACTCCTGAAAATCTGAAAGATGTTTTAAAATGTTTTTACTACCCGATTATGCAGCGTGTCATAAATATAATTTACAATGCGGTTTAAAAATGAGTACAGTAAGATTTGTTTTTGCAAGAAGTCTGTTTTACTCAAGGCTGCGTTTATTTGAGCAAAAAATACCGTAAAAAGATATTGTATAATAATAATAATAATAATAATAATAATTATTATTATTATTATTATATATTTTAAGTATCTATTTTAATACATTTTAAAAATGTAATTTATTCCTTTGATGGTAAAGCTGAATTTTCAGCATCATTACTCCAGTCTTCAGTGTCACATGATCCTTCAGAAATCATTCTAATATCAGATTTGCTGCTCAAGAAACATTTGTTCCTATCAATTTTGAAAACCGTTGTTCTGCTACATTTGTGAAAACTGTATAAATATAAAGTTAAAAATAACAGCATTTATTAACTATAGAATCTTTCACTTTTGATCAATGTACTGCATCCGTGCAGAATAAATGTATTAAATTTCTTTCAAAGAAAAAAAAAATCATACTGTCCCGAAACTTTTGAACAGTAGTGTAAATAAATTTAGTTTAAAAATTGTAAAACTTATCCTGAACAAATGCAAAACAGAATCTGCATACGGTCTATAAACCTGAGGGAAAAGATGGTTGTAAACTTATGAGCAAAACTGTAAATGATTATTCCAAAGAAATTCTCTCAACAGTGTGTCATCATGAAAACTTGTTTGCTTGTGAAGGGCGTTGATTAATTTGTCTTGTCATGTATTCAAGCAACCAGCCCGGCACTTTGAAGAGCAACTTGACAAACCGAACATCAGCAGAACCTGTACGATCCGGACGAGAAAACCTTCCTCCTAAAGCACATTCAGGAGTTCAGCTGAACTTTAAGGTGTGTTCACGTGCGGGTGTTTGTTTACCTCCACGTTTGCTCCACTCTTAAATTGGTGCCACTGTGTTTTCATGTGGCGGTGTGCGCGAGTGTGTGTAGGTGACCTTCCTGTTGCCGCCATTAATCTCGGACACAGCCGAGGGGCAGCGAGACGGACTTTCTCCACAGGGAGAGTCATCGTTCAACAGCCAAATAAATCACAACCTCCATCTCTCCCTCTTTTTGTGCCTTCCTTTCCCCTTTCCTCCTTTTTTCATTCCTTTCTCCTTCATTATTCCTTTTCATCCTTTCAAAAAAAGAAACCCTCCCACACGCACGCACCCACCCACCTCTCCATCTCTCAGTGCTTGGCTCTTTGTGGCTCCATCTCTCGGCTCATGTATCAATATGTCCGTCTATGTGTGGCCGGTTGACGTCCATGACATTTTGAACCGACAGACAGTCCAACTTATGCAGTAACACTGTGTCCTTACCAAGAATGAATCAACAAGTTTCCTACCTTGTGAATTTTGAACATGAAATTATTGTGCGACGTGATTAAAACATATTTGAATTTATATTTAATGCACCGTTATGAAGAGCATGATTTTTGGACCAATTAGAATTCAGAGTGGGCGGGGCCACCTATAACAATACTGTAGAAATAGGTGGAGGTTTTTTTGTTGTTGTTGGTCACATGTAGGTTAGAATGCAGTGTGAAAGTGCAGTGATGTCATCTTTAATTAATTAATGTGTGTGTGTGTGTGTGTGTGTGTGTGTGTGTGTGTGTGTGTGTGTGTGTGTGTGTGTGCATGATCAGGATCTCAGCCCCAAAAGTGTTTTAAAATTGTCTATCCAGGTTTTTCACTTAATATGTGGAGATCTCGCCACCTTCTCTTTCCTGTTATACTAAGGTGGGGGGGGTTCGCACTAGGGTTTCCATGGCAACAACGTGCGCAGCGAACACACTCCTGGGAGAAGATGTGCTGGCCAGTATCACCACACTATGATCCTCTACTTGCTAAACACAAGCATCTGTCCCTGTACCTCGACACATGTGGCTCACTGTTGCCAATTAGTGTAGGGCTGTATGATAGTCGCAGAAACACCAGCCCAAACCCATCTGAGGGCTTTCAGATTTTGAACGGATCATGGAGTAGACCGGCGAATATCAATGTCAACTTTTGAGATTGCAATGATCAAATTTCATGTAGAAGTGTGGAAGAGTTTTGCTCAGTTTTCTTGTTTTCACAGGATAACGGTGACAAAGAGTTAAGGACTCTGCCGCCCCCACAGGTGAGTTTGGGTATTGCAGTGGATATGACGCTCAATGAGTGAGATGTTTTGTCACGAGGATACATAAAATGTGTGCAGTCTTTTTTCTTTTTCTTTTTACATTTTCTAAATGCCTTCTCCTAATCCTGCAGATGCCAGTAAATGAAGAAAAGCCATCAGCACCTTTAGATAATGTAAGTACCATGTTTCATAGGTTTAGTATAGTAATGTGGAGAGTTGTTTTTAAATACGAATACCTAATCCATAAAAATATGCTGTTTAAAAAAAACATAATAGTAAGAATTTTTTTTTTTTTTTTTTTGGACACGATCATGGTATGTACATATAAAATACAAAGGTATTACCAATGAGAGCAGAGCAAAATGTTATTTTAAATGTATAATAATTATTAAATACATGCACCATATATTTGTTTTCTTTTGTGTTGAAGCAGGTATAAAAGTTTTGGTACAGGGAATTGACACTGTTCACAATTTCCAGTAATTTTTCAGTATCGCAGGCTCATTGGCCTAATGTGATATGCTAAATGAGGCTGCTGGAAAGTCCCAGGATCTAATGGCCAGTGTTCATTGATACTGCTGCCATTTAACACAGAGCGAATCAACAGATTGGGATTATTTCTCTGCCCGCTTTCTGTCTGTCTGCCCTTTTCTGTTTAGTGAAACAGCTTCTCGAACAAGAAAAAAATGTAGGGCAGGACTAATGCCTCGTTTCCACCGAGCAGTACAGGACAGTATAGTACAATATGATTTGGGACGGTACAGTTCGGAATTAGGGTATCATTCACAACTTCTGACAATGGAAACGGCAAAAACTGCATACTGTACATCTCGGTTGAAACAGGGCCTTAATTAAAGGAGCTGTATGTAAGATTGTGGCCAAAACTGGTACTGCAATCACTTTCAAATTACTGTAGAGCGGTGTATCCCCTCCCCCGCCCCCCTGACTCGAGGTTGCCAGATAGGCTGCAGGATCCAGCAGGAACGTAGGCTGCTACATAGCTGTGGTAACTAGAGCAGAACTGGCAACCCCGATGCCGAAACACTACTGACTTCGTGATTGGTAGATAGGTGGAGGGTGGAGCTTCAGGCCAAAACACAAGATGACAACATCAACATCAGTTGAGGGCTGCAACTTCACTTTTTAAATGACAATATCCTGGCCGGACTACTGTTGTCAGTGATATAAGTATTTGAAATGAACATTAATGTCTCTTAATGTCTAGTGACATATCAGGGCCATTTTATGATTAATTGAAATACATTTCTTACATACAGCTCCTTTAAAGATTATGAAGGCACATTAATTTTTGCACGGATAAATAATTTATAATACTGCAATATTCCATAAATAAGTATGGCCCATCTTGATTTCATGGTGACCATTTAAAAAAAAAATGAGTAAGAAATATTTATTATATATTGGTATATTAGGAAATTATAAATCATTTAAATTATACCTTATCATATTTAAATTATTTAATTACATTTTTCTATTAATTTCGTCATGCGGATAATATAATTTGATGTTAAATGAATAAAAAAATCCTGATAAAATTGTGTGTATAGACAGACACACACAATCTAATTTTGTCACGTCACCCACTTGCAGTGTAAACATGGTGTCGGTGCATATAAGTGTCCTCCGCTGAATGTTGGTGGTCTGTTCAGGCGCACCGCTCTGGGTAGAGGGGGTTTTGAGGTCAGAGCAGCTGTCCTTGTGCTCTCATCTTGAGATCCTTTTACCCTCAGCTGTCGCTCTCTGCCACTCTGATCACACCTGTTTCAGGCTCTTGGCCCTTCCACCCCGCAACAGCTGAACACGACATGTGCTTTAAGCAGTCTTAGACGAGTGTGCAAGCATTTCGTCCAAGTTTCATGTAATTAATATTCATGAGCAACCTGATAGTGTCCCTCCCATTTTCTTTTTTTTTTTATATCAAACCTACACAAAGAGGAATAAAACTCATAATTAAAATATAAAACGCTTGTAAGCCTGTAATCGATTGAGATTTATAAAACGTGTATTGCATAACGCGAGGCATGTATTTTAGGTCGTTTGAAATGCAGACAGAGAGGGAAAGAGAACGCTGAAGGAGATAATGGAGTATTGCTCTCAGTATGTGGCCTGTGTGTCAGAGAGTATGAGGTGTGTGTGCGCGCTGCAGGAGGACCTAAGAGAGCCCAGGGGCTGATTTGGGTCCCTGAGTTCTTCAAGAGCAGATGGTTGATAAAGTTGATCAGGGAATTAAAGCGGGCGAGACGGCGCGCCTGTCAGTCACAGATGGATGGGATTGTGGGACTGTCCCTTAGGGTTTAGGCAGGAACCCCTCTTTCCCTCTTTTTCCACTTTCCTCTCTCTTTTCACAACAGATTTATTCCTCAATATTCACAAACCCCTGGGCAGGGCAAGTCCTCACACATCACACGTTTCTTGTTCCATCGTGTGTGTGTGTGTGTTAACACTAAACACGGTCTGTGCTTGTTTCAGTCCAGGCCTGCAATATCTGCTGTCTTTGGCCACTATTTTGAGCTATTTTGTTTTGTATTTTATTTTATAATACTGTTTCACTTTAGGCTATTTTATTTTGTATTTTATTCTAAAATCTAAAAAAAATCCCAAAATCTATTTCAATTTTTTTATTTGTCCATTTTATTTTAGTAATTTTAGCCATTATATATATTTATTATTATTTTATTTTATTTTAGGTAATTTTCAAGCTATTTAATTTTTATTTTGGGCTATTTTATTTTATATTTTATTTAAGGCTGATATTTTCTTATTTTTTGTATTGATTTATTTTATTTAAATTAAAATATCATATCATAAAGGAAAGGTAAGGTAAGAAATTTCATCTTTACATTTCTTAATTTCAAGAGATTTAATTTATTCCAGAGGTGTAAAATAGCCTATATTAGACAAATGAAATGCTGTTGACCTAATGTGAATACCATAGACCAGGTCATTTGATGAAATATATTGAATTTCAATATAAATTGTTTGTCCTCCCTTTCCTCTATTGAATGTTTTAACAGTGATCTTTTCCGAAACTTTAGAGGCGACATGTGTAATTGCTGTGGTCTGTTTCTTCGTAGAAAAGCTAAAGTTTCCTTTTGCTCCGCTTAATCTCATAGCAGTCTACACGAAATGATCAAGATGTTAACAAGATCTCATTTGAGTTTTTGTCCTCCCTTTCCTCTATTGAATGTTTTAACAGTGCTCTGTTTAAAACTATAGCAGGATACTCAATCCAGTGTGCTACTTTTATAAATGGTTTATTTGTTTCTGTGGCAGGTATCCCATCAGCCTCAGGAGTCCAGAGAAGAGGCTGAGTCAGGACACTCAAAGGATGACTCAGCACTATTGTCCTCAATTTGCTATCGGGCCCATTCGAGATCTTGCCTCCTGACACCCTCAGCTCTCAGCAGACCTGTCCATACAGACACTGAGGACACGACGACCAATCAGATGTCTGACACCTCCAGACTCCATCCCCAAGACACCCCCAAACCTCAGATCAACAGAGGTGAGAGTCGGGTGTTTATGTATCCTTCCAGTCTCCCATATGTGTTTGTGTGTGAGTTATTTTTATTTATATTCAGGGGGAATTTATGCTGATCCATCTTGTGCTAATCTGAACATAAACATGGTTTATTTGACACTGGCATCACACTTGTCTCTCGTTGAATCACTGGTTTTCCATGACTGATTCAGTGAGATTTCATTTCATTTGAAAATGTTACGGAGGATTAAATGTGGCAAAAAATATTTGTAGATGTTTGACCTCAAGAAAATGTCAAGGTCATATTTCACCTCAAAATAAATGAATACAATTTTGCTGAGAGAATATAAAGCTTATTGTAGGACCATTAGGATTTTTGCTTTGGTTGTTTTCATGACAATTAAGCACAATTTCCTCCCTAATTGATCTTCGCAGGGAGTTTGATTGACAGGCTATCTGACCAATCATAATCCGCCATCCGCCGAATCCGCCATTTTTGTCCGACAAAGCAGTCGTAGATTTAGTTTGAGTTAGTTTTAGATTTAGAGTTAGTAGATTAACGTTGGAGGATTTTAACTTGAAAAAATGTGTGTACTGATGTCTTTCCGCGGTTAAAACAACATTCCTCCTTATGTTCATTCATGTTTATTTGATGCTATAAATCAACTAGAAGGAAGAGATGATCGGTTCACGAGCAGCTTTAACTGACACAGCGATCTGTCAGACACATTAAAGAGCCACAAAACGGTATTTATTGTTTACATTTCTTAAAAAAAATACCAACAGTAAATTTGTTTCATACCAAAAGTAAGCTGGTCTGTCCTGTCCGTCAGTGTCCTCTC
Source organism: Leuciscus leuciscus (assembly GCF_965113295.1). Classification (NCBI taxonomy): domain Eukaryota; kingdom Metazoa; phylum Chordata; class Actinopteri; order Cypriniformes; family Leuciscidae; genus Leuciscus; species Leuciscus leuciscus. Next base: position 19,693,592 of record NC_138740.1, on the reverse strand, counting down.
TGCTCCACGATGTATTTTTCACTGCGTGAGAACATGGTGTGGCGTGAGAGCGGTGTGGCTTGTCGGACATAGCAACGGTAACTAAAGGGGGCGGGTCTTTGCATACGGTAAATTGTCATTACAATTTTTTTTTGAGAATATGAATCTTGTTATGAATTATGGTAGAGTATTAATCTGCTACATTGCCTTTAAATATGCTTTTTAATTAAAAACAACTTGTAACAGTGTTTTAATGTAACAGTCTTAATTTCCTTACAGATCAGGAAATGAGAATCATCATTGAAAATATTAGGATACAAAATATAATATCTTAATTTTTTATTTGTTATTTTAGGGTGAAATCAGACATTTCTTTTCAGCCTTCACGAGTTTCATCCATTTGCCTTTGCATTAGAAAATTTCTCTGAAAAGACGAGTCTTTATGATCTGGCATACCATGGCTGTCTTTGCAACAATAGGAATAGAGAGGGTGAAAGGCAAAAACAAGTGTCTCTGAAATCTGTCAGATTTTCTTTGGCTTCTCATATGCTCTTCTAGTTCGTCCCAAAAATATGTTGCTCATTACAAACAAACAAAAAACACCTAGGATATGATCATTTGTTCTGAACGCTATCCTGGTGTTGTGAACCTCCTAAACAGATGTAATGACTTACTCCAAAAGCTCAACTTACGCCATCCAGTGTGTATTATTAAGAATTACATGCAGTTCACTTCTGCAGTTTCTGTTGACTCCCCCTGCTGGACATAAAAGTGAAATGCAGCCTATACTATACTAACTCCCCCAAAGCTCTCACAATTACCTAGGCCAGGTAAGGTAATCGAGCACATTTTGGATCTAGAATATTTTTGTTGCTTGTAAAAAATAAACAATCTCTAGGATATACACTTGGATATGCTTTTGTGTTCATCTATATGGCCATGTTTAATTTGTGTGAGTGTTTAACTTTGTAGTGGGCTTAAGAGCGCGTAAATCACAGGAATGTGTGCGAGTAGCGTGCATGTTCATCCTGGCATGTGCGTGAAAGCAACAGCTTCCCACAGCTGCTCGTTCCGTGTGTGTGTGTGTGTGTCCCTTCTCTTCACCTTCAGAGGGAAGGACACACATTCCAGCGCTGCTTCCCGACTCTGGCCCTGGGCGACGCTCGGCCGGAGCTGATAAGTGACAGGGCCCCCAGCCTCCACTCCGCTCAACCCCCCTCCCCACCTCCCCCTGGCAGCCGTGACCCCCCTGCGGCCTGGCTCAGCGCACAGACGTGCTGCTCCGGAATTCTGCCCTCTGCCCCACTTCTAACTCACCCCCCCCCATTCACAGAGGTGGGGGCGTTTAAAGTGATAGCGTGCTTTTAAGAGGCGCTGGGCTGTCAGTGTGGCTCATCTGTTCTGTCTACATATGGGGACTGTGAAATTGAAAACATCCCATTGAATGCGTTCCTGTTTTCAGAGACACATCAGTTATTGACAGGGCAAACAGAGAGCAGTTTTGCTGTTCGGTTCATTGCAGTCAGGTGCTTACAGGCTTTGTCACAAGTGATTGCATGGTGAGGCCGGCAGGGGCAGTTTTGGCCGGTCTGGACCGAGAGTTTGATTTCATCTTTTGAGGAGGGGTGATAGCTCTGTGAAAGTGTCTCAGGTTTAGAGGGGTTGTGGGAGGATGGAAAACAGCAAACGGCGGCAAGCGATGAGAGAGAGGCGTAGTCGTTACGCTGGTGTCAGCTAACAGCAGGGAACGTGTTTGTGTGTGTGTGTGTGTGTGTGTGTGAACGTACAGTCATGGACATGCACGCAAACACACGTGTGTTTGTAGGACACAGAACGGAGTACTAGTGGGGCGTGGAAAATGCGGTGGAACAAACAGCTTTAGATCACGAGTGTGACTCTGAGAGTGTGTATGCGTAAGAGCGCTGTGCACGCATGAGTGTCCGCCTCAGTCGTTGGAGCCTATCCAGGGTTTCCGTGGCGACCACACAACACAGTGAGACAATCAGTGGCAGGCCCACGCAGTGCGGCGAGAGGACATTAACACAGGAACCACAGGTCAGGGGCCACAGGGAGGGAGGGAGGGAGAAAGAGACGGAGGGAGGGAGGGAGGGAGGAAGAGGGAGGGAGGGCAGAACTCATGCAAGTGACTTAGTAAGTGAATCTATATATAATATAATATAATATAATATATATATAGATATAAATATAGATATAGATATATATCAGGGTTCCCACGGGTCCTTGAAATCCTTGAAAGTTTGATTCTGAAAAAGGCCCTGGAAAGTTTTTGCAAATAAACATGCATAGATACAGGTCCTTGAAAGTGCTTGAATTTATTTTGTGCAAGAAGTTTTCTGGGAAAAAAATCCATATTATTCCCTCCAGTCTCCTAATGTGTAATTTCGCAAACACTTCGTGGGCTATGTATATAAGCTTGCTTGATTTACATTAGTTACGCACATTTACGCGTTACGTTAAGTGTTTCCAGCGTGAGGCACTTTGTGTTGTACGTTGCCATGACGTTCACACGCGAATGAAAATACTACGATGGTACCTCAGCGTTTGTTGTTGGACACAACAAATCTACCCCAACATTAAGTCCTTGAATTTGAGGGTATTGGTCCTGGAAAGTCCTTGAAAGGTCCTTGAATTGGAAGTTGACCATATCTATATATATATATATATATATATAAAATATATATATATATATATATATATATATATATATAGACACACACACTTTTTTTTTGTTGAAGATATTGTTTGCATTATTAGTTCTATTAATACTATACTTTTATATTTATAGTTTTTAATAGTGTAAACATTTTTTTTGAAGGACCATTCAAATTGTTTACATTATTAGTACATTTTCCTTATAAATAAGCATACAAAAAATCTCATTCTGATTACTTTTTAAAGAAGTATTTATACAAGTATTATAATTTGTCAAATCAATGAGACCTAATACAAGGTTAAAGAGAGAAAGAGAAGAAAAAAAGCAACAACAACAAAAAGAAGGTCTTAAAATGAGACATTCAGTTTGTGTCTTCTTTAAAGCTGATGTTTAGTGATTTAATACTGGGACATATCCACTGACACAGCCACATGTGGGTCCGTGTCTTTGATCAGGGTGTGTGAGTGTGCGTGTGGGAGCGTTTTTAGGAGAAAGAGTTTGTGAGGGGTAAAATGTGTGTCATAGTTTGTGTGTAAAGGAGAAGGGGTATATGTGTTTGTGAGAGCGAGCGAAAGAGCGAACGCACTCACACATCTGTGTCCCCTGGGGATGTGGCTAAAAATAAGCAGCTCCTCAAGCCTTCTGGTGTCTGAGCAGCGTCTGTCTGCTCTCCGCCGCCATCCCTGCGGCCCTCCTCTCCTCATCTTCCATCCCTCCATCTCTCAATTACACACACACACACAGTATAACCGCACACTCTTACGCACCCATAACCGTGTACACAAACACACACCAACTACACCCAGCTGCGTCCCTGCTCTACTTCCTGCGCCGACGACCTCCGGTCTGGCAGTCTGTAGCCGAGGAAAAAAGACACTGAAAAGAGGCTGAAAAAGGGCAGAAGAGAGTGCGAAGAGAAGTGAAAAACTGAGTGAGGGAATAGGGCAGAAGAGAGGTGTGGGAGAGGACGATTGAGAGAATGTTTTGAAGTTGTCGCCTATGAAAACAGACTTTGAAGCTTGAAGTCCTTGTCTCATCAATCTTACTCCATTTACAGGTGATTTCCGAGTGGTTGCCGCCTCTAAACGGGCGTTTTCTGTGGATGTGGGGTCCGAGGTAGCTGAGGAGAGCTGTTTGGGACGAGGACGGGTTGCTCAGCTCATGAAAACTTTCAGTGTGTGCAGTGAGTCTCCGGCCTCCCAAACGCCACCCCGTGCCAACAAACCTCCAATCCCGGAAAAGCCTAACCACTTGAGACTCCGCCCCGCACCCTCTCTCAGGTAATCGACAAGGGACCAACCGCTGCGGCGCAATCAGGACACCTAGCCAGGGGGCTTTGTCATCGGCTACATTTGAAGGGTGTGGGTGCTTAGCCTCTCTCAGGAATTTGAGTGTTTTAGTTGCCAAATTAATGGAAGGTAATTATTTTTTTTCAGTATTGACGTATGTTTTTTACATGGTATGAGTGATTTGTAAAAAAAATGTCAGCAGGAATGAAACGCCAGTCATATTGCTCCATCGCTCGAACATTCGGCAATTTTGTTGACCTGGCTGTATCACTAAACTGCACTCAGATGCATATTTACAAGTGCCTTTCTGTTTTTAAGGGTCACATGAAATCTTAATTTACAGTATAAGATTGAGATAACTCCAAAAAAAACAAACAAATCATGCTTAACCAAATTTAATCAATCTGGTATATACTTAATATTTTGCTTCCTCAAAACATGAAGTCTCAATTTCCTCAAATACCTAGTTTGTATTAAGGCTGTCACGTTTTAGTGGGGAAAAGTCAGATTTCTGTACAAGTGGTCAAATGGTATATATATTTTTTCTTTTCTTTTGGCCAATGCAATATCAGAGTGCAGGGTGGCTAATATAATGCCCATATTTACGGTAAATTACTATTTAAATATACAATATTTACTCAATTCACTAAAAACACTAGGAAATTCACTGACAAAGCTACATTTTGGAACTGAGACTACTCTGAACAGTGCCAAATATTGGCTAATTAATCAGCCTGGCTGATATATTGGTCTATCAATTCTCTGTTGCTGGTTTCATATGTTTTTGTTTGTTTGTTTTGTATCCTAGCCGGACCTTTACATGAAGGTTGTTGGTCTTATATTCAAGTTTTCAATCTTTGGTAATCAGGTCAGTGGGGCAGTGCTCACCTTCATGTAAATTGTTTTCTCACAGTCACATTTGCTTGCACTTAATGTTGGGTTTTTTTTACGTGTTGTGATCTGGAAGAGTTTATATAATTACTCTGTGTAAGGCTTGAATGTCCTGTCCACACATTCAGGATAAGTGTGGGATATTGCCTCTGTAATAAAATGATCAAACCCCCTTCTGCCTCTGGTTACCATTTTATCCTCTGTGGCTTGACAGGCTTCAAGCTGTGTTTATGTTCAACATGTGCTTATGACAAGCATTTACTGGAGTCATCTGAGGTCAGGTCATGTAGCCGAGACCATTTCATATCCTCTTCAATGCACATTCAGTCAGAATATATGATGGTTTTTGCGCAATACATTACAGTGCATCATTCATGAAAGAGTTGATGCTTATAAATCATATAGAATGTAAATATTGCACACATCAAGAGTATTTGAGCTGCTTTTGGTAGTCTGGTTGTAGAGTGAGCTCTTCTCTTGGATGCCCTCTGCTTGCTGATCATAATAAAGCAGAGCAAGTCAGAGAAATGAGAAAGGCCAATAAGCCAGATGGGAGACTACAATAAAACCGTTTGTAGCAAATTAATTTTAAGAGTGTCAGTGCTTTCATAACACAAGGTGTTTTTAATATAACACCTTAATGTTAGACTTGTGTTTAAAATTGAGCCTTTTTGACTTTTTATGCATAATTAGCTGTTCAGAACATTTATGAGCTAGTTTCTGTAGCAATAACATTAGCGACACAGGAATTATCTGAAAACTGGAGAGTGGTATGAATAAGCTTGGTATATATAATTGGGTGACATTGTTTGCTGTTAGACCTAACAGAGACTTGTCCAAATACCCACACTTGCGGTCTTTGCACTTGACCACTTGTCTACTTGCATGACATATTTCCTCTATTTGGCCCAAGTGTTCAAGTAGGCATAAAGACTGCAAGTGTGTGTAGAACTTTTGATTACTCGATGGGACACACTTATAGTCTTGCAAATAAATGCAAGTGTTTACAGAGCTTTTATTTATTCTATCTTTTCAGTACTTTGCATTTTAAAATAAACTTCTACATGTCTGTTCAGTAGTTGCTTTGTAATTTAAAATTGTGGTGCTTCTAATTAAGTGATACAATCAGTTGTAAATGTTGTCCAAAATAGGCCTACACATACCATACTCATCTTTGCACCAATAAAATGTGCAACACTTTTTTACCACCAGATTATGTGTATCGAATTCATTTAAACTACAGTGGAATGTTTTACACAACATCTTGTGATTTTGGGGCACATGAGTTCCCGAACATAATGCATGATGGGATACGCTTAGCCTTGAATACCCCTCTGAAGCAGTAATCGAGATAGTGTGGGTTTAGTGTGCATTAAGGGCACTGCACTTGGGCATTTTTAAGACATGGGACAGTCTTGCGCACTCAATTCCTGTTGTGTGGATATTTGGACAAGGCATTAGAATAGAGGAAAGTACTTCTGCTTACTATCTGAGCTTTCATTCAGTTCTTTGCCATTGTATCTGCCAAGTGCCTCTGCTTGATCTTGGTTTTTGTTTTAAGAAAACATGATGGCCATAAAACAGAACTTTTGAAATATTGTGATTGTTGAAAAATGTGGGGGGACATGTCATCACCTAATTACAATTATGCTTCATCCATGACTAATATCGCAAACTTCAAGCACAAGTGTTTTTGTGGTAGATGATGTGAGCTACACAAGATTTCTTCTTTCCTAGTGTGTGACATCATCTAGATCTTTAAATGCGTCACTGGCCCTGCGTGAAGGCACACTAGCTCATTAACCAGTCAAAAGACACAGACAAATGCACAGCTAATGCCCAGTCCTGCAACAGTGGATGCAACAATATCATCGGCTGTTCTCCTATGCGCAGAGATATCGGTGAGTTGTTTCCAGGCAAGTGCGGGAGGCCCCTGGCAAACAGAACCCGACCCCCACCCTCCCCTACCACTGCAAAGCCTGGCCCCTGCTGTCGGGGTCCTCCGATGAGCAATAAAAAGGGGCCGTTGTTGCCACTGTGGTGGAGGGAAGATGAGATGGACGCTTCTGTTTTTCTCTCCCTGAATCTATCTCCTGATGCCCACAGAAGGGAAAAGAAGAAAGAAAGAGGAAAGGAAGCAAAGCGTGGCGTTCTGGGGCGTTCCGCCTCCCCCCGCCTCTACCCCAGAGGAGCTGTGTTGAGGAAAAGAGAGGGGGCCTGGGCCATGTGATGGGGAGAGCATGCGGACATGGTTCGGCCCCCAGGCAGAGGGAACGGGGTCTGCTGCATGATTAATCTGGCTGAGGGCAGGAGGACCGCCACAGGCCTGCCGCATTAACTCCCTGCTCTCCCTCTACACACACACAAACAAAAAACACACACCCACAGAAAATCTGGGTTGATGGCCAGAACGTGAGCCAGTGTGTCCACCTGCAGCAGAGGCAGGGTTAGTTTGTTTGAAAAGTAGAGCGAGCCTTTGTTTTTGCCACAGGCTCAGTCTCGCCTCTGTCACATGAGAGGCTGCATGCAGGAAGTCACAGGGATGTTTGTCTATTGACATGCTGCTTGGACATGGTCACTGGATGTTAAACTTGTGCCTCGGAGCAGATAAGAAAGTCCCAAAAGATTAAGAATAAGACAAGAAGAGGTCTTTCGAGGACATGGAGATACAAGTCAACTTAGTATTCAGTAAGGTGATAATTTCTGATATGTACTCATTTGTATATGGGGTTTCATTCAATTCTGTTCTGTGTTAAATAACTTTCATCAAATATAAACTAATATTTATGATTTTCCACAGGTTGGACTGAAAGCACTTTGTGGTCAGACTAGTTCTCAATGTACATATGCAGCAGTGGAGATCTTTGGTCACTTGCTTGCCAGCGCCAAGCCCAGGCAGACAGAGGGTTAAACTCTTGCAGTCCAGCCGCATTAACTGGAAAGGAATGAAGTGTCAAGCGTGTTCTCACCGCAGCGAAACGGTCGAAACCCTAACCCCCCCCCCCCCCCCCCCCCCCCCCCCCAGCAACCTCCCACAGCCGTGACCAAATTATTTCCTAGCCTCTTGAGATTCGCCTCGCCAGACAAAAATCTGCAGCGCAGCCCTGATTCAGTGCACAAACATGCAGCCTCCCTCGTCTCTCAACGCCTCTGTGCCGCCACTTTGAAGAAAATAGGCCTCCTTTTTTTAACGGGCCTCCGTTAGGACAGCTCCGTCTGTTTACACTCGACAGATTTAAATGCTCCCAAAAATGGCACCCACAAACAACTTGGCTTCCTCCATGCGTGAGGGCCAGTTCAAGAGTCTGCTTTTTGTTTGACTTCGTTATCTCTCTCCCTCTGTCAGATTCGCTTTTCCTCAGGTTTGGACTCAACATATATTAGGCAAGAATAACCAAAAACTCCAACTAATAGTAGTTTTGAATTTTAACAGTAGAGGTGGGAAACAGAGTGGTTGGGGGGGTAGTAGAGTAGTAGAGTGAACCCGCACAGCCCTGCCAAACTGCTTTAAAAAAACCTCTGTTTTATTTATAGTGTGCTGTATCCATGGCAACCAAAGAGGTCAGGCAAGCCAGGCCTGTGTTTCACCCTGCTCTGGGGATTAGGATTTCACAGAGGTTTTCTGATGTGCAGAAGGTGGGCTGGAGCTGCTCACCAACTGAACGCCACCGACTAGTGAGAAAACTGAATTCTCTGGAGTCCTGAGGAGAGGCTGGAGATCTGCTGTGGGAATTCTGGGGAGAGAGAGTGGGTGGGGAAGATGGGGGCTCCAGCAGACTTACGGAAATGTAGAGAAGTGTGATGCCAACCTTAATGAGCTGGTCTAGGCTCTGGAGAGCAAGCCGGTAGTGTTCAATTGGAGTTGTTTTTGCTAGTTCTCACTGATACCCATACCAACTGATACCCAATCAAACTTTAAGGCTGTTGGCAAAAGCAAAGCCATAAATATTTACCACAGAAATTGTTCCAAGTAAACAAAACTTCTAACCTTCTCAGTGTAGAGACGCCTGACAGCAGTTGCAGTCATTTTAAATGGATTTGCAACAATAGTGTCACAATACACCAGTGAAAAGGGTTCAAGAGAGGAAGGAGAGGTTGCAAGAGCTTAGGGAAATATGGGGCAAAACGAGCCGTCCTCAATACCAATACAATCTGGAATTATTCTAAAGTAGAGATTTACCTATTTTTTTGCACATCAGAACTGTCCTGGGCTGTCTGAGGTCATAAGCCCATTACTCATAACAGAGAAATGATAGGTGGCGGAAAGAGAGAAACTCTGTAAAGCGGAAGATTTTTGTGGCCTTGTTATTTTCATCCCAGGCACTGCGTGCAGGACCCGTTCCAAATCTGTGCGTGGGAGCCAGTTGGAGTAGACCAAAGAGAGGGAAAGGGAGAGAGAGAGAGAGAGAGAGAGAGAGAGAAAAGAAAGATTTGGAGGGGGTGCTTTGACATGCTCTCCAAGAACGGCACCGCTTGAGCATGTGGACTTCCGGATCCCTCCTGGAGTGCACGCAGTCAGCGTTGCTAGGAGACAGACTTCCGTGGGGTTGGTGGAGGATGACGCCTGGCAGGGTAGGTGGTGGAGTATGATTGTATGATTGGCCTCCACTCTTTTGGTTGGAACAAACTCAGTCCACAACTCTTCCTTCACAGTGTTGTCATTCCTCTTACCTCCACACCTGGGATGACACCCCCTATCTCAAGGGGGCGCCATCAGCATCTGTGGCCACACAGCTTGTAGCACAGGCTCCACTGCTTGTGACCAAGACTATGAAGACGGTTGCCAGGAGACCGAAGGTGTTAGATGTAAAAGGCTTGCACTGTTGCCAGGAGATTGTGGTTCTGACTTTAAGGGAGACTTGGGGCTCTCAGGGGGTTGGCGTCGCCAGTGGGACGAGGGCTGGCGTTGTTAAGAGACGCCACTGGCCAGCAAGAGTTGTGTGCTGGTGAGGAGTCAAGGGTACAAAAGACTATGCGTCAATGGGCATCATACTGAGGACAAGTGTGTGTCACATTGGTGACTGATTAAAAACTAAACCGGTTGAAAGGGTGACAACATGCCACAACTCATTATTATAGATCACAGAGAAATTCAGTCACAATGAAGTGCACAGTGAGACATCTGTATGCATAAACAAATAGCTCATTATCATAATTTACCACTAAAGAGTACCTCACGGTGAGGCGCAACAGCTCCAAGTTTGTTATTGCTGAAATGCCCTAGAAACTTGAAGATGTTTTAAAGCCCAAATGCAACTTGCTTAAAGGACAAGTTCGGTATTTTACACTTAAAGCCCTGTTTACAGATCGTATCTGATGAAATAGAACGGTTAAGATTAAAATTTGGACACATGCTCCTGTCCCGAGAATTTTAGGTTTATTTCGCTTTTGTGGACCTATTTTGCCAAACGCGTCACACCCGTGATTCTTCCGTTGAGAGCTTGAATAATAGACACTCCAGCCCAGTTGGTGGCGATAATGCACCTTTGCCAATTGCAAGCAAACCACGGGCATTTCATTGAATACACAGAAGAAGCAGAAGAAGAAGCGGCGGAGTAATATCGTAAAGGTGCTGCGGTCTCACAGCACGTCCTATTGAGTCAATGGAGTTGGACAAAAACTACGATAAAACCTGTTGGAATGCATCTTTTTCAGCGATTTTTGATGGAACATATCAGTGAGCACCCCTGACCACTCGGTGAGTTCCACGTCTTTGTAAACGAAAGTTTAAAGTGTTTTTAGGACGGAATCTTCCAGTGCATATAGACAACCATTGTGGGGGTGGTGGGGGGAAGCGAAATAAACCTAAAATTCTCGGGACAGCAGCATGTGTCCAAATTTTAATCTTAACCGTTCTATTTCATCAGATACGATCTGTAAACAGGGCTTTAAGTGTAAAATACCGAACTTGTCCTTTAAAAGATTCCTATTATTAGCGAAGACTATAGTATTACACAAGACGCGTCACTCGTATTGTTTTGAATGGGGAAAAGTGCAACCCTCAATATGGCGTAATAAGTCTCGCCTTCTAAATAAGAGTCAATCGCCGATTGGTAAAGTCATCGAGTCACTGAAGCTGCCGTTAGAAGCTCAGGTTCCTTTAGAAACAGTCAGACGCGCTTCCACTGCGCATGCGCATTAGCTTGATCCTGGCTGAAAATTTGGGTTTTCTGTCATGATTCGAGCGTTTAGAAACAAAATTTATGAGACAGTTCTTGTCAGATTTCATTGGTGATTTCAAAAATGAAATTTAATTGTAAGCTTGGCGAACAGTTTTGGAGAATTTAATGTTTCTCCATTCAAAAAGATAGGAACAGCACTTGAATGCCCATAAGGCTTTTTAAAGATGGCCGCCGAGTGAAATGACTTGTCTTAAAGGGACTTTGTTATTAGTTGGGGTGTCTTTTGATGTTATCAAGGTCTCAGGTCCTTCATGCCTCTCTGTACAAAACCTGTGATGTCACTTCTCAAGAATGTATCCAAATCCCATTGCAACAACACCAAGAGTACACATGCACGTAAACATGTGTGCACACATATGGACTGGGCTTGTACTGCAATGCCGATCCTTTTGCAGAAGCTGCAATGCATGCTGGTATATAGCTGTTGAGCGTGAGCCCAGCTGAGCCTCAGAGCTTCATTTATCAGTAGGGACACACACACAAAGGACTCAGTGTGGGGGGGCAGTAATTGGATCTACGCCTGCCTGGTGCCCCTAAGACCTACTCCAGCCCCCATCCCCCAAATCCTCCCTCTCTTCTTCACCCTCCTCTCCTTCATCTCACCGTTATCTCCACGCCGCTCAAGAAACATGCGGCACATATGTGTGCAGATACAGACAGATACGAGCACGCCGCACACACATGCTGTAACATGTCGCACCCTCACTGGATTCTCAAACATTTTATGCTGTTATGTTGCGAGACCTAGATGGCTGAAAACTTGAAAGATTTCTCTCCAGCTGTGGGCTGCAGGGAACTAAACTGCCCCACATCTGTCTGTAACATCCCTGTGAACTTATTTCTGCTCTTGTCTTAGTGGAGATGTTGAGATTTTGTCAGTTTGAGATATGCAAGCTAACATTTACCTCATCAAATACAAGGAGTGACACCTACGCCAGTACGCAGATTAAGTTTACAGATCAGCTAAACCTCTCAATCTCTCAGTTTCTCATCTTTTTTCCCTTCATTGACATTGTTCTTCTCTTGTTTTTGTGGTTGTTGTTGTCATTTCAAGCTGTGTAGCAGAGAGCGAGGTCTGATCTGGGCTGGATTTGTGCTCGGCTGTAGTTGTGGCTGAGGCAGTGCTGTTGGCTCCTGGGCAGGCAGGCAGGCCCCTGCGGCCCGGGCCCTTTTCCAGCATGGGCGGCAGCAAATCGGACAAAGAAGCTCAGTCTCTCCGGGTGTGTGCCTGTGTGTGTGCGAGTGGTTCTGCAGAAAGACCCTGGCGAGCCCTGCACGAGGGTCTTATCCTCACGGCTCAAACACACGCCACCAGCTGCTGCCCTCTTCCTGTGCTTTCATTAAGGCAGCCTCCGTCCTGTTCCGTAGGGTAATTCACACACAGTTACAGTGTTCCGAAAAGGGAAAATATATCTCTCATCTCCCCTTCCTCTGTATCATTTCTCTCTCCCTTGCCTCTGTTGAAAACTACGCGACCAAACTAGATAGCTCCCATTATAATCAACCAAGCTACCCTGCTAGCACGCAACAGCTTTGTTGATTATAATGGGAGCGATCTACTTTGGATGCGCTGTTTGCTTGCAGTATAGACACGATGGTATGCTCTCTCTCTCTTTTTCTCTATCTGTCTAGCACACTGGCCAGAGCAAGAAGAGAGGTGCCAGCCGGAGCTCATAGCCACTGCAGCATTCACAGCACAATGAAATATCTCCGTCTTTGGCCGGCTCTGGTCAGCACTGGCCTTTTTTGTCTTTGTAGTGTGCATGTGAATGAGTGCGTCTGAAGGTTAGCATATTTCTTCATGTGCATTTCTAAGCGGTATGTGTGTTGTGTGTGTGTAAAGTCTGTTGGAGCCGCAGTGTGCGGAGCTCTGAGCCTAGAGCCAAGCCAGGCATTGCCAGAGGGAGCGCCTGCTATGTAGGGCGACGGGCAAGCTGGACACCAGTGGAATATCAACGCAGAGCTGCCGCCACTCCTCCCAGCAGCCCACCTGCCCACTCTCTTCACTCCAGAGACAGAGAGAAAGAGAGAAAGAGAGAGAGATGGACAGTGGGAGAGAGAGAAGGGGGGTTGCAGGAAATTGCCAGGTAGTTTCCAGACCCACTTCCCTGTGTCGCGCCCAATTAATCAGGGCCGCATCCATGCTGGCTGCCCCCTCCCTATTAACAGGAGGTGTGTGTGTGTATGTGTGTGTTCACAAAAGTGACCAAGAAACTTCATTAAATGAGTTTGAGTCACTGAGGTTTGAAGTAGCTAACTAAGTGCTATAAAGCTTTTTATGTTTAGTTATTGTGCTATGCTTTGTTCTCATTTACATGTGTGTGTGTTCACAGGGCTTGACGGAGTGTTCGCTAACACCTGCGAACCTCACATTCTCTCATTTTTACCTCCTGTGGTGCTTGTACACCTGGATACACACACACATATACTAACACTAGCTCCTTTTGCTGAAAATGTTCAAGTTTCCACTGATTGTTTGGCTGTTTTGGGGTTTTAGCTTCCCATCATGATGTGATTCTTAGCTGTCTTCGTGTGTGTGTGTGTGTGTGTGTGTGTGTGTGTGTGTGTGTGTGTGTGTGTGTGTGTGTGTGTGTGTGTGTGTGTGTGTGTGTGTGTGTGTGTGTGTGTGTGTGTGTGTGTGTGTGTGTGTGTGTGTGTGTGTGTGTGTGTGTGCTAAAAGATTGCAATCAGCCACCACTGTGTGTTTTCACCTGCGTGTCATTATTTCCAACCAAATCAGTGGCTAAAGCTGTCGTGTTTATATTGGTCTTACCTGACACATGGTCCTGCAGAACTGTCACGTATTGTACTATTTATGTAAATTCATTTGTATGTCAGTTTTGCAGATGTCACTCCCATAGTTCCGAGCATGGCTGAGTTTATTTGAGAAAAAAAAAAAAGTGTATGTCTGCCTAAAGTAAACTGTGTGTGTTAGCGTGTGCTTGTGTGCGGTGTAATCACTGCTCTGGGTAAACCTGTGTGTGTGTGTCTGTAGCGTGCAGTGCTGCGTGGAGGACGGGCGCGGTGTGAGCAGAGAGACAGCTGCCCTGACAGATGCCAGGAGGCAGGACCCCACTGGGGAGCAGGGGGGGACGGAGCTGGCACTCTCTCACCCCAACGGAAACACCATGGGCTGCAAAGGAAGTGGGCAGGGGGAGAGACCCTGTTTGTGTGTGTGTGCGAGGTGTAGATGCTTCTCCCTTCATCTCAGCTTGTGTACGGCAGGGACAGTTTAAAAAACACTTGAAAGTGCAATGAGGCAGATAACATTAACAGTTTCCTTCATACCTGCTGGAATAATTACATGCTATCAGGATGCTAGCAAACACTGCCACTGTTTGTTCTTTTATAATTTACTATTATCTGCTTTCTTGTGGAACTCGGACATTTAAGTTGTCCTTCACTGTCTGGTACTACACTTACAAAAACATACTGTTAAAGTTAGTTTAATGGCAATACAAGATGGTAGTTCTTTGGTATTTTGATACACCATGGCATTGTTTGGTTACTGCAGTATATATATAGAAATTGCAAGTTCTTCTTTGCAAAGAAGAAATCTCTTATAAATTCAGATTTCAATCTCAATCTAGTAATGGTAAATAAAAGTTGACAACCAACGTCAAAAAATATTTTTTTATGATTAGCTCAAAACTTCCGTTTAAATTATTTACCCAATTTTGTTCTCATTCAACAAAATGCTGAAGTTATTTTAATTAGCACATACCAAAATCTCATGTCAGCAATGGAAAAAAAATTAAACCCAGGGATATCAAGTACATATTTCACATGCCTTTAAATAACAGGATATAATGCAAAACTATATCTTTGATGGCATTCATTTAATATTGTTGCCTACTATTTATTCATTTATCAGTTTAACTCTTGGAGCTCCCACATTTAATTTAAAGTATGGTCTTTAACCGATCTGAGCCGGTACATAAATCAAAATCTCAATAATCTATTCAGCCAAATTATCTAAATACAGTTGCACATATCTGCTCTATCCATTTTAATTAATACATCTAATCAACAGATTTTTGATCTGATTTTGGCTCAGTTGGTATCTGACACATGATTCACCATGGATTTGATTTACGAATGCTTTTAAGATTAGCAGCGCCGTCGATCTAACAGTACCGTAAAGAACTTTAAGTATTATGGTATTCCAAAGTTGTTTGATACTACAATATGTTTTTTACCATGGTTTCCATTGTATAAAACCAAGGTATCTTTTTTAAAGGTAATGTACTATTTGTTCTGTTTTGATGTAAAATATTTCTTCGAAAGACATACATTTTCATGCATCCAAACAAGAGCAAGTTTACACTAGAAAATACAGGAAATTACTTGTATCATGCATTTAAAGTCTATGCAAATTGCACCCATATCACAATATACTGTATATTCCTGGTTGTATTTACCACTGTACTGCACATTTTTGCAGGCAAAATACAGTCATTTCAACAGGAACTCACGCAATTTGGAATTTCACATGAGGGTGAAAGATTTCCCCACACAAATTTCACATTGGGTTCAAGTTGGTCAATCAAATTCGCCACGTTGATCAACAGAAAGTTTCTTGGTTTAAAAGTGACTTCTGTGTAAGCTGTGCTTTATACAGCACTACACTATCACAATGGACAATTCCTCTAAGATGACCACACCACTTTGAACGATTCCTCTGTGTTAAAAACATTGCAATGCTAATTGTTGCTAATGGAGTCACCAAATGTTTGCATTTCGTTTAGAAACTATGAGTACCAAGGATAAGGGGACAGAAACAGGAAGACAGAGGAGAAACGTCTGGAGGTGAAGAGAGGATATGAAGGCTGGACTCATGTGAGAAACTTGTTCTGTTACAGATGACCCACTTCCACACTCCAGCAACCCCCCCCTCTCTCTCTCTCTCTCTCTCTCTCTCTCTCTCTCTCTCTCTCTCTCTCTCTCTCTCTCTCTCTCTCTCTCTCTCTCTCTCTCTCGCTCTTTCGCTCTCTTGCTAATATGTGTGAATCTCGCACACACTGCTCCCTGGTGTCTGCACAAGCAGAATCAATTTATAAAATAAACATGCAGGTGTGTGAAAATGTGACATAACAAGCAAAAAGTCTCACTCACTCAGGATTACACTGGTAAAATGCTGATGAATTAATAAAATGAATAGCATATATCAGTATATGCTAAAAGTCCATAGCAATCCATTTTGCTATTGAGTTTGCCAATCTGGAAGCAGACTTTCAAACAGGTAGTGAATGCATGGCATATCGCTGTTTTTTTCAGCATCTCATGCCATGAACACCATATTTATAAAATGTTGATGCTAAAAGTAGTTCAACTCCGACCCCTGTGCTTTTGTTTTTCAATGCAAGTCTCTGTGACTGTGACAAAATCATGAAAGTGGTACTTGAATTGATGTGGTGGTATATGAATAAGAATTTCACAAGGCACTAAACAAGCTCTCGAGAACGTCCTGCTGTCCCTCAGAGGGTTATACAATTGCTGAGATCATGACATTAGTTTCATGTCGCATATGTTCTGAAAATAGGCCAGTTAAGTGGCTTTAAACTGCGTTAGTTCGTGTGTATGTGGTCCAGCTGCAACGTCTGCGCAGGAGGAAGTGTTGCCATGGTGAGGTAGACCGAAGGGCCAGAGACACTGTCCTCTGTTCCACGCTCACTGCAGCTGTCCTCTCGATGTGTGTCAACGGCGCGTGTGTGCGTGTTTCTGAGTGGGTGTGTGTTGGAGAGCGAAAATAGTTTTTGCACAAATGAAAAACAAATGGTTTGTGCTTGTTTTCCATTACTGCTGCGCAGGTGATGGCATGAAGACCGCCGAAGCTTGTTTTTTTTACATCTGAAGGGTGTGCCTGTGTCCTTCAACTCTGTGGTCGCTGATCAGTCTCTAGCCGTCGTCCCAGTCCGGGAGTGAAGGGATGACCTCACCACTGCAGCTTCTGGACTTCCTGTCCCAGCAGCATCGGGTTTTTCCATCTGCGGGGAGTCTGTGTCCTGTAAGCCTGCTCGTGTGAAAGCGGCCCACTCAAGGGCGCGTTGATGAAAGCTACAATGTTGGTCTGGAGATAGCACTTTACACACACACACACACACACACACACACACACACACACACACACACACACACACACACACACACACACACACACACACACACACACACACACACACACACACACACACACACACACACACACACACACACACACACACACACCTGAAAATTCACAATCCTACATACACAAAGCAGTGTGTTGAGATTTTTGTCGTAGAGACCATGCCCATGGAGACCGTGTCCATGGAGACTACATTCAGGGTCCAAGTAAAGCAAAGTAGGGAGAGGTTACAGTATGTGTGTGTTGGTTTTTGGGTTTAGAAAATGAATGGAATGTTACTTTTTAAACGTGAATCTCCTTTAAAAAAAAAAAAAACGAGATACAAAATGACAATAATATTTGACTTTCTTTCAGAATATATAACAGTATTTTTTAGTTCTTACAACAAGATTAATTTCAGAAGCTAACCAGTTTTCATAACTTAATTTTTCTGTATCTCATTGGCAATTTCTTTTTCTTGTTTTAAACTTAAACAAATCATTTTAAGTTTATGGATTTCTGCAAATCATTATTATTATTATTATTAAATTCATGTCCCCTCATAATCTTTAATCAAAATATTCTGATAACATTTGCACCGGACCATAATCCCTCACCTCTGGCAAACCTGTCACTTGCAACAGTCGGGTCCAGAAGTAATAACTCCACTAATTTTCTCCAAACAGAAATACATATTTAATGATAACTTCTAAACCATGTGAAGGTAAAAGTTGGGAGGTTGTTAATCAATGATATGCATTTGTTGAGGCCATCTGTTTGCTTTAATTCAACTTATTTTTTTTAAATAATCATGTTTAACAGAGGAATTCGTGGAGAAAACTACATGGCCCATGATGTAAAGAAAATTCCACCAATCAGAGAGTCACAAGGAGCAAATCGTGCCAAAAGAGCTTGCAGGGAACGCCCACTCCCATGTTTCATATTTGTCCATTGTTTTTAATTTGATTGTCATTTGCAATATAAGATAGTTCTTTCCATAACTAAAGCCGTTAACTACACATTCTTGTTCTTTTGACTTTTTGTTTGATTTTCAAATACTTTTTTGCTTCAAATAAAAGTTTCTGAAAAGTTTTACCTCGTAGCTGATTGGCTTGGTCTATAGCACATTCATTTGTATAGCGCTTTTCACAATACCAATCTGTTATCAGAGGTGACAGTGTCCAAGTAATGCATTTCAGAAATGTACATATACAAATCACGCAGTTAGCCAACATTATGTATTAATTTTAGGCAGAAATAGTGAGCTCATTGAAGTAATTATTACAATTTTAATATATAGAAAATGTAGCATTGGTGCATGTTGATTCAGAGTTTGCGTCATCTTGAGCCCTCGCAGGAGTCTGAGTCCTCTCGAGTCGTCTCTTCACAGGTGTTAGGGCATCTAAAGTCTTTAAGAAGGCTGGATCCAAACTGGATGGCGTACTCTCTATGGGCATCCTGATAAAACAGGAAAGCAAATTGAATGGAATTAGCGTAGCTGCCCGTTCATAACATTTCAAGCAAAGATAATCATGTGCATTTGATCTGATATAACTAGAGTACAAGGTTATGAGATGCATTATGTGAATGCTTGGCTAAAGAGATGTGTCTTTAATCTAGATTTAAACAGGGAGAGTCTGAGCCACGAACATTATCAGGAAAGCTTAGGAGCCAAATGCGAAAATGCTCTCCCTCCTTTAGTGGACTTAGATACTACCAGAAGTCCAGAGTTTTGTGACCTTAAAGAGCGTGATGGATTGTAGGGCGATAGAAGATCGGTTAAATACACAGGAGCTAATCCGTTTAGGGCCTTATAGGTCAGTAGCAATACTAATCAATACTGAACTTAATAGGAAAAATGAATGGAAAAAAATACTTTCAGAACCAACGCTGCTGAAAAAGTGGTCCCTAATGCACTCTATTAACAAACCTGCATACAACAATTCAAAACATTCCTGATAGACAAAATCAAGGCCCGTCTTACTTTTTTTTTTTTTCTTGCTCGAGAATCCGTTTGTACTCAAAGGTACTAACATGCACCTTTTTGGGGTAGATATGTACCATATGAAGTATGAAACGTTTTTGAGGGGGCTCAGTGACAAGCTGCCATTCCCCTAAAGTTTTTTGCAAATAATGTTTATTTTTGGCTGACTTCACCATTTCATGTCTTTTATATATATATATATATATATATATCTCATCCACTCTAACCACATGAATCCATTTTGGTACAATTAGCAATGGATAAAATTATATCCAGCCCTCTCACTGATTGTCCTGTTTCACTCTGAAATACGTCACAATATAGAAGTAAAAAAGTGTTGCGAAGGCAGTTTTGTGTTGAATTTTCCTGTGAGCCTCAGCTTCCTGTTCTAAGCTCAACACCTGAAACTAGTCACAGAGCCCATCTCCTGCCATCCGTTTCTCTCTCTTTTTCTCTGAGTTTCTATCTTTCTCTTGGGGCCTTGTGCCTGACACCGCTGTCACCCACCCCCCACTCCCGCGTCCTCTACACCCCCCACCAATCGACATGCTCCACTTCATTTTACGAGCAGCACACTGCACTTCACTAAAAGAAGAAAAAAGAAAGAGGGAAAACTCACTGAAAAAAAACGAGGTTTAGAGAGGGTGACTGTATGCAGGAGAGAAAGAGAAAAAGAGGGAAAGGTGTTTGTTGGAAACGGAGCGCTGAAGGAACTGGATGACTGAAGACAAGACGGCGAGCAGAGGAGGAGAGAGGGATGAGAGGACAGGAGAGGGAGAGTTTACGCATTTACTCTGAGTTTGTTAATAATTAATGTGTCACAGGCTTGAACGGGGATATATCTATCTCTCCTCTTACCCCCCCTCTCTCTTTCTCTTTCTCGGCAGATACGCATGGCCCGCACTCCCAGGTGCACAGCAGAGGGAGTGAAAACATCTGAGCTGATCCATGAGGGAGCGCAGGACATGCTCTTCTCCTCAGCTCACATCACAAAATGGCCGCCCACTGACGCCCATCTACCCTGAGGATGGAAACCAGAACCAGACAGAATCCAGTTAGGTTCTTGTTCTGTTGTTTAATTGTTAGAATAATACAAAAATAATCCCTAATCTATAGTGAAGTGGTGTGTTACCAAACATACCAACAATACACTTATGTTTACAGATGCGAAGAAGTGTTAGACCAGTTTGAACTATCTTAAAATTCAAGATGGGCCCAAACTCATCTTAGTAAAACCTAGAATGGCATATTTAATTTGGCATGGAATGTAAACCAGGCTGTGAGGGGTAAATGTACAGCCTGGTGGTCTAGGGTCATATGTAATCTTGACAACCCATGTTTTTCCGAAATATGAAAAGTGTCCCCTGGAATTATATTTGTATTTGTTTTGTCAGTAAACTATTGCACAGAGTGTACTTATCTATTCCAAAGCATTTTTTTTTTTATTCGCATCAAATTAAATATGACATCGACCAGAGTTGTTCGCCATTCACAATTGAATAGAGAATGCATTTCAAATTTCATTTCACTCCCTGAACTTAAATTACATTTTGAATTAAGGTAGCAAACAGGATGCAGTACTGCATTTTGAATTTGAATTTATGGAAGTAGAATTAAAATTAACTGAAATTCAAAGAAATTATTATAACCAGGAAAGAAAGGTTGAGGCAGAATTTGAATGATTCCTTGACAATGATGGCTCTCAAAGTTAAAAAAAAATGTATGTTTACTTGATGTTTTAGGGTTTTATAGGCTTTACAGCAAACATATCTGTCTTTCAGAAATGTCACTTATAGAAAGGAGAATGCATTACCTGTGTTGAATTTTTTTGAATTGTAAATCATGTGGTCTGTGGCCAATTAAATTCAAATTCATGCTCATAAACTGAAAAGAAGCCCATTCTTAAATATTTTGTTTTGCGCAACCCTGGCACCAACCTTCAATAGGGTCTGTGTCAATCTTTTAAGCTAGTTGTTCTTGCATGAACCATAATTTCACATATGCAGGATAATCTAATAATTGCACTCAGCATATAATAAAGTTGTCCACAGCCGCCAGTTTTTCTTTCCCTCTAGTAATTATGATGTGGGGTGAGGAAACTGATCTTAGACCATCATTTAAAGGCAGCATTATCCCTAGGCAGCAATTATGATTACCAATATGTATATACAGTATACACACACACACGCACACACACATCTTTATTTTTTGTAATTTACACATTACACTCACTCCACCTGTGAGGTTGACCAGCCAAAACCAGCGAGAAAAGGCCCAAAACATGCCTTATACTGGTAACTAACAATAAGGCCACCAGCTAAACTGGCTTAGTTTGTTTATCCAGCAGCGATGATCTAATTGATCTAATGCATTTTTATAATGGAATCTGATTGTTAATGATCTTGTAAAATGTTCTAGGAGAAATTTATTATTAATTTGTTTCTCTGTGAGTGTCTTTTGCATATTGAATGCAATCAAAGTAAGCTAGACTTGATAATCTCTCTCTCTCTCTCTCTCTCTCTCTCTCTCTCTCTCTCTCTCTCTCTCTCTCTCTCTCTCTCTCTCTCTCTCTCTCTCTCTCTCTCTCTCTCTCTCTCTCTCTCTCTCTCTCTCTCTCTCTCTCTCTCTCACAGAGCCCATCGTAGTGCCAGCCGGCTGGCGCTTCAGGGTGCTGGACGACGCAGGCAGCAGGTGACACGGATTTCAATAAAAGGGATTATGGATGTGAGGACTGCAGAGATGGAGAACACACGCAGGTAACACACATGCGCACACATCTTTCCCGCATATGATCTGTGCGCAGTGCTTTTTAACAACACCTCCAGTGAATTATGCATTTGAATTATACATAGAATTTTCCTTGGAAAAAAATATCCCTTAATGACCTGCTGTGCTAACTTTAAGCTACTTAATAATAGTAGTTTACATTAGTTATATGTGCTTTTTTGCAAGTCCGACAACTTTTGGAAGTTCAGTACTGGCCCAATTATTGGTGCTGCCCCATCTGTCCTGACAGGTAATGCGAGCACATCTCTCTATAATTGGAAAGAAAGGGGAAATAGCATTTGGCGATACATGCAAATGTACTAAGAGCATTCTCAACTACTTATGTCATGGACGTAGAAGACGACATAAAGTTTAGCGATTCGCAGTTTCGTAAAAATTCCTAACAAGATTGTCTGGTCCGAGTGCATAAGAGATGAAGATTACGAACATATTTTAATGAAGGCTCAATGGTATTGGCCACTTCAGTGGTCTGTCTGAGATGTCCAATCCCAAATAATTGTTTGCATTGTCCTTCACCCCATTGCTGCAATACTTGATTGTGTGTGTGTGTGTGTGTGTGTGTGTGTGTGTGAGAGTGTGTGTGTGTGTGTGTGTGTGTGTGTGTGTGTGTGTGTGTGTGTGTGTGTGTGTGTGTGTGTGTGTGTGTGTGTGTGTGTGTGTGTGTGTGTGTGTGTGTGTGTGTGCGCGCGCGTGTGTGTGCGTGTGTGTGTGTAGGTGGACAGAAGGCCTTGGCGTGACCTGCCACAGCCTCTGAGGAAGCGAGCTGACATAATGAGGCCGGTAAACAAGCGGCCGTCACCCGGGTCGTGTGGCACATACACACACACACACACACACACACACACACACACACACTGACACCGCTCCACTATCTCACCACTCTTTTCCATTGGGGTTCAGTTGTGTATCTCAACAGGCAGAGGAGAAGAGAGAGACGCACACTTGGAAATCTTTGCAGCCGTGAAATGTATGCCTCTGTGCAAAGAGAGCAATATAGTGAGAGAAATACTGTATATCATCGCTCGGATTCATTTCCAAGATCACCTGCGGTTCATGTAAAAACGTTCCTTTTACCTTGGTCTTCATCTACTGCCTTTGGAAGTTGTCTTCGAGCGAGAGTTTATGGGAATACAGAGACAGTGTGGGGTGTTAGCCTGGTATCTGAGTGTCTAAAGGACTCGTGTTTTCCACAGGGAGATGGCGTTGAAGAAAAAAACAGCTTTGCCTGGGGTCACTTTCATAAGGCAAACATGTCAGGGACCAGCCACCTCCCCATAAACACATGCCTATACATGCATAGACACGCATAGTTGCAGTGAAATCTTAAAACAGCAGTGCTAGGGAGCAATGTTGTTAACTTAAAGGGTTGGTTCACCCAAAAATTTAAATTCTGTCAGTAATTACTCACCCTCATGTTGTTCCAACCTTTCTTTGAAATCTTTGAATCTTTGAAACACAAATTAAGATTTTTTTGATGAAATCTGAGAGCACTCTTTCTTTGGCAGCGCTTCTGGGTTGTACGTCAGAATGTAGGCTAACTATTGGCCAGCATCACACGCATCACGCACATGACCAGCATCGGCCAATAGTGAGCCTACGTTCTGAAGTACAACCCAGAAGCGCTGCGCTGTTACACTACGTGAACTCACTCAGAGGCCCACACAGAAGAAAATGAATAGTTGAATAAAGTCGTTATTTTTGTTTGTTTTTGCGCATATTTAATATTTTAACAATGTCTTTACTAACTTTTCTGGGATGGCAGATATTGATTACCTGGCAGCCTATGAAGGAGTGAGCCAGCTCTCAGATTTCATCAAAATATCTTCATTTGTGTTCCAAAGATGAACGAAAGTCTTATGGGGTTGGAACAACATGAGGGTGAGTAATTACCATAGACTGTAAAAAATATGGACAAAGCGTCTGTGACGTCACCCATAGACTTCTGAAGAACGGTTTTGAGGCCGTGGGGGGTATGGGCGGCGCCATATTTCAATACAAATGTTCAGAAAGGATAACTTACAGGTATGATGTGTTGTGTCAGATCATGGCCGAGACGTCAAATTTCAGGAATTCCACTCGGCGCAGCCTATGCTCGTTGTCAGCTGTCAATCAAGCTGTCAATCGCGCCCTTATTTGTCATACATTTTATATCTAAATACGATCTAAACTAACGAGTTAGAAAAAAATTCACCCCCCTCACAGTTGTCAGACACTCGGAACCTATCGAAAAATACAATAAAAGTCCATGGGACCAACCTGTAAAAACATGAATTTTTGCTGTGAAAACAGACATTTTAACATGGGGGTGCATGGACATTTGCTCCCTTTTGGGACCTGCCTCTAGCGGATTTTCGATGTATTGCAGTTTTTCGCACTTCCGGGTAGGCTTCATTTTTCAGATTAGAATGTTGCCGCTTGGTAATTACTGACAGAATTTTCATTTTGGGGTGAACTAACCCCTTAAAGGGATACTCCACCGTTTTTTCATATTAAACTATGTTATTCCCTTAACTAAGACGAGTTGATACATACCTCTCTCATCTCAGTGCGTGCACTTAATCGCTCTGGCGCGCGGTGACACTTTGATAGCACTTAGCTTAGCCCAGTAAAAAGTCACGCCTGATCCTCTTCCCACTAGGAAGAGGATCAGGCGTGACTTTTTACTGCGCCGAGTCAAAGTATTCCCAAAAGTGCTATTCCGCCATACATTATAGTTATCCTTTTTAACCCGCTTAGAAAAGCGCCACGTTTTATTTTGTGTCACCCTACTTGGTCGTATAACTACTCGTGTAACTGTTTTTAAATAGGGAAAACGTTGATGTGTTTGGTCACTTCTAAATTCATTGCTGTTAGATACCATTGAATATACTGGGCTAAGCTAAGTACTATCAGAGTATCACCGCGCGCCAGAGCGATTAAGTGCACGCACTGAGATGAGAGAGGTATGTATTAACTCGTCTTAGTTAAGGGAATAACATAGTTTAATATGAAAAAACGGTGGAGTATCCCTTTAACAACAGTTTTCCGCAATAATCAAATACAAAATCCTTAAATGTTCTGATTCTGATTCATTTTAGGGAATCTGTTTATCCTTTTCAAATGAATCAATTCCTTTGAATATCTTTCCATTTTTTATGTCTTTTTTTGTTCTTTTTTTAAAGAGGGTCTATTATGTTTTCTTTAGTGTGTAATGTTGCTGTTTGAGCATGACATAGGTCTGCAAAGTTACAAAGTCCGACTCTAGAGAGTCATTCTCTATATCTGAACTAGTTTTGAGTTTTCTTCTGGGAAGGTACACGTAACACTATCCCTCAAGCTAAGGCACATGGCAAAGTTGCTTTTGTAGTGTGTTGAAACTCATGGTAAGGGGTGTTTCTGAAACACGCTCGAAGCGGTTGACAAATCACAATCACACTGGTCCAGTCAACCAATCAGAGCACATTGTGCTTTTCGGAAGGAGGGGCTTCTTAGAGACAGGAACTAAACAGAGCGTTACTGACAGACTGGGAAAAGAGGTGCTGCAACATTGTACAACAAAGTGTTTTTTGAACATTCAAGCAAGAATCCAAAAACAACATCAAGACTTGGTTAAAAAGACATAATAGGTCCTCTTTAAAATATGTTGTAAATGCTACAGTTCATCCTTGTTTGTTTGTAAATTGATCTGTTATAGTTACATGTTGTCGTAATTGAGATCCTTGTTGTTACATGCCAAATCAATAATCTACTACTTAGACTACTTAAAAATATCATCTGATAGTTATAAAGATCCTCCTTATATTTGAGCAACTCATTGTTTACCTTAAAATAAACTTAATTATATATATATATATATATATATATATGAAAAAAAAGTTTTAATAGCTTATGTAATTTTGTTTCTCCAGTAAATTTATCTTATGTAAATTATTTTACAAATATTTTTACTAGAAAAAAGAAATAAAATGATTGAGAAGATTAGATAGTCCAATATAATTTAAAGTAAGCATGTATATATCGGTATATTAGTGTTATGCTGATATATGAGCATGCAATGAGCTGAGCAGCAATGAGCAATTTATTTGTGGCAAGATTTATTTGTTTCTTCATGCTTTGAAACATACAGTAACATGCTGATGTAGTAAGCGATTAAATCTGAATACAGTGGTCACAGGAGACTTATTTGAGATGCATTTTAATTCAAGGTAAAAGCAAGGTCTCATTAGATCACCTGAGAATGTTAACAGCAGGTATAAACTGACTGATTGTGATGAATGGGAATACTAATAAATAGCTTTCTCCAGGTATATTACAACTCTTTGACTATCAGTTTGCACAAGCCTAAAATGTATCCCACGCCTGGACATATAAAGGGTGATCTGGGGTGAATGCTAGTGGACCTTTGAGAGTTAGGACAGGGGGATTATACGAATACACTATTCCAAAACTTTTTGTTTCTAAGCTTTAGGAATCGGTCATGGGAATTGGCTCAGACACCCTGGCAAATCAGCTGTCTTAAAGACATTTATAATCCAGCACAGATGAAACTGTCTCCTGTTACACCATTTCACATGTTTTCACCTCGACTTCACCAGTAACGGAGTATAATGGAACTGGTGGAGATGGAATCAGGTTTTCCACATTGGGCTTTTACCCAGAAAAGCAACAGCGGAAGGGAAAATAGAGAAATGGAGAGAGAGGCAGAATGGCGGCTCGGCCGGGCATAATTGGCAGTCTTTGTAGAGTGGGGCCCTTGATTTAATAGGCACGGCTGGTGACTGAGGCAGTGGAGTGCGAACGGTGCGGAAATGTGCTGGAGCTTGGAGCCCTCCGGCCCAACAATACCAACCCACCCCCTCTCGTTCCCTGTCTCTGAGGACGACTAACTCAGAGCTTGCCTGCCCCGCACACACGCACATGCACGTTCACCTCAGAGCATAAGAATCTACAAACTACATTAAACACACGATTATTCCGTATATTCTAGTGCAAACAAACACATTACACACACACTGCAATAACTGCACATTACATCAGTATGTTGCACACAGGTGATGCCACACATGACGCTACATGTATTACACACCAGATCCATCCAGATAGATAGATAGACATTTTGCAGTTTAAACATTTGACTCCAGTGCATTGCAGACATGTTGTGTGACCAATCTCAGCTAACACGCTCTAGTGTCAGAGACGGATCACAGTGTCAAATTTCAAGCGACGCCTAGCCTTGAAAATCAGAACCGACGCTCAGATTCTTTGACCAGATCTATACATGGATGTTTAGCTGTGAACGTCAATGCGTATGTGTGTGTGTGTGTGTGTATCACATCATCAACGTTCCTCATCCTAAGCTCTCTTTGAGAGGGTGGGTCTGGGCGGCAGGTCTGTGATTAGTTCAGGCCAGGGGAGCGCTGGTATTGATTGGCAGGCTGGAGACACTGGGCTGCCTTCCACGCCGCTCTAATGAGAAGCCCTGACCTCCTCCAGTCAGCAAGGTCGCCAAACCCTACTGTAATTGCACTCTCTCTAATGGCGTCAGTCACGCATCCGCTCCAGCCTTGGTAATGACAATTACCATAATGCTGCTCCGCTCGCTAGGAGCCTCTCCATCACGGCGCTAGCTTCGGCGGGGAAGCGAGATCTGGAACACTGACGCGCAGGACGAGGACACTTAGGTCTCTTTATGTGTTTCAAATAGCCTGCATGCGTGTATTTGTGTGTCAGAGAGATAAAAAGGGAGGGTGTTGTAACCTCAGACACAAAATGGCCACGGACCAATATGTCAATGAAGTGTGATATTTACTGATCAATCGGCATTTGGATCAATTGCTTGAATGCTAATGGAAACACGTCCCCTCGCATCAAAGTGACTTATCACACCTTTTAGAATAAATAAAAAAATATGTCCTCTTTGCAAAAAATTATGGAATGCTGTTTTCTCCGCCAGGAGACAGTAAGGTTGCTTACTGTAACTATCTGCACCAGCAAGGTAAACCAGCTTTACCAGCCAGGTTTTGCTAGAAAACGGCTATCTAGACCAGCACCTGCCACCCTGGAGATTCATGCGAGTCCCACCTGGTGTATTCAGTGGTGAATCGAAAAACTTGCAAAACTATCCATGATATTTATAGGTTCTCCATCCATGCATTTTATTTACCTTCATTGCAATCAATGATTCACTGTCTGACTCCTGTGTAACATAAACACACGCCCTAACCATTGATCCATGTGGCCCACAACAACATAGCTATGAAATATAAGCCATCGGTGAAAGCAGACTCTCAGGTTTGTGGTGGAGCAGAACTTTGGCCTGGACGCAGATGTGTGGAAAGGTGAAGAAAGGAGAGTAGAAACAGATGAGAAATAAGATCTTGCGAATATCTCAGTTACACACACCCTTAACAGTACTTACACAATCCCTCCCTCTCTCTCTCTCACACACACACACACACACACACACACAATCACAAGGGAGGTAAGTTTGAGATTGTGTTGTGATGCAAGAAGATTCAGGCAACAGTCAATGCTTTCAGAGCTTTTACAGTGTGCTTGGCCAGAGAGAGAGAGATGGCAGTAAGGAGCGAACGAAGCTCCGGACGTCACAGATTTACTGCCGCGTCTCTAATTTCAGGCTGCCGACGTATTTAAGTGAGATGCTCATAAAAAAAAAACTAGTTTGTAAGAAAGAGGGCTGGACGCTAGCTAAATCAGCACGGGCACAAAGAGGCAGGCGTCTGAGAGCTATTGACCTCACATCGATCCGCAGGCTGTGCGCTGCTATTGACCAAACAGGGGAGAGACCAGGGGAGCCAGAACATACCGCACCCAACCAGAATGAAATGGAAAACAACTTCGTACGTGCACACATTGGAGCACAGAATCATGCTAACCTTGTATATGTGTGCTATTGAGGCTTTTTCTTTGTATGCAATGGGTTGCATCCTTAGTCTTATTGGTTGGCGCTCAGCACCCAATTTCGCTCTCGCTTTCTCTTTTGGCTGAATGAGAGCACTTCCTTCCTGCTATCCTCCACTGATGCAGGTGACAGGAGCCCAGAGACCTGGCAGGACACGTACACACACACACGCTTGCACACACACGCTTGCACACACGCAGGCCAGATGGTCCCAGACCCCGGTGACTGTCAAGGTGGGCCACGACCCAAAGCGAACAACCTCCCTGTTCCCATCTCCCCTGCTTCTAGGTCTCTTTCTTTCCCCTCTTCTCTTCTTGTCTCCTATTTTCCTCTCTTCTTCCACGCCATACCTTATAGTCACAGGTGAGTCACGCGGTTGCCAAACTCTGTGTAAATGTCAATGGGTATTCACTGGGCGTCCGGATGTAGAAAACCCCTAATGTCCTCTCTGTCCTCGGCACTGCTTGATTCAAATCATTCTGGAAAGAAATCAAGTTGATTTTGTGCTTCCACCTTGCTCGAACACGCTGCTGCGACAGTCACGTGGCTCTCGGAAATCAGCGGAAGGGTTCGTTTGTCGCCTGTGACAACAGGTGTAGAGTCGCAATCCCTGGGGGAATGGAAAGGATGTCAGATTGGTAATTGGCGAGTGGGGCGTTACGTGGAACTGCGGCAGCCGCCTGCGTTGTGGGGGGAGAGTCCTCTGTAGGTGCCTGAGAGGCAGAGAGAGAACGGACCGGGGAACGAGGCAACTAGGGAAGTGAGGGCTGCAAGCGGAAAGACGGAAAGAAACAGAGGGAGGGGTGCAGATAGTAAGAGCAAGAGGGGTGGGGGTCATTAAACTGGAAACCAGGAACCACACGGGAGGTAGAATTTTAAATGATTCCCCCACAGCAAAACCAACCTAGCGGTAGGGCCATCTTGCTCGCCCTCTCTCTCTCTCCCATCTCTCGTTCTCTCTGAGATGCAATTAATTTGGATGGATGCTGCCAAGAGCAGAGAGATAGAGCGTTGAGGGGTGCGCCCTCTCGCACTCTGCCTGCCTGCGGTCTCACTCTTGCAGAAGAGCACTTTTTTCCCTTCCATTACGGCTACCCACCGTCCGTCTGCTTGCGCACGGCCTCCAATCCGACAACACCATCCCAGCATCCAAACAGCTGCCGAGCTGCACCCAACAACCAAGCACTTATTTCGGAAAACGGGAAACGCATGTTTGAGACAGGCTGCTGTTGTTTGTTTGTTTGTTTGTTTGTTTTTAATTGCGCTGCTCACACTTTGCCGTCCTAAGAGACCTCCTAGCTTCACATTCGGAATGAGTCATAGGTGCTTCTCGCTCCAAAGGTGGAAAGAACTGAAGGCAAGGAATGGTGAGAAAGAAAGAAAGAGTGAGTGAGTGAGGAGGAAGAGAGAGAGGTGTCATGGTACACAAAGCACGTAGCATGTAAAAAGCAGGAGGGACTAGCGCTCAGGGCCAGAGCGTGCGTCGATACGAGGGAAATTGATCGTAATCAACAGCGCCTGCAGAGCGAGCGGCTGCCCGTCGAAACTCTTCCCCCTCTCCTCTCCTCTCCTCTCCTCTATTTCTGCACCCTGCACCTACCTCTCCGCTCATCCCCTGCAAGTCCCTCCTGGAGCTTTAAAAGTCTATGTAAACAACACAGAACACATGTGTGTGTGTGTTCATTGTATTTCTTATGTTAGTTTGTTAGGTATAAATGCCCACGGTAAACTGCAATAAAGGTAGCTTGTCGTTAAAAGGCTGCATGTTCTTTAGAAGAATAAAAATTATTCAAATTTAAAGTTTAATGAAAAGCATTCATTTTTAAGCGATGGCAAATATTTCTGAAGATTAATTGTTATTTGTTGAAGACAATGCAAATAAATACGTACTGCATTAAATTAGAATTCATTAAGCAAAGTTTTATAATTGCATATGCATGTATACTTGTACAGTTTAGAAAAAACGAAACAAAATGGTCATTCCAAGGCAATGTGCGTTAAATCTGACATCATTTCCTCTCATGCCTTTAGTTTGCACAGTTGGTGGAGAGCAGCTGAGGCATCTGGCTCAAACTGTGGCCGTGAATTTTGAAACCGTTTTGAGCTTCAAAAACATAAGTTGCTAACAAATTGCTAAATAATGACTATAACAGTTGCCCGCTTAATTGCACTTCATTTATCAAGCATATAAACTCACGTAGGCAACGGTGTTAATCATGCACTATTTTTCAAGTATGTATTTTTTTATTAAAAATTAACAAATTAAATAAATGTAAAAATAACACACAAAACACTTTTTTCGCCCACCTTTGGAGAACAATGGCTGTGTC
This sequence comes from Leuciscus leuciscus, assembly GCF_965113295.1. Taxonomy (NCBI): domain Eukaryota; kingdom Metazoa; phylum Chordata; class Actinopteri; order Cypriniformes; family Leuciscidae; genus Leuciscus; species Leuciscus leuciscus. Next base: position 19,662,469 of record NC_138740.1, on the reverse strand, counting down.
CAATAGCTGAAAAAGGCTGCCTCAACAGGCATTATATACGAATTAAGGAAGGCAACAAGGCATATCTGAATCCTACGATCGTGTCACATCCTGAGATACCTTCATCTGATTATTTTTGAAGGCAGCATAGATGTATCCCTCACTGCCTATGACATCCCACAATGATGTGCGTTCGATTTTGTGATAGTTGAGAAAAAAAGTGGGGGGTGGGGGTAAATCATTAGACCATTATGCTGCCTCAGAAGCCTGTCCGAAACCAGTTTTGTGAGGTACTTTAAAGGGATAGTTTCCCCAAAAATGAAAATTCTGTCATTAATTATCACCCGCATGTTGTTCCAAACCTGTAAGACCTTCATTCATCTTTGGAACACAAATTAAGATATTTTTGATGAAATCTGAGAGCTTTCTGAGCCCCCATAGACTGCAATGTAATCACCACTTTCAAGGCCTAGAAAGGTAGTGTCGTCACATGGACTATTTTAACGATGTCTTTACTACCTTTCTGGGCCTTGAAAGTGGTGATTACATTGCAGTCTATGGGGGGGTCAGACTCGGAGAGCTCTTGGATTTCATCAAAAATATCTTAATTTGTGTTACGAAGTTGAACGAGGAGTCTTGCGGGTTTGAACGACATGAGGGGTGAGTAATTAATGACAGAATATTCATTTTTGGGTGAATAACCCTTAAATGCGTAAACATTGCCTGCAAAAGTCCTTGCCTGATAGGGCAGTGAAAAAACTGCCTAAGCTTTCAGACACAGCCAATGTCACACTAGATATTGAGAGTCATGACTCCCGCCCACTGAGTTGGCCTACAAAATGACGTCATGACCGACCATCTCCATAGGGTAAATCTTGATTCCAATGTGACTTTAACGTATGATTTTAAAGTATTTTAAAATAATTTGATGTTCGAATCTTATTGATAGTCCTGAGCGTAAAAACATTTATCTCCTTTAAATGTATCCCAGCTGGAGAGAGAGAGAGAGAGAGAGAGAGAGAGAGAGAGAGAGAGAGAGAATAAAGAAAGAAGCTGCGGTATTAGAAAGGGTGAAGGTCCAAGGCTTTTACGCTTCCGCTTGCTCACTCTCTCGCTCCCTCTTCCTCTTCCTCCACACACCATGGTATAATTTCTCATTTGAAGACGCTGGCATACCTGGCTGTGTGGCTGTGCTGTTAAAAGCACCGGCCCAATTATAGCATAACACCTAGCCTTACGGTTTCCATGGCTGCGCGATGTATCTGTCCCGCGGGACGCGGCGTGGAGGAACGAGCGTCTTATCAACCATCACCCTGGTAATAACACTCCCCCGAGCCTCCGCGCCTCAGCCAGGCCTTAACGAGAAGCCAGGGTGAAATCTCTCCTCCGCTTCAGCTCCAGCCATTGATTTGAGCTTAATCTGTTTCTGCGGGTGTGCTTGCTTGCGTGCATGCGCGTGTGTGCGTTTGTGTGTACTTGTGTGTGATTGTGTGAGTGTGTTGGGAAGGGTTGATGGTGGGAGAGTGTGAGCGCGTGAGAGGTACCATTTATTTAACTGAGATTCTCAAGTTGCATTTATCCGAGATGCTGTTAATGCAAGCTCTACGCTTGAGAAAAAGAGAAAAAGGAAGAAAAAAAGTTGGAAAGAGAGAGGTTTCACTCCTACACCCCCCCCCCCTCCCCCCCCCCCCCCCCCACACACACCCTATTTATCTGATATTGCAATTAAAAACAACAAAAATTATGCTTCTACAAAGTGTGTAGTACAGATATGTTTATTTACAACTAACACTAATATGCAGAACCATTTGTCTCTTTTTGGGATAAGTCAGCAATTATCACACTGCAACAATTAAAAAAGAAATGCAGCATAAATATCATACAATAATAAATATGATCATTTCACCTAACATGTTTATTTACATTTAAACCACAAATTAAGAAAATGTGTATTTAATCTTAAACAACACATTTTTTAGCATGACTGGCTATATGTAAAAAGACAGTGAAACTGAAATTAGCTTAATTGGTCATCGGATCATTAATATCAGGTAAATCCATTATAAAAAGTCGGATTATTGGTAAATAAATAAATTATTTCAATGATTTTAATGATTTGTATTTTACTGAGCTTGACAGCTCCTGGTCGCTGTATGCTTTCGTTGTGTGGAGAACAGCAGAAATGCTGTGGAAGAAAGAGAAAGAAAGAAAGAAAGAAAGAAAGAAAGAAAGAAAGAAAGAAAGAAAGAAAGAAAGAAAGAAAGAAAGAAAGAAAAAGAAAGAAAGGTTTGTAATGACATGGAGGTGAGTAAATGGTAACTTTGAATTCATGTTGATCCAACCCCTTAAGACTTTCGTTCATCTTCGGAACACAAATTAAGATATTTTTGATGAAATCTGAGAGCTGGCTCACTCCTTCAAAGGCTGCTAGGTAATCGATATCTGCCATCCTAGAAAAGTTAGTAAAGACATCGCTAAAATAGTCCAAGTGACTATCAGCTCTCAGATTTCATCAAAAATATCTTCATTTGTGTTCCGAAGACGAACGAAAGTCTTACGGGGTTGGAACAACATGAGGGTGAGTAATTACTGATAGAATTTTCATTTTTGGCTGAACTATCCCTTTAAAAGGATAGTAGATGAATTGTCATGCAATGCTCTTCACTGCAATAGCTTCGTTTTCATATCATGCTATTATTCCCTATAGAGCAGTAGGTGGGTAGAAATGTGTCAATTTTATTGAAAATTCATACACTAGAGTGTCATGTGCCCTTATAGCATGTACATCTACCACATGCACCCTAGGCAATACATGTCTAATGCATGTACTGTAATAAAACAATGCCTATACCTGTCATTGTTTACGAGACGGGTACCTGTCTGAGGAGACATCTGTCAGCTCACCTAAGATGTGAACATATTCTGGTGCCGTGTTTCACGGAGAAACTCACCAAATTGTGAAACAGCTGCCTGGCAGATATTGTGTGCTATGGTTTGGAGGGGTATTTTTATGTACACTGGTGAGTGTTGGTAAGGGTGGAGATCTTCAGAGGGATGGCGACGTGTCTTCCTCCACTGCAGAAGCTCATTGGGTTTGCTCATTCACGCCTCACCCAGGCCCTCAGGCGTTCTGCCTCCCATTGCACTGGAGCTTCTCTTCCTCTCACTCTTCCACACCCTGAGGAGAAAAGCCGGGTAAGGTCGCTGCTGAGATCCGCACTTCTAATTCAGTTACAGATGAAGAAATGTTCAATATAATAATCACGGTGGTCAGTGTCACTTTTTGAATAATTTTGGGTCGTTAAGGGAGTTCATGACAAAGAAAAGTTATTTTTAAAAATCTGGTTGCCACCTGACATATTTTTAGAAATGTACTCTTCTGAATTTATGTTAGTTATTCACTGAAAATGGTTTTCTGGGGTAAAATAAGTTAGTTTAGTGAGTTTAATCTTAAAATAAGAAAAAAAGTGGCTGATAATTATTTCTTGTTTTAACTCACAAATTTTATTTTGATATATTTTTCATAAAAAAAGAGTAAGAAATTTTGATGGTTCCTTTTAACACATTCTGTTGGCTATAAGTAACATTGCACCAACATGTCTACTAACTCTCATTAGAGTGTTAGTAGAGTATTAGTAGACTGGTAGGGTTGGGGTTAGAATAAGTTGACATGTAGTTGTAAAGTCACTTAAAGTCAGTAGAATGTCTGTTGGAGGACCGTCATAATAAATAATTAGCAGATATTAAGCAGACATCTACTAATAGTTTAATGAGAGTTAGTTGACATGTAGTTGCAAAGTTACTTATGGTCAACAGAATGTTCAAAAGGGACCATCAAAATAAAGTGTTACCCAAATTATTCATTAAAAAATATTACGTATTGGGAATTGCACTGCATGATATTTTACATTATTTAATTCACTGACAAAAGATTCACATATTAAAAGGCAGTAAAGCGGGTTTGTTTCTTTTTAACTATTATTTATTTCTTTATTTTCAAGGATAGCCCCTTGAGATGAACCATCTCATTTTCGAGGGGGTTTACAGTACAAAGAAACCAACATCATAATAGAAAATCATAATTAAAGTAAATACAACACAGACTAAAAAGACTATTAACTACTTTTAATTATTTTTCTAAGAAATAATAATAATTAAATTCCAAGAACTTCATTCTTATAATGAGCATTTTTCTTCATTTATTATATTTGGACATTTACATACCCAAGATCTTTTACAAAAAATCTTAGATATAGCACCTTCTGAAGTGTTAGAAAATGTTGTGTACATGAAATGATCCAATTTACATTAGTGATTTTGGAATCAATTACCGATTTTGCATTAGACTTTGATATTCTGCCCGTTCTTGTTTGCCTGTGTGTAGCGCTGAACGTCTCCAGCAAAGCGGTCGCCATAACTATCCTGCAAGAAAACCATCATAAACTAGCCTAAGCTTGTTTGCTGGTCTCTTGGTCTGGTCGGACTGACCTGTCAGCTGGTTTTTTAGGGGTTTTGAGCACTGTTCAGCTGATCTGGCTGGGAGACCACCTTGAAGACCACTAAACCAGATTGACCTGCTTAGCCAGAATGCAAAACCAGCTAAGACCAGCTTTTTTATCAGGCTACACCATTATGCAAGCAAAAATATGTTTCTCCATTGACAGCTATTCAAAAGTGGCCATGTATTCTAACTTGGGTTTTTTTTGAGCAGCAATAAATTCATTAAATTATACTAAATGTTTTACCAGTGACCATTTTTTTGGAGGGATATTAAAATTGTAACATGAAATGTGCTGAAACGAGTGTTAGGTTATAGATTGATCATTCAACATGGCTCAGGCTTGTTTCTTTTTAACTATTAAAAAGACTATTAACTATTTTTTATTATTTTACTAAGAGATAATAATAAAAATGTATTATATTAATATATAATACAATTAAATATATTAATAAATTAACATTTTGTTCAGTTAATATAGATTATTTTATCCCCGATTAATATGCTGAGGTAAGTAAACCAATTGTAGGCTTATTTCGTCTTTTGGTGCTGCTAGTGATGCACCAACTTTCACATTTGAGATAAAATCTTAGATATAGCACCTTCCGAAGTGTTAGAAAATGTTGTGTACATGAGATGATCCAATTTACATTAGTGATCTTGGAATCAATTACCGATTATGCATTAGGCTTTGATATTCTGCCCGTTCTTGTTTGCCTGTATGTAGCGCTGAACGTCTCCAGCAAAGCGGTCCAGCAGGGTTATTGGGCTCTGCTGGCTGTCGCTGTTGTCTTGGCTCGGGCCGTGGCGAGGAAGCGAGCGTGGGGCTGGGGGAAGGGCACGCGTGTTGGCCGTGAGGGTGAGCAGATCAGCGCGGTTGCATGTCTGTGTGGCGGTGATAAGATTCTAGGATTCTCCCACTGTGACAGGTCTGCTCGGCACCCTGACCTTCCACTCCATAGAAGCGTGATTAACCCTACCTCACCATCCACCGAAATGTCCGGTACTAGTTTGCCCACCACAACCTCACTGACATATCATGAATGCCCACAATATGCTCGAAGAATCTTCCCAGAAGCCTTCCACCTTGTTGAAGCATCTACAGCTTCATGAATAACCACATACTCGCCTTTAGCTCTGTACTCCTACATGCACACAACTGCAACATCTAATGCTAACCTACTCTACTACTAATCGCAACCCAACTATGAAACAAACAAATGGATGAAATTGCAAGGTTTTGTATGGCGGCTGTAGGACAGGAAGTACCGCCTATCAGTTAAAAGAGCAAATCACTTTTGTTAGTTAAATTTTAGTCCAAATTTTCTGAAGAGACTTGATCACTTTATATGAAGAACAGATTGACTTCAGGCTTTTATTCACATATAAACATTGATTAGAAAACATAAACAGAAGTTCAACCGAACCGGCTTGATGCTTGAACCACATGTGTAACACAAGAGAATGAACCTCATTGGTTCTTGCGGAAGCTCAAACGTGCTGCGTAACACATGAGAATGAACCTTATTGGTTCTTGCATGTCAAGCAAACATGCTTGAGCTTTCGTTTACCATAACTGATATGTGCGTTAATGAACGTTTATGTGAATAAAAGCCTAAATTAAATCTGTTGATCATATAAAGTGACTGTGTCTTTTCAGAGAATTTGGACTAAACCGCTTATTCATATGGATTAATTTTACGATCTCTTTATGAACTTTTTGAAGTGACAAAGTGGTAGTTGCGTAGACTGTCAATGGAGGGACAGAAATCTCTCAGATTTCATTAAAATATCTTCATTTGTGTTTCGGAGATGAACAAAAGTCTTATGGGTTTGAAACGGTATGAAGGTGAATAAATTATTACAGAATTTTCATTTTTGGGTGAATCCTCTGATTTAAAAGCATTGTTTGCATTTTTTCTCTAGAACGCTTGTACATGTTAGCTTCTTTTTTCTTTTCTTTTTTGCATGATTTGAGCTAAAGAGGCTAAATATATGTGTCTGAGTATTTCAACGTTCATGTAGATAAAAGCTGTTCTTGAATAGAAACCAAGAAGATGGCCAAGATAACTGACTTACCCCGAAGACTTTAGATATGCAAAGACAGTGCACTCATATTACCTATGAATAAGAGAAAGTGCAACGCGCAATAAGGCGGAACCTTCTAAATAATATTATTAAGAAGTCCCAACTTCTAAATAAAAGAGCCAATCGTTGATTGGCAAAGTCATTGTGTCACTGCAGCTGCCGTTAGAAGCTCCGCTTGCTATAAAAACAGTGGCTACTCTACTCTATTGAATAGGTATTTATTTTTAATAAGTAATTACTTCACGACCGCTAAAGAAGTGTATGAGTGTGTGTAGTATGAATGTAATCTGGAAGTACCACATCCATCAAGCTGTCATTATCACGTGACCTACCAGCGTCAGTTGTGTCGCTTCACTGCCATTCACAAATCCTCTCCTGTGGCCTCATGGGATAATAAAATGCCCATCATATACACACTTCATAAACTCGCTGGAAGAAGTAGGTCATCTGGGTTCTTTTTGCCTACTATTTTATGAGTTCTGTGAATTCTGACATACTTCTTTTGTCACGTACTTTTATTCCCCTACTATATAGAATGCGATTTCGGATGCAGCCGGATGCAGTCCTGAGACGCGTGCTTAAGGACTGCACATGCGCATTGGCTGATCTAGCCTGAAAAATATGCTTTTTTTTTTTTTTTTACAATATTTGAGCATAAGAAACAACATTTAGGGGACAGTTCATGTCAGATTTTGTTGCTGATTTCAAATATGTTTTTAAATGCGAGTTTGGCAAGTAGTTTTTGAGATTTCAGGATTCCTCCATTTAAGTAGATGAAACTTGGTCTTGGATGTTCAAATTTTCTGCCTGGAGGCGTTGCAAATATGGCCGTCGAGTTAACAGACTTTCCTTGAAAGGGACTTTGATACTCAACACCACAAGGGACAAAGTTTGGCTTATTAGCTTCATCTCTTCGCCCCTGCGGGTATGCCATAACTATCCTGCTAAAAAAAGCATCATAAACTAGCCTAAGCTTGTTTGCTGGTCTCTTGGTCTGGTCAGATTGACCTGTCAGCTGGTTTTTTTAGGGGTTTTGAGCACTGTTCAGCTGATCTGGCTGGGAGACCAGCTTGATGACCACTAAACCAGATCGACCTGCTTAGCCAGAATGCAAAACCAGCTAAGACCAGCTTTTTTATCAGGATACACCATTATGCAAGCAAAAACATGTTTCTCCATTGACAGCCATTCAAAAGTGGCCATGTATTCTAACTTATTTTTTTTATTTTTTAGCAATAAATTCATTAAATTATACTAAATGTTTTACCAGTGACCATTTTTTTTGGAGGGATATTAAAATTCTAACATGAAATATGCTGAAACGAGTGTTAGGTTATAGATTGATCATTCAACATGGCTAAAAGTTTGTGTAACTGAGTACGTATTAAACGTGCAATGGTCCTGAATGTATTGTATTCCTTGAATGTACTGTATATCTTTCAAAGCATCTGTCGAATGCATAAATGTCAACTGCCATTGAAATGAATGGGAATGATAACTGATGCTAAGAGCTTTCACCAGATATAATATATTAGGCCTAAACTTGGGCCTAACCAACCTCATATGAACAGTGTTGCCGATTCAAACATTGTACCTCTCTAAAGTCGAGTTGTAATGAAAGTAGAGACGGATCTTTTCTTCTTATAGTGACGTACATCCCCATCGGTTGTTGATCGGATGGAAGCAAATCTGAGTGCAAACTTGAAGTCAGAGTGCAACAGAAGTCATTACCGCAAATGACGTAATCAAGTCTTGCTATGCTGTCAAAATACCTAAACATTTGTATATACAAGCATATTTTGCAATAAACTTAAAATATATTGTTTCAAAAGATATAATCAATTAATAGTTTTATAAATCATTTTTAACTTAATTATTTGCGATGTTTCATGGTTTCAATGTTCCCTCATGTATACAATGTTGTACCTTTGTATTTTTTGTCAGATTTTCAAATTCTTCGCTTCAAATGAAAGTTTGTAATGTTATAATTCCTCGCAGCTGGTTGGTTTGGTTCATGGCTTATAACACTTTGGCAAAGTAACTTTTTCTGCCTCATTTAGCATTTCATTTGCATCTATAAGAGGGTTTATGCTAACAGAAATGAGTAACTTTATAGCAACGTGTCAGTATTGTTGGAACGCAATGAGCATAACTCTATAACACTTTTTTCCTGAAATGGTGTACTCAATTTTAGACAGAAAACTGTGTTTATTCAGCACACGTAGATATATATGCAGGTTTTTTTTTTTGTGCCTGTATATATATTGGCTGAAAACTGTGTTCTCTCTCGGGCACATATATATTCACACTGACCAAAAGACAAAAAACATTGTTTCTTCACCCCAACACACACACACACCAGTGCATTCATAACAGGCACAGGCACACCACCTCCCCTCTCTTGCTTTCTTTATCTACACCCCCCATACACACACCTCTCTCTCTCTCTCTCTTTTTCTCTCTCCCTCTGTGATGGCAGGACGGGCAGTGAGCTGTGCGGCTGGGAAGAGTCGAGGACGCCGCGGCGCACATTAATAATGCAGAGCCTCAGCTTCCTTCCAGCGCCGTGGCCATGGCACTGGCCCATCGCTGTCACCAGGGGGGAGCTGGGAACATTCTCTCTCTCTTTCGAGCTCTACTTCTTTCAGTCTCTCTCACATAAACACCCGCAGATATACACACTTTTACACAAACCCCACCAAACTGGGCCTCCACCCGAGACTGTGGCTCATTACAGATCCTGCTCTGATGACTGCACCACAGACCTGGGCTCATTACGGCACTGAGGACTCTATCCAGCTCTTCAGGCCTGCAGCTGGTACCTCCACCTCATGACGCTTTACTCTAGCGTTCGCACAAACCGCATGCTTTTACTTCCACCTGTCTTACTTAGTCGTAAATTTTCACTATTACCTTTTATTAGTTCATATTTGTGGTAGGCCAAAGGTGTTTCATGCGTGCAGGGGCGTAACGACGATTGCAATTTCTGCATTTATTTTGAGTTAATCATTACTTTTCAAAGTCTCATTACTCAGTGGGTCCCATAGGCATCGCTTGAACCTATTTAGGGGGGCTTCGGTCCGCCGTCTTTCATCTCAGTCCCCCTTTCAAATCTGCAATTAACTCGGCTGCTGCAATAGCTATTTGAGGCTATTTCACTCCCCTTACCAGTCGTTAAAAAGTTTGCTACATTAAGTATTATACTTCCTTCTAGTCAACGGTGGTCCCGGTCATGTAGGGTGCCAATATGATCTCTCATCTGAACATACATTCCATTCATTCCAATCAAATAAAAAAAAAAAACATTGTGCTTAAGGAAAAAAATACTCCTCTTAGAATGCTTTATCAAATTGTTCCTACTCCCATAATAATACAGTCCAATGTACTGTTAATATGAAGGAATTTTTCATATTGATTTCATGTATTTTGAATTACACATTGCGTTGTGTTAACGACAGAAACTTACTGGTACCTTTCCTGTTTTCTAGATTTTTTTCTTACTATGTTCTGCTTTAAAGTTTGCCATGTCAACAGGCATAGATAAGTAATTTTATAGCTAGCAGGTGTCCATCTTTGAAGGGTTATACCCATGTAAAGCCCAAAAATCCATGTGAATGAGGCAGCCGTCCCATGTACTCTTTTGTGTGGTGATCTGCAGCACATAAAGCTCAAAAGGTGTTTGTGCCTTGCCAAAATAGCCTTAACTTCACATTACCTTACTCCTGATTAGCTTTCACAGACTGTCGGTCAGAGACGTTGGCTGAGTATCAATAATTCATTGTCTTTTAATTGTGTTTTTTACCTTTAAATGTCAGACTGTACTGTACGAAGGAATGCAAGTGATATTAAGATAAGTGGGCCACAGCTAAACCCAGCAGTACATTGTTCTTCACTGTCATTCTTATACGGCAAAGTGTTTCAGACATCACATCATAGAAGAAGATGAAGAAATCAAAGACTCTTGATAAAACATATTTATCGCATCTCAATATGACATATCTTGTCCCATTGCTTTTTATTTTACTGTTTGAATGGAAAAGGGAACAACCTAGAGGATTCTGCGAACATTTCCATATTGTTATAATATTTTTTTTTGTTTTTTTGTACGTTTGTAGCGGCTTCTTAAAAAACATGCAAATAGACAGACATCAGAGCTGTAAATTTTCGACACAAATACATGCATTTGTTTTTATTCACAAAACCAGTCCATAGTTCTAATCCAATACAAACATTGCTGCTTTTTTTTAAAAAGATGTAGCTACCGGCAATGTCATGAAAACAAAACGAAACAAAACAAAAGTTAAATCGTTCAGTGCGTTTGATTGAGCCGAGCAAGTGCTGTGGAGGGCTCCGTAAAAATTCAGACTTTTACACTGAGAACAATAATGTGACGATCTGTAATATAACGTAACATCACGTGGAACGTGATTCCACGTGATATAACGTGACATGATATGATGTAATCTGACATAATATAACAAAAGGCTGCCAGTATACAGTAAAACAAACTGAAATATTTAAAGTTTGGAGCATCCAGTAGTAACAACGCTACATAAACAATGAAAATGTTATCTTCCAATTACGTTGTCATCAGATTAGGGTTTTTGATGATGCATATTTGTTTATTCAGAAAACTGTATTTGTAGATTTTGGAATATTTACTTTTCCCTTGAAAGACAAACAATGATCAGTTTTTGAAACTATAAATTGAAATCAAACTAAAAAAAAAGAAACAATCATAAAATACAGTTTTTCAGTAAGAACAATGGTCCTAAATTACAATAGTGCTTGCCATTAGCCACTAATTTTAAAATATAGCCGTAAAATTTACATTCTCTACACAAGTACTGTATCTTTCCACACGTGAACAACATTAACACCAAACACAGAAATTTTGTTGATTGTCCACACTGAGTCCGCCATTTCTGTTTGTCAATGAACAGTTCCATGTCTAAGCCACAGAAAAAATCTGCTGGAAAAGGGACAAAAAGGTACCAAAATGGAAACATATAAAAGGGAATGAAAGTTGCCATAGATATTTTTATTTATGTTTAATTTTTGGTTCAAGGAATAAGTAGGTGCATCCATTACTCGTTTGATTCTTTTGTATTGTTGTTTTATTGTTCTGTATCTTGTGATGAAGTTTTTTTTTAATATTTGTCTTGTATTTCTCTTTTTTTCACATAGTTTTTGTTTGTCAGCCAGTGTTGGTGCCCGAGATGATCCAAGCGAGAGTTGGCATTGCACTTGATGGCAGAGCTTTGGGTGGAGGTCAAAGGTCACAGTCCTACTGGAACCACCGGAACGCCGCGCCCGTCGGCAGCATTACCTTCTTAGAGAAAGAGAAAGAGAAATGGGGGGAGGGGGGCAGAAATGGGGTGCATTTAGTAGAGTGTGGTTTGGATGAAAAACACATACAGATGTAGATATGTTAAAGACCCTGGGGAAAAGAATTCGCGTTTTGTGGCCTTTAGTCCATGTGTTATTTTTAAAGCCAACTATATGCTAGTGTACGATATATGCATAAGAAACTTGCGCTGTTTCCGAAATTGAATACTTCCCTACTCTTTAGTATGTGAAAAAAACAGTATGCCAAAACAGTAATATGTTCGAAAAACCGTAGGCAGAAAGTCTCCAGATGACTTACTACCGAGATTCTAAAATGTGCACTTTATGAATGGCATTGAAGCAACACAATGCAACTTCTGGTAGGTCATGTGACAATAACAACATTGTGGATGTAGAACATCCGAACTTCATTCATACTATCCATATTCATACTATACAGAGCATACTTTTTAAAGATCGTGAAGTAAATTCAAATGTAGTACCTACTCAGATAGTCAAGATTTCAGACACAGCATCAGCTTTCTCTTTTAAGATAATGGAACAAATATATTGATGACGATTAATGAAGTCAGATGATTTTCGGTCCCTTCTTTCTGAGGAATATCCCGGACGAGCCCCCAGTATTTTCTTATTTCTCAGGCTCCACTTTTGACTATTCTTGTGTAAGACCGCCCTTGTGTAACTTCTTTCCGTAATGTTATTTGCACATCATGGACACAACTAGACAAAACAAGAACTAGGCACTGGACACACTGGGTATACTCGCATGCAAAAATACTGATGACTCATCCTACACTACACAGATTTTTGTCCAATCAAATGCTCTCTAGAACGAAATGCCCCGCCTCCTAATACCATCTGCATCTGACTAGCATTGTGTCTCACAGGGTGCTTCAGAAATCGCATACTTAGTAGGTACAAACTTTGCAACTTAAAGTCAATCTATAATAGTACAAAAGTGAGTAGTATGAACAAAATCTGGACATACTATATCTGCTATATTTTCACTCTTTGTCATGTGACCTACAGAGTCAGTTGTGCCTTTCACAAATCCTCTCTTGTCGCCTCATGGGATAGTAAAGTGTCCATTGGATGCGCACTTCAGAATCTCACCGGAAGTTGTAGGCCATCAAATATTTTTCACCTACTATTTTAGGAATACTACTAATTCAGATATACTACTCTCTTCAAATACTGTTTTTCACCTAGGGAAGTATGCATATTTGGATGCAGGGAAGCCTAACTAAAGGAGATGAGGTCTTTGATATCTCCTGCTTAAACTTCCTGTTTTGATAGAAATTACATCAACACAGGACAAGCTTTCAGCAAGTCTTCAAATGAACAAAATTATGTTGTTTAATTCAACATTTCTGCTATCAGAAAATAGTTCCAGTTGAAAATACAGAAATACACAGACATTGGTTGTTTCACATCCTTTTGCTCTCCTCTGAGGCAGTGTGATTCATCTAATTCCTTCTTCTCCCCCTTTCCTTCCCTGTTCTGTCTTTCCTGCCCCCTCCTCCTCTCCAGCCATGGGCCATGGCCCTGGCTCCACGTGAAACCCGATACGCCACATTCATTATTTAGACACCACGCAGTCACGTCGAGCACCCACCACACTGCTCTCGCTATGGCCTCTTTATATCTCACTGTCTCTCTGTATTCTTTCTGTGCTGCACGTCTGTCGGTTTGGCATCTGCAGCGGGACTCAGGTGGGCACTGAGAACGGGCCAGCTGAGGAAAAGCAAGAAGCCTTGTGAGGCGACGTTAAAGTTGAAGGGGGCTGAAGCTCAGACATTGCAGGACAGACGTAGTTCACCCCCCCCTCAGCCCCCCCCCAACAGTGCAATGCTACTGCGGCACAGAATCTCACACGTTCGCCAGCAATAGTCCAAGCCATGGGCGCAAAACACATCCCCGCTCACATGATCACATGTGCACCAGCCCACACACTCACACTCAATATCATTCAAGTGTTCCTCAATGAGACAAACTAAGACAGACAACGTTTAAAAACTCAAACACATAGAAATATATGGGCCAGACTTAAGGCACTAAACTAGAGTGTTCCCACGACAACAGCTGGGCAGATGTTAACTCTGAACACTTTAATGGGTTTAGCACTTCCTAATATCATGTTGTAAATCAAGTATTTCAAGAATTTCTTGGAGGAGACAACATATTTTTAGAAGTCATTTTCTTTACTTTGGAGGGTGTGTGATCCTTATTTTGTAAATACAATAACCTCTTGTGGCTGAGTAAGAATATAGCATGTCAGACACCAAAATGCAAGGCATGTTATATCAGGTGCCCTTAACTACTATGTACTAACATTTATATTCATAATTTGTTACAATGCACTTACTGTGTGCATACATGTTTTTACATTTTACTTATATTTAAAAAATACCTGCATATAATTACATATGCAATTAATTTCTGTAATTACATCACTGTTGACCTTTTCCTTACCCCTTAAACTTACCCATAACACTGAACCTGTCCCTATTACTTGTATCCCACCTCAATAGCAAAACAACATGGACACAATAAGTACATTGTTTTTGTAAGTATACATAGTAGTTAAAGACACCTAATACAAAGTGTGACCAATTTTTCTTTATGGAGAAGACAATCCCAGAATGCATTGCAACAAGCTCAGTGAAAACGGATTGAAGATGGGCTAAGTTTCATTCAATACAAAAGTATATTAATAAACATAGTTATAAATGCACTATATTGCCCAGTATTTATATGCTATATATCTTTATACTTATTTGAGTGTTACAGCAAGGCAATGTTACAGGAGGAGTGTTACAGTAATTTAACTGTAGCTTTCTGAGATACAAAATAGACTGAATTTTCAGCTTTAATATTTTTTTTGTGGAAACCATGATAAATTTTTTCAGAATTCTTTGACGAATAGAAAGTTCAAAAGACCAGCATTTATCTGAAATAAAATTTTGTAACATTATAAATGTTTTAACTGCCACTTTTTTGGATCAATTTAATGCAGTCAATTGAGTAACTTTTGAATGATAAACAACATGAAATCAAATTCCATTATTTTTTTTTTGAATCGGTTTATATTTGCCATGGAGTTACATTATAGTTATTTCTAACTGATAATAAAATACATAATCACTTTTTCTGACAACAATTCTTTTTTTTTACTAAAAATATTTATTTATCATATTTGTGGTAAAATGTGGAACAATCTAGTAACACTTTACAATAAGATTTTATTAGCTAATGTTAGTTTATTACATTAGTTAACATGAACAAACAATGTTAATGTTAATCTCTACATTAACTAATACATTTTTAAGATAAAAAGTTAATATAGTTAATGCACTGTGTACTAACCTTAACATGAGCATAACTAACATTAAAAAAAGTTAATAAATACCGTACGAATATATTGCTCACTGTTGGTTAATGTTAGTTAATACATTAACTAATGTTAACAAAAGATACCTCATTGTAAAGTGTAGCCAAAAATCGGATACTTGCTCAAAAAAGCCATAATGTTGAGATTAGCTAAATATTCTCTTTGTTATAAGTTGCATTTCCTGCTCCTGCTTAATTTTGAGACCTACATTTGAGTAAACACTCATTTCCAAACAATGCAAAGAGCCCACTAATGACCACATGTGAAATTCAAACTCAGCACTGTGGGTGTTTCTTGCACACGAGCCCCTGAGAATTCTCTGGTTGTGACCTTTAGCTTGTGACTACCCCACTAGAAGTGACCCTAACGCCCAATCCTCTTTCAGAAGCCTAGCTCACAGACGACCATTATGCCGCCTGACCCACAACCTTTAACCCCCTGTATTCATGCGTTTCCAAGGTCATCATTCCTGAAGGTGTCAACCAAAAGATCCACCAACTTAATCTGTGTTTATTGATTTTCCTATGAATACGTTCTATGCTCCAATCTGCTGAGGGTTCAGTTTTCACAGGTCAGTGATACACTGGCGCTGTATTACTGACCTGAGGGGACAAGAGAGCAGTTTCAATGTTTCCGTTCGATAGCCTGAGCTAAAAATTGCGGATTGAAGGATAAATTTATATTTTTCCATCAAAGTGTCTTTCATTATTAAAAAAGATTATTTCACTCAAATATATATATAACAAAAGCATTACCTTACACTTTAAAAAGTGATCAGTTGACTTAACTTAAAAAAGGAAACCCATTGCCTTAAATTTATTAAGTTAATAAACTTAATGCGTAACTAAAAAAAATTAAGTTATGTTAACTTGACAATTCCACATAACTTTTTTTTTCCAATTACGCATGAAGTGTGTTTCCTCAACGGGGTTTCCTCACTTTTTTAAGTTAAGTCAAATGATCACATTTTACAGTGTATTTAATATACATATACTGTTTTGTTGAATTTATAGCAAAAAGAACTAAATTCTGACCTAAACCAATAATGTGATTCACTGTAGAATTTCTCATACAGTGATATAAGATTTTGTCCCGTTTGGACCCTTTTTCAGAAAGCCAAAAATCTGTCCGTTGCTTTCCATGTCTTTATGTGTGTGTGGTATATGCAGCCCTGTGGTCATGTATACCTTTGCTGTGTGTGTGTGTGTGTGTGTGTGTGTGTGTGTGTGTGTGTGTGTGTGTGTGTGTGTGTGTGTGTGTGTGTGTGTGTGTGTGTGTGTGTGTGTGTGAGTGAGTGAGTGAATGTGTGTGTGTCGGGGTGTCAGATAGTGGTGCAGGGTGACAGCTTCTCTCTGTGTGCGCATACCAAGACGAGGCGAGACCATCTCCCTCTTTCAGAGCACTGATACCACAATCATCTCAAATCAACCCTTCACTCTTTAATGAGACTGTCATGAGAAACAAACACACATTTACTTTGCTATGTAAATGAAATTGCATAGACATCTATGGTTTATATATAAAGCTAGTTATAAATACACACCCTAAAACTAACCCTAACAGGACCATTCTACATTAAAACAACAACAACAAAAAATGTTATTTACTTGACTTTTATACTGTTTTTACAAATGAGGACATCCCCAAAAGGAGGTTTTGGGAGATCTGGTCAGGTATAGCTCACTTCTGGGTACAAATTACTGAATGTAATTAAATAAACTTGACTACATTAGATTACAGAGTAACACTTTACAATAAGGTTAACTATATTAGTTAGCATGAACTAATAATTACCTGCACGTATACAGCATTTATTAAGCATATATATATGTTTGTTTCAACATTTACTAATACATTATTAAAATCTTGTTAACATTAGTTAATGTAATGTGAAATAACACGAACAAACAATGAATGAATGTATTTTTATTCACTAACGTTAACAAAGATTAACAAATACAGTAACAGATGTATTTCTCATTGTTAGTTCATGTTAGTTAATATATGAACTAATTAATGAACTTTATTGTAAAGTGTTACCGATTACACTACTGAAAGTCATTGTTAGGATTAGATCTTTTTAATGTCACCACTTTTAACAGTATACTACGATTAACCTTAAAGGAACACTCCACCGTTTTTTGAAATAGGGCTTATTCACCTTCTTTCCTACATTTAGATAGGTGGGCAAATGCATTTTTGTCTCAGTGCATGCATTGTTTTAGTTTGACAGGGTTGGCGCTAGCTTAGCTTAGCATAATGAATGGAATCCTTTGTTGCCAGCTAGCATGTCCTGAGTAAAAGTGATATAAAAAAAAAAAAAAACCCACCTAATTACTTCTTGTGGCCTGCGTATTCACAACAAGTACAAATAGCGATGCAGATTAACACTAGGCGATTTCCTATGCAGATTTTGACTTGGGACTATATTAGGGGGAAGCACAGGCGAAGCACTGCTATTTGGGCGCAGAGATATCACGCCCAAGTAGCAGTGCTTCGCCTGTGCTTCCCCCTAATATAGTCCTTAATATATAAGTCAATATCTGCCTAGGAAATCGCCTAGTGTTAATCTGCATCGCTATTTGTGCTTGTTGTGAATACGCAGGCCACAAGAAGTAATTAGGTAGGGTTTTTTTTTTATATATCACTTTTATTCAGGACATGCTAGCTGGCAACAAATGATTCCATTCATTATGCTAAGCTAAGCTCACGCCGACCCTGTCAAACTAAAACAATGCATGCACTGAGACAAAAATGCATTTGCCCACCTATCTAAATGTGGGAAAGAAGGTGAATAAGCCCTATTTCAAAAAACGGTGGAGTGTTCCTTTAAAGCAAACTTTTTGTAACTTTATAATAAATAAATAATTATTTATTTTCTTCTTTTTTTTAACCATTTTTGTCCACAAACGCAACCTTGTGCTGATAAAAAAAGATATTGTAAGTGGTTCCAGGTTGAAGCTGGTCAGTCAGCTGACTTCCATCCTGACCATCTGATGAGTGGGCTATGTCCCCCCCCCCCGCCCCCCCCCCCCTTTTTAAAAAGTTAAAAAATGTATTAAACACACTGACAGGACTATATATATAAGATATGTTAGAACAGCATTTTTAATGCAAGAACAGTTTCTCGCAGTATCCTCACAAATACTTAAATACCTAACAAACACTAACAAGCAATCCCATTTACGTGCATTACCACATCTGAAACAAGCAAGCAGTCACGCATGGAGTGAACGTGAACGTTAGTCCGACGAGCCTCACGCTCCTAATTCTCCCGTGCTTCTTTTATTTCCATTCAGACGCAGGCTTCCTAAAATAATTCCCCACATCTCCAGTCAGTGAGGTGTGAGGTGGCAAAGGCCTTGACGGTCTGCACACTACCTCCCCCCTCACTCTCCCCTCTGTTTTTATGGCTCTCTCTGAGATGCCAGCAATGCACCGTGAAAGCTGCAAAACACCCAGTACTGCAAGATCACTCCCTGTCTGTACCTTCTTAAACACACACACAAAGCACATGCAGTTACTTTACCGTATACACACCAATACAATACAAAGTATTGCTGGTTAAGCTAGTTAAGACTCCCATGCTGATAGATAAGACGCCATCTTCTTTTTGATGGTGATGAGATGATAAGCAGTCTATACAACAAAACTTAACTGGTGCAACTAGTCTGCCTGCATGATGCTTGTTGGCCAGGTTAGTCTTACTGATAAAGTTAGTTTAGAATCGCATGCTGATTGACAGGACTCCATATTCTAATTAATGGTGATGAGATGTTATTAAAGTGGTCTAAACTGGAAAACGTTACTGGTGAAACTGGTCTGCCTGCATGAAGCTGGCTGAGAAAAATAGTCTTGTTGGTTAAATTAGTTATGAATCCCATGCTGATGGATAGGATTTTATGTTTTAATTAATGGTGATGAGATGCTAAGCGGTCTAAATGATAAAACTTTACTGGTGAAACTGGTCAGCCTGCATGAAGAAGTGACCAAGTTAGTCTAGTCTGGTTAAGCTAGTTAAGACTCACATACTAAGATTGATTCCATGCTGTAATCAATGCTAATGAGACAATATGAGGTCTAAACAATAAAACCTTACAGGTCAAACTGGTCAGCCTGCATGAAGCTGGTTGGCCAAGTTAGTCTTGCTGGTTAAGTTAGTTAAGATGCTGATAAACTGGATTTCATGATCAAATTCATGATGATGGGATTCAAAATGGCAAAATTGTACTGGTGAAAGACTCACTGACCAGGTAAATCTGCCGGTCAAGCTAGTTAACAAGTCTGGTGGGAACACCAGTTCACCAGCAAACAAAACATATTTGTATGTTGATGATCCTCATGTAATGCTGGTGTACTGGTGTCCCAACCAGGCTTCTTAACTTACCTAACCAGCTAGACAAACTTGGTATAGAATAGATGCATGCAAATAGATGCATGCAGGACAAGTTATTCTCTTATCAGAACCAGTGTTATTTTTGCTGGGAATAAGTATAAATTCTGTCCAAAACAGTGGCAGTACTATCAAAAGCATTACACTGATAAACTGAAATCCTGATTTTTAGATTTCTCAGTATGTTTTGTAGTAGATTTGTGTACAAAAGTGCATAGAAACTACACAAATTTCAAACAATTAGACTTTAATTGTTCACATTTTTCTATTTATCAGTCACGCAAAACTAGCCAAGTGAAGAGTGATTTTTATAGCCAACAACACAAAAGCTAGTTATTTAATTCGTATTCACAAATTCACTTCCAAAAAAGCAGCATGAATCAACATGTTACTGTATTTTGTATTATATACAGTATGATGACCTGGTCTACAAAATGTAAACAATCAGACTTTAACACATTTTCTTTTTAGCAAACATGTAAAACTAGCCAAAATGCTCTAACCTGGCAATAATCCATGGCCAACAACATAAAACAACTAGCAATTTAACTTGTATTCACAAATTCACTTTCAAAAAAGAAACACGGATCAAAAGTTGTGCTTGATTTGGTTTCCACAGTTCTGTTTCAACTCCGTCAAGTAGCAATAAAACAGCAGGTGTAGCACATCTCAGACGCTTAGTGCAAAACTATTCCCATCATGAAAGGCGCTCATATTAATATCTATTTAAGAAACCATAAACCGGCAGCGCGTTATGTTTTAGACACATTTTAATCACAGGGGCTCCCTGAGACGCCATCAGACGTGACCTTGTTTGACTCCACACTGACTGGACAGCTGGGGAAGCAGACGTGCCGTGGAATTATCAAACCATTTTTAATGACTGAAACGTTAGTGACACAGCATCACCCCGCCGTTATTATTCTTATCTTACGAAAGGTGTTTCAATGATGGGTCTGTAATCAACAAACAAAACAAAAAATATTGATTTAAAGGTTTTATTTCTGTGGAAGACATCAAATGGACAAATCCAAAACCTCTTCCTATGATATAGAAACAGAAAGGAGGCATGACTACCTTCAAACTAATTTAATCATTTGTCCCTTTTTTAACCAAAAAGAGCCAAATACATATTTAGGCACAGAAACATCAAACATGAGAACGTGAAGAGAGAAAAATTATAATAACTGGAGATACAAGTGAATAGATATTTTTTTATAGGAAAGTCCAGCTCAACCGATCAATTCTTGTTAAACTACTGATATATTTAAGAATGCTTATGAACTTTTATATCAGAATTGTTAATTATATATATTTAATTTCCAGGTGTAAGACCTTGGAAACAAGCAAACTATCTTGGTACCAATAAGAGCGGTGAAAACAGTGAGATAGTGAAATATTAATATGTTAATGTAAAGCTTTGTGTTGTGCTTCTATTAATACGTTAAAATTAAAGTATATCTGAAATGCTGTTCACAACCCATTTCACTTGTAATGTCAGTGAAACAGGATATTCATCAAGAACACAATGTAGAGGGGACTTGGTTTCATCCATTGCGATCATGAAAAGCCAAAATGAAAACTATGCAAAAATAGGTACACCACTATTGAAAAGTTTGGTGTCAGTAAGAGTTTTTCTTTTGAAGTAAACAAATACTTTTTTCAGCAAGGACACAAAGTTTCTCAAAAACTGACAGTAAATACATTTACTATGTTACAAAAAGATTTATATTTCAAATAAATGCTGTTCTTTTGAACTTTCTATTCATCAAAGAATCCAAAAATGTATCATGTTTTCCACAAAAATGTAAAGCACCACTAACTGTTTTCAATAATACGAAATGTTTCTTGGGCACCAAATCAGCATGTTAGAATGATTTCTGAAGGATCATGTGAATGATATTTTAAATTAGAAAACCGTTATTTTAAAGTGTAAAGTTTCACAATATTGCTGGTTTTACTTTTTACTGTACTCTTGATAAACGAAGCCTTGGTGAGCATAAGAGACCAAATTTTAAAAGTGTCAAACATGAAACACTTTAAAATGAGGTTCATTAAGTAAACACTAATTAATGCAATTGCTAATATGAATTAACAATGAAAAATATGTTTACTGTTTATAGCATTTTTTTTTAAATCAAGGTTAATGACTTTTTAACAATGAACAATAGTATATTTATTAGTGCTGTCAAATCGATTAATCACGATTAATCAGTTATAACATAAGTTTGTGTTTATATAACATATGTGTATATATACTATTATATTTATATGTGTGCATTTGTGTGCACACACTAACATATGTAGGCATATATATGTGTGTGTGTGTGTGTGTGTGTGTGTGTGTGTGTGTGTGTGTGTGTGTGTGTGTGTGTGTGTGTGTGTGTATACAAACAGACAGACACGTGCACACACACACACACACACACACACACATATATATGTATATATACATATATATATATATATATATACACACTGTATGTATATATATATATATATATATATATATATGTGTGTATATTATAAACAAACTTTTATTTTAGAATTGATTAATTGTGATTAATCGATTTGACAGCACTAATATTTATAAATTAACATTGTTGAATATAAACTAGTGTAACTAATGAATGCTGTAAAATTGTTGTTTATTGTTAGTTCATTATACCAAATGCATTAATATAAATAATGTTAATAAATCGAACAGTAGTGTAAAGTGTTCCCATTTTCTCTGGAATAGCATGCACTGATCATTCACAATGAGTCCAGGAATGTGCATTAAGTAAATGGGGTTCATTTTAATTTCATGATGACTTCAAAATAAATAATCCGCCAAATTCGTCTGCCATAATTCAAACACTATTGACACTCTGTAATAAGTTTGGAGAACCATCAGCCACAACTGATGAGAGAGAGTAGGGGGTGGGCTGTTCGTCACTGACACCTGGTGCTCCAGATGACAGCCCTATAGCCAGATGGATTACGTCGTACATAAAAACACATACACAAATACGTCCACATCATGCCCACCGCTACATCCTCAAACATACCAACGGGTTGAAGAAACTCGCTACGATTCTTGATCTTAACAAAATCAGCATCTATCTGTAAAACCGCAGGGACCTATAAAAGCAGCCACACCGGAGGGCGTCATGTCTCTTAGGAGTGTCCTAGTAGTGTCACAGAGGCATGATGTGGGAAGAGTGACGTGATGCCGCAGTGGGGGGCAGATTAGAACAAACCCCATGGTGCATGTCTGGCCGTATCTCCCTCCCCCACTACTGTCAGTGCCACCTGTCACCCCAAAGCCTCATCTCCCAGCCTAACCCTCAGCAGAGGCTCTCTCAACACCGCCATTGAGTACAAAGTTCACCCAAATTTGAAGCAACAAATGTTATTATGCTTTCTGGCCACAAAACATTTCCTCTGTAATATTAGTGAACACAAGCAAAGGAATTAATAAAGCTCACAGAGTCTCAGTATCGTTTACCTCCAGTGCAGCAGACGGTTTCTTCTTGAGCTCCTCGCACTTGCGGAACTTGCAGATCTGGTGGCCCGTCTTGCGGTTCCGGCAACTGCTGCACTGCTCGCAGTTAATCCTGCGCCGGCAAGGTGGACACATCCCACAGCGTTTCCTTTTCTTCTTTCCGGAGCTAATCGCGGAGGCTAGCTCGCTTTGCACTGGGTACTCCGTCAAGCCGGCCATGTGCAGTGCGCTGTCAGCCAGGAAGACTCCGGCTGGCGTCATGATGAAGAGCCCCGGGTTGAAGGGGAAGCCGCCGCCCACGCCGTACGGGAAGTCTGTGTGACCCCCGACCGCGTCGGCCACCGACGCCCCCTCCAGGTCAACCGTCCCAACCTCGCCCCCGCCCACGCCCACTCCCATTCCCCCTGGCAGCAGCATGTGCTCCATGCCCGCCCGCTTTAGCAGCGCAGCTGCCTGGGCAAAGTGCAACAGGCCGTTCTGTCCCTCCAACACCTGCTCCAGGGTCCGGTCCAGCTTGCTCGACACCAAGGCCGAGGCGGAAGGCTGCTGCGGCTGCTGCTGGGCGGGCTGGGGCTTGGCCGTGTGGCTCTTTGCCTGGCCGTTGTGTTTCAGTCCGTTGGCGGTCTGGGGGCATGCGGCGGTGTACTGCGAGAGGGTGCGAGACCTCTTCAGGCTCTTGCTGAGGGGCTCGCTGATGATGCCGCTCCGGTTGCGGCGTTCGATGACGGGGCTGTCCTCCCCGCAGTCCTGGTCCGTGTCCTGGTCCTGGGCCTTGGGTGTCCGGCTACCCTCCGGCTGCCTGCCAGACATGGTCCAGCCCCGGGGTGTGAGCTCGGGAGGGGGGGGCGGGGTTGGGGAGGGGGCGGGGGCTGCCGAGGGAGGAGCCAGGCAGCGTTCGAGATCCGTTCAGTTCCCAGGTGAGGGTGGAGCCTCCCCGTAACGGGCGAAATGGCCGGCCAATGGCAGGCAGACTCCGATGCCCTCAGCTCTAGACTTCAGCCCTCATCCACATCTTTCCGCCGGCAACCTGTAAACTAAGGCACAAAGACAGAAGGAGAGAGAGACGGAAAGATGTTGAAAGCGTTCTGATGTTTAAAAGAGACCTTGACAACAAAAAAAGCAGCGGCTGTGAACAGTGAGAACCTTTCTTTCGCATGGCTCCAACATTTTATTGAGTGCTGTACCGATGCCCCTACTGTGCCTGAGAAATCAATATGTACATTTATCTTCAAACGCTATTTAGAAGGAGTAAAAGCAAAAATGAGACAGAAATGAACAGTAGGGACAGCCAGACGATGTGATAAAAAGCACCCTGAATAATAAAAAAAGCAAAAAACAAAACCATGAAATCATTTTCACAATTAGCTTTTAAGAAAAGCGAGACTCACTGCTTGTGTAAAAGATGACATGAGACAGAAGACAGTGCAACATACTGTACAGTAAACTTGAACCCATTAACTTCTCTTTATCAGCGTATGTGTTATAGAAAATGAATAACATCAACTTTTGTGAAAATAAATCAATATGTCTTTGGCAAGTGCAAGTCAAACTTCTAATGAATTAAGTAATTTAGATCACTTTTAAAAGTTTGAGGTCAGCTGGGCAAGCACAAACCTGATCACCTGTCTGTTCCTTTATTCACTGCAGTAACAGTGGGAGTACAGGGTTAATACTATGTAGTATGTACTCATTTTGAAGGGCCGAGCACAAGTACTCTGAAGGGTGCAGGCAGGGCATTACTGTCCCATATGTACACATTTTTGTAGGCATTCATATGTATACATCTGCTACATATTTCACTGCCACTTTATTTTTGCTTAATCGATAACCTAAATAATCTCTAATCACATATACAGGTAGATACTACACTTGTTATGAAAATATAAAGAGGTCATTCTACAAAACAGGTGCCATTTGTGTCCCTAAATGATGACATCAGCAATCTATTGTTGAATTACTTCTTTTACTATGTGCTAATTTAGATATTTCTCTAAACAGACAAAAAAATGTCTTGCTTTTTCTGCAAGACCCCACTTCTTGATGTATTATATCCACATTTTTGATAAATACAAATAAAAACAGACATAAATAAAAACTACTTTGTTTTTCTTCTCTCTCTCTGTATAGGATTCAACTAGGGGTGCAACGGATCAAAAAACGTACTCGGTTACTAACGTAACCTCGGTTCTCTCTAGAAGAGGGAACGAGTACTTGCGTAAGATATCTTACGCTAGGGGAAAACCTCTTTTCCTCGAGATATTGAAGCCAAAAATTATCCTTAATTTTGCAATAATGTAAAACGCATTGCAGCAGCATGCAGACATGGGCGAGACAGCTCGCGCGCCCATTGGCTGCTCTGCGGCAACTGCACCAGCCTATCGATAGAGGCTCCTCATGACGTCAGAACCAATGAGGGCGCTTCGCGCCCATTACGTCATGTCCCGCCGAAATCGGGTGGGGCCAGGGCTATAAATACGGCCCAGAGAGGCTGGTTTGGTCAGTTTTTCATCGCTGAAGCGAATCAGAACATGACGCATGCACGGCAAGATACGCAAGTACTCGTTCCCTCTTCTAGAGAGAACCGAGGTTACGTTAGTAACCGAGTACGTTCTCTTACGAGAGGTCTCTCGTACTTGCGTAAGATATCTTACGCTAGGGGAACACAATGTAAAACGCCGTGCGTGCTTGAGACATAACACTAAAGTCCCAAGGGCAGGTGCCCGGGGCTCATACAGTGCCTAATCACAAGGGACTCACAGAGAATCCGGGAAGAGGGGCTAGAATAGCATCATTCCTGTAATATTGAGCTCTGATAAGAGCATGTTATATCAAGTGTTCCACACAGCCAGGGCGAACTCAGCCTGGACTGGTAAATATGGGGGACTTACGTACTGCCCACAGAAGCATATAGGCGATCAGTGATCGACGCTCTAGCAGTTTCAGCATCCCGAGCCGACAGCATCGGGCGGGCAATACTGAAAAATTAAACCGAGAGCAACCTAGCTTGCAAAGCGGGAACCTCGAGGTTATAAAACCTTATAAATGTAGACGGGGAGGCCCAGCCTGCCGCCCTACAGATATCTTGCAAGGCAATCCCACTGGACCAAGCCCGCGACGAGGCCATACCTCTTGTGGAGTGCGCTTTGAAACCTATCGGGCATTGCAGGCCCTTGGATGTGTAAGCTAGCGCTATAGCATCAACTATCCACCTGGATAGACTCTGTTTTGACGCAGCTAGTCCCTTAGAACGTCAGCTGAACAAAACAGAGAGCTGCTCCGTCTGTCTGAAAACAGATGAGCGAGACACAAAGGCTCTTAACGCCCTGACCGGGCAAAGGAAGCCTGCGTCCCCTTCCTCCTCAGATACCGGCAGGGCCGACAGGGAGATAACCTGTGCCCTAAACGGTGTGTTGAGGGATTTAGGAACATATCCGTGCTTTGGTTTGAGTATGACTCTCGAGTCATTCGGCCCAAACTCCATACACGTCGTGCTCGCTGAGAGCGCTTGCAAATCCCCTATGCGCTTCACTGAAGCGAGAGCCAGAAGAAACACTGTTTTGAAAGACAAGGGTTTCAGGTCTATTGACTGTATTGGCTCGAATGGGGCACCTTTCATGGCTTCCAGAACCGTGGAAAGGTCCCAAACGGGAACTGAGGGTGGTCTGGGCGGGTTCAGCCTCTTAGCTCCTCTAAGGAAGCGAATTACCAGATCGTTCCTTCCTAATGACTGGCCAAGCGGTGGTTCAGCGAACGCTGCTATGGCCGCCACATAAACTTTGAGCGTGGATGGGGTTCTGCCCTTATCCAGAAGCTCTTGTAAAAAGGAGAGAACCTCCGGCACCCCACAGCGTGAGGGTGAAGTGCCACTCGCTGTACACCAGCTAGTGAACACAGACCCTTTTGAGGAATAGAGCCGCCTCGTAGATGGAGCTCTAGCCTGCGTGATCGTGTTTAACACTCCCGCTGGGAGGTTAATGGGTACCCGTTGATGGCCCACACATGTAGGGACCAAAGCTCCGGGCGAGGATGCCAGATCGAGCCGTTCGCCTGCGAGAGGAGATCCCTCCTCACCGGTATCGGCCACGGGGCGGTACTCGTCAGCTGCCTCAGGACTGGAAACCAGACTTGGTTTGTCCAAAATGGGGCGACGAGTAGCACTGGGCATCCACTCTCCCTGATTCGCTCTAACACCTGGGGTAGGAGCGTGACAGGGGGAAACGCATAGAGCGGGCAGCGGGGCCAGCGTGAGCCAGCGCATCCCTGCTCTTGGAGAAGAATTCCTGACAATGAGCGTTCTCTTGAGACGCAAATAGGTCTATTTCCGCTCTGCCAAATGTCCTCCATAGCATTTTGACTGTCTGTGGATGTAAAGACCATTCTCCTGTCGGCAGATTGTTTCTGGACAGTCTGTCTGGTCCCACATACAGATGGCCGGGCACATACGCTGCCCTGAGCGAGCGCAGGTTGTGCTGAGCCCAGACCAGGAGGCGTTCCGTCAGCCTGTGAAGGATTCTGGATCTGATACCTCCTTGGTGATTTATATAAGCCACCACTGACATGTTGTCCGAACGGACCAAGACGTGGTGTCTTTTTATCTGGGGACAAAAAACGCCTCAGCGCGTTGTCGACTGCCATCATTTCCAGGCAGTTTATATGCAGAAGCTTTTCCCGTTCCGACCACTGGCCGAATAACGGTCTGCCCTCGAGCAGCGCTCCCCATCCCGAGGTTGAGGCGTCCGTAGACACCACCTTCACACTCAAGGAAGTCCCCAGGCTTACACCTGACCGGTACCAGTCGGTCACTGTCCAGGGTTTCAGAGCTGCGACGCATTTCTGATCGACCTTGAGGCGCGCGAGGTCCAAGCTCTGCGCGGCGCGCGCTTTCAACCAATACTGCAGCGGGCGCATGCGAAGCAGACCCAGCTGAAGCACTGAGGATGCTGAAGCCATGAGACCCAGCATCCTTTGAAACTTTTTGAGCGGGACTAAAGTGCCGTGGCGAAAAAATCTCTGTCATGCGCTGAATACTTAGTCTGCGCTGCGGCGACAGCTGTGCTGTCATAGACAGCGAGTCCAGATCTGTGCCCAGAAAAGATATTTTCTGACTGGGAGACAGTGAACTCTTTGCCCAATTGACTGTGAGACCTAAATTCTCGAGGTGATCGAGTAATATGGTCCTGTGTTCTATGAGCTCCGACTGTGATCGAGCTAGAACCAGCCAATCGTCCAAATAATTCAGCACTCGTATGCCTCGGAGCCTGAGGGGTGCGAGCGCTGCATCCATGCACATCGTGAATACGCGAGGTGCCAGGGATAGGCCGAATGGCAGGACTGTGAACTGATATGCCTGGCCCTCGAAGGCGAATCTCAAAAATCGCCTGTGACGTGACGCTATTTGTATTTGAAAATAAGCGTCTTTCAGATCTATCGACACGAACCAGTCCCCTTGGCAAATTTGCGAGAGGATTTTCTTGGTCGAGAGCATTCTGAACCGTCGTTTCAGAAGTACTTTGTTTAGTCGTCTTAGATCTAAAATGGGTCTGAGACCCCCGTCTTTTTTTTTTTTTTTTTTTTGGTACCAGAAAATATCTGCTGTACATGCCCCCTTCGCTCTGAGCTTGTGATAGGGGTTCTATAGCCCCTTTGCTCAGTAACTTCGCTATTTCGGCCCGAAGTAGGTGTGCTACTTCCTTTTTCACCGTAGTATCGATTCGCGCCGCTTTGCGTTGCGGGCGTCGACCGAACTGTAGCGAATAGCCTCTTTCTATAATGTCTAGCACCCACTTCGAAACCCCGGGTAGCCTTGCCCATGCGTTTGCACGAATGGCTAGGGGTTGAATGCGAAGCGCGCTCTGGTCGCTCAGCGACAGAGGGGCTTCAGTGTGCTGCAACATAAGCGTCGCGCTTATGACATTTGAGGCAGGGGGCGCGCTGATAACAGCGGGCAGATTGCCCGCGCTCGACTCCTCTGCGGTGGTCAATCGAGAGGGGGAGGGCTGGGCGAGTCCCGTAAGACCTGTCATGTCCATGTTTGAATGTGGGCGTGGGATAGCGGGCACATTTACAACACTGAGAGCATTGTCTGCCTGAGCAGAGCGAATGCATGTTGGTTTCGTTTTACAGAAACCTTGAGACATGCAGAACGTAGTGTTTGTGGGCACTGGGCAGTGGGCACATTTACCACATTTAATGCGCAATCGATCTGGGTCGATTTCATGTGCGCGAGCCCTGTGTGACGGGCTGTGTTTCTGTGTAGGAATGAGCACTGGGCATTTTGTCTACACTCATAACACCATCGGCCGTGGCCGGAACACCAGAAAATACACTCTATGGGATTTATCTGGGTAGCCGTAAAGCGGCGTTTGTGTGCAGGCAAGCGGGCTGTGTCGCCGACTTATTTACTGCAGAATACACTGGAACAGTCGCATTTACTGGAACTGAACGAGCGAGAAGTTGCCATAGTAACAGAGAGCGTCAACACGCTGGCGTTTGTTTGCAGGTGTGCGTGTATTACAATAGACTCGTCCACTGCAATATTGACATTTTCCAGAGAAATGTGTGAGAATGGAGGTAGTGACACACGGAAACCATAGAAACGGTGCTTGGGTGCAGGCGAGCGGGTTGTACAACGCGCTCGTTGGCTGCAAAAATACACATCTGCAGTCGCCTTTTCAGGGAACTGACAGAGCGAGCATTGACGGCAAAATTTTTTTTTTTTTTTTTTTGCCGTTAGACCTGGGATCGAACGCGGGTCTCTCGCGTGAAAACCTGAGAATCTGCCACTGGGCCACAGGGGAAGACTCAAAGGAATTTATATAGCGCGAGTATTATCAGAGAAACCTGTGTTTCTGTGTAGGAATGCGCACTGGGCATTTTGTTTACACTCATAACACCATCGGCCGTGGCCGGAACACCAGAAAATACACTCTATGG
This sequence comes from Leuciscus leuciscus, assembly GCF_965113295.1. Lineage (NCBI taxonomy): Eukaryota > Metazoa > Chordata > Actinopteri > Cypriniformes > Leuciscidae > Leuciscus > Leuciscus leuciscus. The sequence continues at coordinate 19,632,351 of NC_138740.1, read as the reverse complement.
GATTTATCTGGGTAGCCGTAAAGCGGCGTTTGTGTGCAGGCAAGCGGGCTGTGTCGCCGACTTATTTACTGCAGAATACACTGGAACAGTCGCATTTACTGGAACTGAACGAGCGAGAAGTTGCCATAGAAACAGAGAGCGTCAACATGCTGGCGTTTGTTTGCAGGCGCGCGTGCATTACAACAGGCTCGCTCACTGCAGTATGACATTTCCAGTCGCCTGAACTTCAGAGGGGAATGAGAAATGTGTAAGAAATAGAATTCGGCCCGGCCGCAGCGGGACATTATCACTCTTTTCTCCTTTCGCCAGTGACGCACGGGAACCATAGAAACGGTGTTTGGGTGCAGGCGAGCGGGTTGTACAACGCGCTCGTTGGCTGCAGAATGCACATCTGCAGTCGCCTTTCAGGGAACTGACAGAGCGAAGCATTGGAGGCATAATTAATCTGCCGTTAGACCGAGATTCGAACTCCGGTCTCTCGTGTGAAAAAAAAAAAAAACCAAAGATTCCGCCACTGAGCCACAGGGGAGAACACAAAGGCTTTCAGATGCACGAGCATATAAGAGCGTCAACATGTTTTCTTCGGCGTTTGACGCGTGAATGGGGCACAGAAGTAGCTTTCTTGTACGTAAAGAAAACTAACCCCGACCGTCCGCTTCCAGCCTCCCCTGTGAACGGCGCATTTTGCGCGGCTCGAACAGAGGGAGAGAGAAAACTAGCCCCGTGACCGTCCGCTCCTGACATCCCCTGTGAACGGCGCGTTTTGCGCGGCTCGAACAGAGGGAGAGCAGGTATCATCCTCCAAGCAGGCAAGGCAAGCGGGCGCACCGGCGAGCTTTGCGGGTTGGGGGGGGAAAGGGGCGTCTTGAAAAAGACGCCCGGCTCTTTTAGTGCAATGAGAGTGTGTGTCGCGGCGGCGAACACACACACATACACAAAACACAGTAACAGAGAAAAGGATATGTACGCCGGAAAGCGTCAGCAGAAACGGCGACTGAAGGCGGCGAGATGTCGACCAGCAGCTTCAGATGCACTAATCCCGCTGGGTGCTTGCAATCAGACGGCGCGGCTTCCTCTCAGGATCCAGCGATGCGTGAGCCCGCTGAAGAGATGAAAAACTGACCAAACCAGCCTCTCTGGGCCGTATTTATAGCCCTGGCCCCACCCGATTTCGGCGGGACATGACGTAATGGGCGCGAAGCGCCCTCATTGGTTCTGACGTCATGAGGAGCCTCTATCGATAGGCTGGTGCAGTTGCCGCAGAGCAGCCAATGGGCGCGCGAGCTGTCTCGCCCATGTCTGCATGCTGCTGCAATGCGTTTTACATTATTGCAAAATTAAGGATAATTTTTGGCTTCAATATCTCGAGGAAAAGAGGTTTTCCCCTAGCGTAAGATATCTTACGCAAGTACGAGAGACCTCTCGTAAGAGAACTCACGGTTCGGATCGTTTCTCGGATCAGAGTCACGGATCGGATCATTTTTCGGATCAGCAAAAAAAAAAAAAAAATTTTATTAACACTTTTAAATTATTAAATTAAAATATATAAAATCAACTTAAAGTGCACAAGGCATAATATCTTCTTTTTAACATAATTAATGAAAAACAACTTAAAGTGCAACATAAAAAGGCATCTCCTTCCTTTAAACATGGACCAATGCTTTATGTGTTTCCACTGTCATATAGGGCTGTCAAAATTGCTCAAAAATGACGTTCGAATATTCCCTCTAAAAAACACATATTCGAATTATTCTAACATCTGGTTGCGCATTTTGTCAATGACGCGCATTAGGCCTATGTCAATAACAGGACACATTAATACAAAGAGACATAACTACTTGTATATGTAGTTCATTTAAGTTTAAACATATTTGACAACGAATTACCTTGCTCGCTCGCACTCGCAGGCACTTTTTCTCTCTCTCTCTCTCTCTCTCGCCGTCACCCATGCTGCGTTCACACCAAACGCGAATAGAGCGTCTGGCGCGAGTGATTTCAATGTGAAGTCAATGTAAAGACGCGTTTACGCACGTCTGGAGGTTTTGCGGCGCGAATGAGGCGTCACTCTCTCTGCGGTTCATAACGCTCGCCATGACCACGCTGTGTGTGGACTGAACATGCGCACAACTTTTTTTTCATAAATCAATCCGCGTATCACGTGAGTGCCGAACCGAAGATATGACCCTGTTACCATAATTGTTGTGTCTTTTAAACCATTTCATAAATCCCTCCAAAAAACTCTTCTTCCTTTCAAGAAGGGAACTTTCCAAGGACAATTAATGTCTCCTCTTTTTTTTTTAGCACGATATCTTGTGTTTTGGTACATTTGAGAGTAGAAGCCCATCCTAAAATGTCATATTAATATTTGTAATGTCAAAAAAAAATAAAAAAATAATCTGTAACAGTCAACCCTGTTAGCTCCCTGATGGCCTAATTATATCCTAGAGTGTTTATCCCCGAATAATTCAAATGCATTAAAGTAGTTTAAGATGGCGCTAAGTAATTTTTTTAACACTTAATCAGATGGAATGTTTAAAATCTTACAGAAAATTTCTTCAAAAATCACATCAAACTTGAAAAGATTTTGTAACATAACACAAAGAGACCTGTTGTCAATCACACTGTGAAATATGAAACATGACAGAACATTGTTAAACGTCCGGACACAGAATTTTACCTCATGACAGGATCCAAACAGCAAAAACTCAACTTGCTTTTTTATTGGCTGGCCCCCTGTCCACAACAGAGACATCCACAAACACCCACACACAACCCCACTGAGAAAAGCTGAGGAAATGGCCGGGCCAGTCCTTATAAGGGAAACAAAGGGACAGGGAGGGAGAGAGGAGAGGATGAGGGGTGGTGGAGGGGATCTACGCAGTGTGTGGAAATTGGAAGGCCAGAATTAGTGGGAGGTAAAGCTTCAAAGGCAGGAGCGCAGCCCCCGCATTCTCCCCAGCTCAGGGGTCTGTGGCGCCAGCGGACCACAGCCAGCCTCTTTCTCTCTTTTGCTCTCTCTCTCTCTCTCCTCTCGTTCTCCTTCTCAAACCAGGGGCCACACTGCACCAGGCTGCCTTACCTCACGCCTGCCAAACCTTCCCTGCCGCACACATCTCTTGCTGGGACTATGGAAGCACCCGACCTTCACGTCCCAAAAGCACTGAAATTACATAGCAGCGTTTTTATTCAGTATTAGCAGCAATGACTCACTTCCCATCCAAAGCTAAGGAGAAAAACATGTCTCTAACGGACCATGCTAGCTTGCGATGGACAGCCCGTGGTTTCTCTTTTATCCTGGCTTGGAATGGCAATATGGCACATCTCAAATCCGTTCCACTCTTATGGTTGCTGCACCAAGCCAACAGTTGGCCACACACCGCCACACACCAAGTGTTATCCTAACAGCGTGTTGTAGTCCGTCCCCATGATATGCACTCCTATCTGTGTTATAATTTTGTTTCTATGATATATGTTGTAATCCTAGATCAGTGTACACTACCATTAAAAAGTTTTTTTTTTTACTTTTAAATAGCAAGGATGCATCAAATTGATCAAATGTGATAGTAAAGACATTTGGCCAAAACTTTAGTTTAGGCTCCAATTCTCACTATTAACTAGTTGCTTATTAGCATGCATATTACTAGGATATTGGCTGTTATTAGTACTTATAAAACACATATTAATGCCTTATTCTGCATGACCATATTTTACATACCACCCAATAAGTCAACTTAACAACTACCTTACTAACTATTAACAAGCAGTAATTAGGGGTTTATTGATGCAAAAGTCCTAGTTAATAGTTAGTTAGTGAGAATTAGACCCAAATCTAAAGTGTGAACAACATTTGCATATTTCAAATAAATGCTTTTTATAACATTCTATTCATCAAAGAATCCTGCAAAAAACTGTATCACAGTTTCCACAAAAATATTAAGCAGCACAACTGTTTTCAACATTGATAATAATAAGAAATGGTTCTTCAGAATAACCAAATCAGCATATAAGAATGATTTCTGAAGGATGTGGACTAAGACGGCTGAAAATTCGGCTTTTCCATCACAGAATTAAATTGCATTTTAAAATATATTGAAATGGAAAACAGTTTGTATGTATTGAAAAAGTTTTTACTCTACTTTTGATCAAATAAATGCAGCCTTGGTGAGCATAAGATATTGTTCCAAAAACATTAAAACATCTTACTAAGCCTATAACAGGGCAAAGTTCTGATAAAGTCTTGTTAAGAATGACAACGTGTGTGAAAGAGGCAGCGCGGCCAGTCAGATGGGGTAAGAAAAAGGCAAGGGACAGGTGGCTCAATGTTAGCACTACTTGCTTAATTACTGTTCCCAAAGTAACCATTAGGGTGATGGAAATGGGCCCACAAAATGACTTGGCAAATAAGCCCACTGGACATAAATTAATCGATTTGCTTCCTCCTGTTTTGAGACGTTTTTTCCCCGTTAGGAGTAAATTCAGTCACAGAGCTTCCCTGTGAGCCGGATGCTTTAGGCGATATATGATACCATTGATCTTACAGTAAATAAAATGCAAAAACAGTGTATGATGGTTACTAAGCGCATTGTCAGTTCTCTGTAGTTTGTTGTCTTGTGCATCCCCCCCATCTGCTCCTGTAACATATGACCTGTGTTTGCTGATGTCTCGTAAAAGCTGAAATAAGTCAATTTGTCTGTCGCTGCCTCCACACCGGTTCCTGTCAATCATTGTAACCTCTTCAACATCAGGTCCACCTTTAAGTTAAACTATCTTCCGGCTTCTCTGCACAGTATTCACTGAGGACTCGCGTCAAATCATGCCTCCTCAGACCCTCTGATTTTATCAACTCATCCATCTACAAATGTGTAACTCCCACATTCTGTCAAACACGAGCACTTCACGCTCTTCCAACATTTTTGTCTAATTAACTCACAGATTTTTCAAATTAAGTCAACTGATTGTCATTGCAACATTTCCTTCATTCCTCCTTGACAGTATCATTTTTTTTCCTGCCACATATAATTGCTGTTCACTAGCTATGCTGTTTCAATGGCCAGTATGCTTGCATATAATAGTAAGGACTTAAAATAATCAGCTATTTGTCTCTTTCCACACTGAACTCAAAACTGCTGTGTGATGTGACACTATCTACGAACATATTTCATGTTTAGCTGTGAAGCTAAATTTTGGACCAATGATCTTTCACAATAGGCGAGGTTACTCAGTGTAACGCCACATAAATAAATATGGATGCACAATGTGTGAACTTTATCCGACTGATAGCCTAAAACATATACAGTATGCGCAGATATTATATATCATTCTACCTTTTGTGAGAATGAATACAAAAAATGCTCACCTTAAAAGTCCAAATGTCTACAAACTTCACATAGAAAATTGCTTTTCATTTAAAAAAAAATAGTGCAACTGCAGAAAGCAATCTTTCTTATAAAAATTATAGAAAATAAATTATACAGTATATGCCTATGTAAAAAATAAAACAATATAAAAAAATATATATATATATAAAAAAAATAATATATATATATATCTTTGTTTCCGCCAAAAATTATTGTTACTGTTTATTTCACACTTCTTTTCTCAGAATTGTGAGATATAAACTCAAAATTGTGAGTTATAATGTCAGAATTCCGATATATAAACTTGCAATTGCACTTATAATTTTTTCTTGCAATTCTGACGTTGCGAGTTTACATTTCACAATACTGAGGAAAGAAGCCAGAATTGCGAGATATAAACTCGCAATTGAGAAAAAGACTGACGAAAAAAAGACTGACGAAATTCTGACTTTATAACACTCAATTGCGATTTTATATCAAGCAATTCTGAAATTATAACTCGCAAATTGCGGGTTTATATTACAATTCTGAGGAAAAAAAGTCCGAATTGCAAGATGCAAAATCGCAATTGCGAGAACAAAAAGTCTGAATTGTAAGATAAAAAGTCGCAAATACTTTTTTTTATAGTCTCAGCTCGCTGAAAGTCTGATGCATATGACACACTTAACTTGAAACATTTTCGAAGTCGTCATCTGATTGGTTGAATTCTACAGTATGTCCGGGAGATGTGTGTGTCACGTTCTTTAACGGTCTGCCTGGAAACAAAGATGCCGTGATGCCAAACCCCCTCATGGAAGAGAAAAGCTGTCGTGTTTACAACTGTGACAATGAGCGCTTATCAGGATCAACTTAACGCTAGATTTTCAAAAGGATGTGAAGTTTGTTCAGTTCGCGGCATAGACTCTTTAAAAATATTCAAGAGTTTTACACGCCGGTCAGTTATTGTAAGGACATCGACGTTACATTTTCACACCCATAAACATGACGCGGTACAAAACGAACTGTGATTGGTTGCTTTACATGTCAGTCAGACGGCCTCTGGGTGGTCATTGGCCAATGAAAGGTGCCATGGAGTCCAGACCTTCTACAGTCAGTCTGAAGGTCTGGCTATGTCAGACTACCTTTTTTATTTTTTCTATCCAGTGGCGGAAACAAGTTTCCATAAAGAATCTGAGTAAACTTTTTTTTAATTAGGTATGCCAACTTTTAGTATGGTAATGTGGGTTCCCATGATCATTTATTGTCATATATATACTGTATATTAGCATTTTTACTAATCAGACAAATAATGATAACTTTAAAAAAGTCTTGTTTATTGGCTGAAACGGAGCATCCCTAATTATAAGTGATCGACAAAATGTCCTGTCAATCTTCTCTGACAAGATGAAGACAAGTTCATCCGATCTCATCTGTCACATGGTCAGAATCGGTTCAGCTGGTCATTGGTTGCTTCTGTCAGTCGTTTCACAAAAAAATGCAGATATAAATGCAATAAGCCCATTTTTGTTCCATCCTTAAACTAAAAGTAATATGTAATAACTTGGTGTCAGAGATGGCCAAAATACACCAGTTTGATCAATTCAGCTCTCCAGTGATTTAGAGCGCCTCTTTACTCTTCATAATCAATAATGTTTGACTGGTTAGGGGTAACAAAGGACAAAATGGGACTGTGCTGTAACGGCTAACAGCAACATTACCTCATATGATCTAAAAACAGAAGTGAGTATGGAATATAAATAGCGCTTTCCTAAAGCTGTCATTAGGTTACATAAACTGCAATATCCTATTTTGTTTCAAGTCCAATGTGTCACAAATGTAAGATATTAGCCTTTGAGGATAATATGCTTTGATCAAAGGGAAATTATGAGCAACGACCTTGGTGAATTGGACTGACAAGAGAGGATTCGTTTTCAAACAGAGGTTGAGAGGTCAAGAAACTTACAGCTGAACAGGAAAAGGCAACACCGACCAGACAGCATGGAAAAGCACTCAAAGTTGAGAGAAACAGAAATTGGTGCTTTTTTTTTTGTTCAGCTATAATGACAGTTAGAGTGTTGATGCTAGCAAATAGCATTATTTGTGGTTGTAGTGTGAATACTAACTAGGCCACTTTTGTGACACAGAAAGGCATCAATGTTGTTAATGGTATAATGTTACAGGATATGACCAATTACTGCAGATGCTAATACTTTCGGAGATCATACTGTTAAAGTTTGAGAGTGAAAAACTGCTAATGTTCTGATCAATTGAACCAATTAGTCGCACAACAATTATACAATGGAACAGAACAACAATTGTGGGCTTCATCTTTCCTCTCTCACAATAAAAGTCATTTCTAGGTGCCAAAGGTAAAAAAAAACTAAGTGTTTTAAATAGATATGATAATATAGATTTAGAAAACTGCAATACCGTGTGTCATAGAAGTAGTGCGGCTATGATAGCTGCTACACACATATTCAGCAGAGTCATTAATGTACTAAAGCACAGGATAATAGCTACATAAAGATGTGTCTGGAGAATTTTATGACTGATATCGCTACATTAAAAGGAAGGAAGTCTAGTAATGGCTAATTACACCCAAACAGCAATTTGAGAAGATTGTTTGGAAATATTAAACTTTGCTTCCTGTAAATCCTGTAAGTCTTTAAATCACAGACAGTTTCTCCTCTCATTTCAATTTGCCGTGTTTAGCAATTATTGTGACAGTTTCAATATCTTAACACACATTGACATTAATTTTATATTATTAATTCATTAATTGGAAGAAACATTCAGTATGTGTCCACGGCAGACTATTTCAACATTTATGTTAACTGACAAAATGTATTTTAAATTTATGCATTTACGCTTGCAAGGCCTCTAATGGTAATATGTCATGTGAAGCGTTTTGTAAAGAGAACTCGTGCCTCCTCCCTAGGGACAAACACGCGACTAATTGGTCCTCCCCCTATTGAATACCAACCCTACAATCCTGCAGTGAACATGAGTTTTACACTTTAAATAGAGATGCATATTCAATCTCTCTGCTGATACGATAGCCGATTATTCAGAGGGATATCTGCCGATACCGATAGTTTTATTTTCTTAAGGAAAACAAATCTCTCCTAACTAATGCTGTAAACTATACATCTCATATATCCTATATACTACACCCTACATACTATATATTTAATTTGGTACATTACTATAATATTAGAGGTTAAAATTAACAACAGAGTTATTATATTCAACTGGTATATTTTCAGAAATAATAATTACACTCAAAAACTGAAATGTTTGTCTGCTTGAATGGGGTAAGGTAGTTTTCATAAAATGTATTCAAACATACATGCATAACTAACTAACTGTTTTTTGATAGCTAACTAACGTACTGGGAACACTGGATAACTTTCCTGAGGTAGATGCAACATTATATGACATATTGATCGCAAGCTATTTCATTGACGTCTTTCTGCGGTTAAACCACTGATTGAGCGATTACATGAGACATGATTCGTTCCGGTAACTTGCATTAAAGTGGAAGAAAAGATTTATCAAAATAATGTTTGGTGTAGGGAAAAACTGCGGACCTGGCAAACCTGGCTTGAACTACGGGTGATTCATAGGGTCAAATAGAGACTGCTTTTATGTTGATTTATTTTTTTATTATTTTTTTTATTATTTTTTACTTTTAATGCATTATTGTCTCATTAACTAAGTTCATGCATTTTCTTCACAAACAGTATGAGTTTAGATACCGATTATTATTATCGGTGCATCTCTAATTAAAATGAAAAATAAATAAATATAAATATAAATATAAATATAAATATATATATATATATATATATATATATATATATACACACACACACTAATTCAGTCACAAATATCACTAATCACCAAAGCAGAGTAGTTATACATTTTATATTTCAGAGTATAAGGATGATAATGATTAATCGACGATCACTTAACTGTCCAATAATTTGATCGATAAAAATTTGTTTTAGAGTGCGTAGTTTTGAGGTGACCGTGCTCATGCGTAAAACGTGCAGCAGACAAGAAAAATGAAGCGAGCGCACCATACTTATTCTAAATTTATTAATATATAGTCTTCAGAGATTCGCGTTTTTGTTGTTTACACAGAGACCGTTTTCAAAAACGTGCACTTTGAAACTTTAAACTTTGCGTTTTCAGGCACCCGAAACGCCGTTGTTGTGTAAACAAACGGCCATAAAAAGTTTTAAGTATTTAGTTGAAAACGGGTGTCGTGTAGGCTAAACAGCCCCTTAAGCCAGGGACACACTTAACAACTGTAAGGCCGATTAAGAATGAAATTTGATACTTGACTGATCATGCCCACCAAGACAGAACTTTGCATTCAGCCTGTGTTTAAAATCTGCTTCAGTCGTTGAAAAGTCTGTAAGTGTGTTCAGTTCAGTCTTAGAATGTTTCAGCTAGTCGTTGTGTGTCCCTGGCATTAGTAGCGCCCCCCTGCTTCGAATTAAGATTGGTTAACGATTAATCGATTAATTGATCATTAATTACAATGATCGATTATGGGAATTTAATTGACAATTAACCTTACAATCTTTAACAATGTTTATCTGTTTTATTGATCCGTTTACTTTTTTATTTAATAAAAAAAATACAGTCAGCAAATCAACAACACTAAACTTCTAACATTTGTCAAATTAATTTCCAAGACAAATTTGAAGTAATGGATAATATAATGCCACTAAAGCGCTGAAGCCTCTGAGAGGAGAACAAAATAACAGATTTCATCGCAACGTCACGCAGCCAGGCAAATATCGAGCAATTCAGGTACGTAACATCTCCCTCAAGACACGCACGCACACACACACACACACACACACACACACACACACACCTATCTCCCCCTGCCGCTGTCTTTCTTCCTCACACCGCTTCACGATTACACACACACTCACTCACTCACTCACTCACGCACGCTCTCACACGCAAGCACACTTGCGCACGAGATCCAGAGGACGTTGACAATAATTCATGTTTTCAGAGCTCGCTCAGCCAGATGTGAACTTTGTCGAGCGGCGCCCTGAGCATTTGCATGGCTCAAAGTTAAATGCGCTTGAAAACTTCTCCAACTCTTTGCGTCATTGCGAAAGTTAATGACTGGCAATCACACAAACAGTGCGTGCATGAGCGCCGCGCGCTGACGGACTGCAGCAGTAAATCCCCGCGCGCTCTCAGTCTCCGCGGCGACATCAGCCTGATAATGTCCTCTCAGTGAACAATGAAGCGCACATTTTTGCCTAATCCCACCGCGATGGGTTGCACTAATCACCACAATTCACGAGCGACTAAACAGCAAATTGAAAATACATTTTAGAAACCCTTTATATTTTACAACATACCGTCATAATAACAACCACAGGGTTTTAGCAATGCACAGGTGTGCTGCCGGTAGACCAAAAGTTCCGCGTCTATAACATAACGCATCATCAACTACAATACCACCTGTCGTTACATGCTGGAGCAACTATCATAAACGTCATCGGCATCATAATTTTACTAGCACTTATTCAAGAAAGTGTTAAGTTTATGCAGCCCACCATAGCATTTAAATACGATTACAGTTTGTATCTTCAGTCAATTAAATGTAATTCTTGCGTTCTATTGAATTAAAGCAATATTATACTTCCTGGGCTGGGAAGCGTAATCGTGTTTCCATAAGAAAATAAAGCAAAATATCTGCTGCAACGAGTCAATATTGTCCAGTCGCTAGAAATATGTGTCGGATCTTAATTCAATTTGACATTAAAGCAGCACAAAAATACCTTTTGTCTAGACTCAATGATCTGAAACCTGGGTCTCTGCGGTGCCAGTGTACGGTCTGCAGCAGCACGACTGACAATGTACGGTACAATCATTCTCCCGTTCTCCCAGCCAACAAGATCGTTAGGAAGATGACATCCCAACTTTGAGCAGACTTCAACAAAGTATGATTCCCCCCCTTTCTATGTATCTGCATATTTGCAAACACTGGCCCCTTTTTTTATTCGCACCTACCAAGGCAGATCCGAGCAGAGGGGAGGGCTTCCACTGTCCGAGCGCCCCTTCTCCAAGCCTGTCGTTGAGATTGATGGCAAAAAGAAGGGAGAAAAAGCTTATTCTTCACTTCCAGAAATCATGTAGCCTTCGACCGAGCCGTGCGCGTGAGGAAGAGAATAGAGAATTATTGCTAAACGTACTTTCTGGGAAGCTGAGCGTGTGGGCTCACCAACCTTTCGATTCTCGCAATCCCACCTCTACATCCAGAAGAACATGCAAACACATTTCATAGATTTTTGGAGCTTCACGTAAAAACCGAACTGGACTTTCGGCGACGCTGAGACGCTGAGGAAAATACACAGATTAACAAAGACATTTCGCGTTACGCAGCGCCTCTTTTTGGCGACGTTTTAAATGTCGAAGCGTAACGTGTAGGGTGTTCCTCGATGTGCACGTACATCGTGAAAGATTTGAGGGTTAATGATACGGACGGAGAGTGTTGATGGCTCTGTCTCCCTTTGCACTGTGCAGCCTGTGATTTTTTTTTTCTCTCTCTAGGAGCAAAAGTTGATATGTCGTCATACCGCTTTAAGACTGAACTTCCATTCAACACATTCATATTTACCATCAAACAATGTCAGAAGGATGCACGTGGTGGCTGCATGACTTTGTAATCCTACTATTTGATTTCATTTCGAGATTTTTTTTATTATTATTTAACGGAATAAATTAGTATGGAATAATAAAGTATAAAAGTTTCAATCATGTTTTGCACTTTTTGAAACTTTGTTATGCAAATAATATAATATTAATATATATTTTGCATGAATTAAGATTTAGCTGGCTATCGGTAGAGCAAATTCTTCAGCGATACTAGACTAGTAACATCTTATTGGCTGCCATTTTAATTTTATGCATTGTGGGTCAATGACTTTTTGTCCAGATCTGAGGTTATTCAAAAATGCATTTCAGGGGTTTTTTTTTTTTTTTTTTTTTAAGTAAAAAAAGAAAAGAAAAAAAGACTCTTATACGATTAAAATGTTTATAATTTGTGATTTGTATGGTTTTGTAATTGTAAATATGAAAAAATATGTGAAATTCTTGTAAGTAGTCTGACGTAATCTTTTAATAGTAGGTTTCTTTACATTAAGCATTGTTTCATTATTAATATTTTAAAAACACAAAATCGATGTGATTTTGCCAATGTGTAAATTTTGCCAGTCAATGTGATATAATCAACATGCAAAAAGAAATGTTGTTGTCATGTGATGTAAATGTAATCATAACCCATCATGATGTCAATGTCATTACATTTTTAATCATATAGACCTATTACATATTTAGATATTTTTAAGGCATGTTTAGTCCAGGTTAAATTGAGTTATCTAATTGGGTTATTTTTATCTAATATTTTAAATACATTAGGGAAAGAAACGTTTATATATATATATATATATGACATAAAAGTATGTAATATATATATATATATATATATATCATACTTTTATGTCAGACTCGAATTAATATGACAGCAGTAGGCCTATATATATACTGTAAATACTTAAATACTTTTTAGGGATTACACCACTTGACATTTTTTGTTATTTTTATTATTTAAAGTTATATTAAATAATTTTGTAGAAAGTGGTCTGAACATAAAAAATAAAAATAAAAATAAACCAACTTGTATACAAAAATTATATTTCTAAAAACTAGACATTTTAGAATTTTTAGAACCATACGTTTTTAAAAGGATTTTCTCTTTTTTATAAACTCGGACTTTTTTATTTCTCGTTGACCCATGAAAATGTGAAAATGAAATGCAAACATATGAATAACATTTCTTTAAAGCACGCTTCTTCTTCTTTTTTTTCTTTTTTTTTTTTTAAGTGACGCAGAACACACGTTATACCGCTTTGAATTGTGTGGTCTGCTATGGTAAACAGGGGTCAGCTGTGGTCGTTCGGCTCCTGGTTTCGCTTAGTCCACTCCGCTTCTTTTGAATGTCCTGTCTGCTGGCAGGCGGCCAAACGAAGTGTGTGGAAATGACACCGCCAGGGCGGCAGAGATTTTCCTTCATTTCTCTCCTTCCCGATCGCAGACGGGCTGACATTGGCTAGAAAGTGGAGCAGCTCGTCAGGGACAATCAATGCGAATCGATCGAGCCGCGCGGGTTTGAGGCTCCGAGCTGGAAAATAACGCGCGTGCGAGTGAGAGAGAAAGAGAGAGAGAGCGCGCGAGCGAGAGAATGGGGAGGGGATGTGTTACCAATACTCACCTCTCTCACACACAAATATCGCCTTTACTAAAACCTTCACTTCATGGAAGGCACATCAAAGACAGTTTACTCCTGAAGCAAGGATATTTTATCATATTCATCAACATTAAAAGGATATTGTTTTCCCCCAGCTGTCAAAGCTAGCCAAACGACACGCCACTATGTGGCTTGGCTGCAGTTACAGGTTTACTTTAATATAAACACCGTGGGGTCCAAGAGTCTGAGACCACTATTAAAAAGCTTCCATTTTTGCTTGCTTATTGTGACAATATTATCATATTCATAATTTGAGTGAAAGGTTGAATTAAAACATTAATATTAATTTCAGAATTACTTAATATTTAGTAGGGTGAATTAAGGGTGATTGGGACAGTTTTTGAATTTCCACGTTGTGTAAGGTTTCTTGCCTAGTTTCCATAAATTAAAAAAATCTGCCAAACATAGGCTGATACTTTTGAAGATGTTACCTATCAATTTAAAGAGGAACCATTTAGGCTAGGTGTTTGGGACAGCACATCTTTTCATTGATTTAGGCTAGTGTACGCATATTTACTGCACAAGTTAGTTTATATGATATAATTTCACATGCTAGATTTCCTTTTTCAGTTCATCATTATTAAGAGTCCAAACTTTATTTCTCAATGTTTATAAATACATCCCTAATTCATACAGAACACAACATGAAATTGAGGTAAAAGAAGTTTAACCATGCACAGTTTTTTGATGGAAAGATGAATATGGTGTATTACTACAACAAAAGCTGCCATATTCACTCAAGTTGTGGATGGATGGGACAAAATAAAAACAACCTAACATGACATTAACTCAGTTTTTACTGATTTGTTGCAGTAGTGCATCATTCATGTTCCATTAAAGGTTTGATCAATATAGTAGCTATGACAATTTTATGACCTTATCATGAAAACTAGCTAAAACCTATGTCATTTTCCCCACTTCATGCATTTCAGGGTCAAAATTATTTGTAAAAGCTATGTGAGATTATCAAATAATCTCCAATAAGGGCATTCAGTTTTGATTATTTGGTCTTACAGCTAGGGCTCAGCAAAAAAAAGTTTTTATTTTCACTCATAGACGAATAATCTCTGGACAGTTACACTGTCTCATTTGACCCTACGTCACAATCCCTTAAAGGGATAGTTCACCTAAAAATGAAAATTCTGTCATCATTTATTCACCCTCAAGTTGTTCCAAACCTTTCTTTTAGACATTTTAACCAAACAGTTGATGGACCCCATTGACTTCCATAGTATGGGAAAAAAAATACTATGGTAGTCAATGGGTTCCCATCAACAATTTGGTTACCGACATTCTTCAAAATATCTTCTTTTGTGTTAAGAAAGAAATTCATACAGGTTTGGAACAACTTAAAGGTGCAGTAAATGACAGAATTTTCATTTTCAACTATCCCTTTAATTCACCCTCCACATCTTTTTTGCTTTAATGACAGCAGCACTTGAGTTGCAACAAAACAACTCTGTAGTTTTGTCTAAAACTCGATGATCTTCAGCATGATTTGAAATGTTCCAAAGAGAATCTAATGCTTCAGTGAAAGTATGAACATCAGACCATCCAAAAAGGAGTTCACATGATCAATGACACAAATTTGCTTATTAGTGAACTAGTTCAAAGGCTTGCACATATCTTATTCTTTTTATATCATAATTGTTATTTGTTTGAATTTTTTCAAAACACTACTAAAACTTTGTAGACATTATGTCACATTTGCAATATTCCTTGAATATCAATGGCCTTCATAGATCTGGACATTGCATCATGAAGGTCTCATGTTATATAGTCTTTAAGCTGCCTTCATGTGCTATTGGAAATGTCCTACTTCAGAAGTCGTGACTTTCGCTTCAAGTGCTTTGATGTTGGAAAGAACAGAAATGGCGGACACCAGGTTTAATCTTGCCTATTTACTGGGAAAATCTAAATGATATTTAGCATCCCATTCATTGACAGCAATATAAACATTCAAGGGTATCAAAATGATCCCAGAGTTTCCCAGTTGTAAATACGACTTGAGAGGGTTCATGTCCAATTTTTGACTAGGAAACTTGTATTTAAGTGAAGGTAGCGTAAATGTCAAAGTGTTCTGACAATATATTCTTTCACAATACATGTATTTCAGTCAGTGCACTACAGCTAATTATCACTAATAAACAGCGTATGAATTGATCTACAAGACAATCTTCTGCCGTAGAGATACCCAATGTATTTGGGTAATATTCAAAAACATCTTGGTATAGTAACACTCTGGTAATGCCATAGCAACTATGTAGTGATGCCATGGTAACGTTGGCAAAATCTCTTTTGCCAAGAAAAAAAGAACAAAAATGAAAAAGTGCTGGTAAATTAATGGTGATTATATGGGAACTGTTTGACACAGTGGTAATGACATACATGGAATAGGCTATAAGGTAACTGTGTGAACAGCAATAGCTCTGTGAAATGCTAAAATGTCATTAACTAAAATATTAATGTTAATAATTAATGTCTCATTTAGCTATTATGTGTATAATACATCTCATTTAGTCAATTTAATAAGCTGTTGCTAAGCAAAAAGTTTTGGCATAGGCTACGAAACTGTTTCATTATTAGCTCTCAATAGCCTACAGAACATCAACAATACAGATTCTTCTCAGTTCAGAAAAAATATATCTAGCATGTACAGGGGCCACTGTTTTCTAATCCAGGTTTGCGCTGCGTTACACGGGTTGTCTAAGTTTGACAATTAGCTTTTGTTTCACTGCTGACATATTTTCGTGGTCGTGGGCTGACACGCACGGGTTTCGTCAGAGAGATAAGCGCACAATGGACGCATCCAGTCCCTCACTGACGGGCTGGCGTGAATAAATTGGACACGCATTGCTTCGTAATCCCCTGAGTGTCTCTATGGCTCTGGCAAAGTGCCTGGCCTCACCGTATCTTACATTAAGCAGACGTCAATCCGTTCGTCCTCCTTTCGCTTTTGAAAATCACTTCCATGTCGAAGTGCCTGACCGCTTTCTGTGCCTGGGCTCCACCAGCTCTCAAGTCCTCCAGAAGAAACAGGTCCAAAAGAGGGGGTAGGGGCAGAAAATATTATCCGACAGTCCGGCATTGGTGATGACTGAAACTGATTATAACGACAACGTATAATATAGGCCTACGTGTGTTCAACGGTAGCATGAGCAAAATAATTTGATAAGAATTTCTGTTCCTCGTGCAACCCAAAGTATTTAAACAGGCCTATAACGTGAGCAAACTATCAGCCGTAAAGAAGTTTTAATCAAAACACTTAAGTTTTGTCATATATTTATGATGTGTAATTTTATCTATAAATGCGTGATCAATAATGGAACTACTTATTTAATCAAAAAGTTATAGGCTATATATATATATATATATATATATATATATATATATATATATATATACACAGGGTTCAGCCACTCTTTTGAGCAACAGTTGTGAATCCAGCAAGTGGGCCTAAGTGAATTATCAACCAATCAGGCTGGTGTATAACGACC
The DNA here is from genome assembly GCF_965113295.1 of Leuciscus leuciscus. NCBI lineage: Eukaryota > Metazoa > Chordata > Actinopteri > Cypriniformes > Leuciscidae > Leuciscus > Leuciscus leuciscus. The sequence goes on along the minus strand of NC_138740.1, from coordinate 19,615,171 downwards.
CCAGTGGTGAAAATCATGTTTTTATTGTTGTTTATGTCAATGTTGTGTTTTTAATTTGCTTTGAGACAAACCATGTGCAAATTCATAAGTCAGCACCATTGCTGAGTATTTTCTCTTTAAAACTGCAGTGATCTTAAGACAGTCTCAAAAACGCTGTTTGAAATGGCTGGTGTTTCTTATGTCACAAACTACCTTGTTGTAACCAATCACGTCAACATGTGGGCGGGCTTTAGCATATCATTAACTATGCAGTGGTCTCAAGAGAAACCAGGTTATCCTGGTATATTTTTCTGTTGATAAGAAAAATCAGGGACGTTTAGCAATATAGCGGGTGAATTATGCATATTATGTATATGTCGAGGTGATGAACTATATTCCTTTCTCTACTAACGTTCTAAGTTGTTCAAATGCTGTTTTATAAGAGACGTCACGGACAATTGTGCGACAGGTATGATTCAGTTTACGACACTTCTCATTCATTTCTATGGTATCCGCAAACAGTGACTGACTGTCGCACAACTCTGAATGAAATGAAATGACCTCAAGGCTGTAATGTGATTACTTATCAAGGCACACGTGATCCAAGTTAGCCGTTACACTTTCTCCAATGGACCCTCGTATCTCCCAATAAGACAGCTGCGTCACCGTGGCGCGACAAAGGCCGTCCCAATTGCACGACGATAGTTTTCCCAATTCGAAGGCTCCTTCAAATGCGGCTTCCAAATGTGTCCTTCGTTTCCCGTGAAATGAAGGATACAACAGATGGATCCTTCGTTGCCTTGCCTACCCCAGAATTCATTGTGCGCCACTGACGACAGGATTTTCTTTAGAGGCATTGCCAAATTACACTTTTAAAAGGATTTATTGTCCCATTTAACAACCCTCCCACCTTCGTGGCCTTCAAAGGATGCAGCCTCTGAATTGGGACACAGCTCATCTCTGATTAGGAATTCAAAACTGTTGTGATTGAGAGGAGGCGGAGACTAATTTGCATATTCAGATATTTCAGCATTTAAGATTGACCTCAGCTTTTCGTAAGAATTGTGAGGGTAAGAAACTGACATTGAATGAGACTGATAGAGATTGACCACATGGGATCAGAACCGATGCATGGCATGTGCGAAGTGTACATCCTCTCTTGAAGGGCCTCGCAATTTAGGGTGCCTCGTCGTGATCACAAGTTTTAGTCTTTAGTTCTTTGTAAATGAAATGCTGGTTAATCTGGATCATTTTTTAAGGCAGTATAGATGCCAATTATATTCCACAATCATGAGCTTTTGGTAGGTGTTTTAATTAGTTCTTAAAAAGTAAATTAATTTTAAAAAACGTAATTTTTTCCAACCTATAATTCAATTTCTAGCCATGAAATAAGCCTTTAAGTTATTAAACATTTGCTTGGATATGACTAAAGCACACTATTATATGACTAAAGCGTATTTGTTCTATATTATTAGACTGAAATGACATCGTTCACACAGCAGTGGAATATGGTTGTTCTGTTAAATTGATAAGGTTATGTTCACACACAGTTCATTATTAATGAGAGCATCAACAGCATTTTATTACCCAACTAAAATTACTGGGCACTTAAAGTAACACTTTTTGTTACACAGAATGTAAAAAAATTCGCAAAAGTATTTTCTTCCTTATTGTGACGTATCAGAGTAACACGCTTCTCTATCAAGAAAAAAAATTGGACTTGATTTTGTCCTTGGGGAATTGGTTGAATCGATGGCTGCGTCTGAAATCGCATACTCTCTTGAATAGGTACTTATTTTGAATAAGTAATTACTTCGCGGCCACTAAAAAAGTAAGTTCTATATAGTGTGAATGTGTGTAGTATATTAATGTAATTTGGACGTGTACATTTTCCATGCTGTCATTATTATGTGACCAACTGGCATCATTTACGTCGCTTCACTGCCATTCACAAATCCTCTCCTGTGGCCTCATGGGATAGTAAAGTGTCCATCATGCAAGCTGAAGAATCTCGCCGGGAGTAGTAGGTCATCCGGGTACTTTTTGCCAATGACTGTGAATTCAGACATACTTCTTTTGTCACATACTGTTTTTCACCTATTATATAAGGAAGGTATGTAATGTGGAAGTATGTGATTTCGGATGCAGCCAATGTATTGTTGTGGTTTACTATAGAGTAGTGCAGGAATGACATTTTTGTAGGCCAAAGCACAAAAATTAGTTTGCATTTTAGCACTTCTGGTTCCGTCGTCCTGAAGTCAATGGGGTGTTTTGAATGGGTTTTTGGTTAAATGTTCGAAATAAGGTCTGCGGTGAACAAGCTCTATATAGATTCACACTTTATTCTAAGATATAAAAGCTTCGGTATTTTTTTTATGCTTTTACATGTCTTAAGTAAGTTACCAAGTGTGTGTCCTAAAAGTGACAGCAGAATGGAAAATACCGAGCTGCCTGTTTGGCTGAACATTGGCTGAAAAAGAATGAGTGCTATAGTAGGGAGCAGCAATGCGTGACACAGGAGAGTTGTGGTGGGCGCGCTCGCCCCGGGGCTACGGCCACACTCAGATCTTTGTTGCATTCAGAGAGAGAGAGAGAGAGAGAGAGAGAAAGGGGGGAGGTATTAGTTTTACTTTGCCCACTGCTTCCCACTCCAGTCCAGCTGCTTATAACTAGCACCGCAGGAGTGCCCCAGAAGACTTTCCGAAAAAAGAACTGCCAGAGACCGAACAGAGAAAGATGTCCGGTTTCGCAGAAGCTCAGGAATGTTGGGAGCTGTGTGAGATTTCCAAACAAACACCGCAGTGCTGCTCTCTCCTCTCTGCCCCGAGGCACAGCCCTGCACTCCTTTACATGCTCACCTCCCACCGCCGCCTCAGCACAACAAGCTCCCCATCATTCTGAATCATCTGTTCTGCTAATGCGTCATTTGTGCGGTTGTTTTTCAAAGTTGCATTGTTGCTTAACGCATCTCTCGTCTCCTCTAGACTGTTTCTAGCCCCCTTTATCCAAAGTGTTGGATTACGGGACACACTTTGAGACTCCCTCTGCGTTCAAGAGCATATGGCTCTGTGAAAAGCCGCCCCTGAAAGGATGACAGTGAAAAGCTTGTGCTATCTCTCTGTCTGTGACCCAGTAGTATAAGAGCAAGAGAGCTCCATCTGAGCCATGCAGCATAGAGATCCGTCTTAACACTGGCAGGCAAAAGTGAATTAGGGGAGGAGAAACTCAAGAGCCAAATGACTAGGACTGTCATCAGAGGAACAGGTGTGGCCTCATACTGATGTTTTCACATGAGATGCTGGTGAGGCAGATCCGCTAGGGTACAATGTAAAAATGTTTGGATCTCACCAGGGATTCCTGAACATGAAACATCAGCCCAACTGCGCATGTTGAAGTGTCAAAATGACTAGAACAGATGCATAATGATGTAGGAAAAAAGGAATCTAGCGTTCTCTAGTCATTCGGAGAAAGAACGTATGAGAAAAACATACAATGAAAGATCACCATCTGGTGGTCATTTGGCTATATTGTGTAGGCCTATACTTAATAGAACAAGTAAGCGTGTTTTTTTTCTATTACTTTCACTTATTCCATAGTTTATTATGCAGAAGCAACTAGGCCTATAGGTAGGCAAATCCCTGATATGTATTGACAGTGAATGTTTGCTTTCGCATGAGTCATAAATCCAGAAGTGATTTAGATCGGATTATTCTGAAGTCACACAGTTAATGCTTATCAATGTTGCTAGTTTCTGTCTTAGCACTATCCTTTTGGGGATAGTTCACCCAAAAATGAAAATTCTGTCAATAATTACTCACCCTCAAGTCGTTCCAAACCCGTAAGACTTTCGCTCATCTTCGGAACACAAATGAAGATATTTTTTATGAAATCTGAAAGCTTTCTGTCCCTCCATTGACAGTCTACGCAACTACCACTTTCAAGCCTCAAGATAGTAAAGACAACATTTAAGTAATCCATGTGTTCATCGCCATAGTAACTTGTGCTCCACGGCTAACCTGCTCCGGGGCAGGTTATGTTCCAGGTAAGAGATCTCAAACCGAAATTGGACCAATCAGCTGTGAGCAAAGTGACACATGTCTGATGCGATAAAGTCACTCCCCCTGTTTCTACTCCAATTTAGATGTTACTACATAGCAAATGATTTTTAAAGATTTATTTATGTAATTATTTTATCCATACAATTTTAGTTTATCAATTATTATGCACTTAGTTTAAATGAATGTAAACATATAAAGTTAATATAAATAAGCTTTAGAATCATAGATAAAGCTATAAAATGACTACATGTGAACTTAAATGTTCACATCTCTCTATATACCCATATCAACTAGGCCTATATAAACTAACTTCACAACTTTTACTTGCACTTTACTTGCACGTTTTAGTTGTCCTCTTTCATAGACAGCTCTTCTTGCTGTGTAAATTTGTTTAAATTCTTAATATTTTTCAATCTCGTAATATTCTGCAGAAGAGAAAAGTGAATTGTAGTTTCACTGTTCCACAGCATGTGATTGGCTGTTGGCTACTGATGTCACACTTAAACCTCAAAGGATCAAAGCCTGAGTTGACAGAGAAAGTTGATGAACAGTGTCATGGTACCAACAAAGCCTGATTGGATTGGTTTTGTTTTGTCAATTCGAAACTAATCCTGTAACCCTGAGTTTGTTTAAATTCCATCATGGTACGGGCCCCTGCTCTCACGTCAGCACAACACGCATGCGTCATGGTGCTCTCGTGAACGCGTTTTGGAGATTCATCTTTTGTAAATAAATTGGTAAATTAAGGTTAAACCACTGGAGTCACATTGATTACTTTAATGTTGTCTTTACTACCTTTCTAGTCCTTGAAACTGGTAGCTGTCAATGGAGGGACAGAAATCTCTTAGATTTCTTTCAAAAGATTTCATTTGTTTTCCGAAGATGAACAAAAGTCTTACAGGATTGAAATGACATGAGGGTGAGAAATGACAAATCAGCATATTAGAATGATTTCTGAAGGATCATGTGACACTGAAGACTGGAGTAATGATGCTGAAAATTGACTTTATCTCATAAAAATTGACTTTATCTCATAAACAATCATGACTGCTGTTTGGTGCTTCTGCTACTTTCAATGTTTGGCGGGTGTTTGTGGCACATTTGAGTGAAAAATACTATTTCTAATATCTGTTTGAATCTGTACTTCAGTATGCTCTGAACACACAGTGTACAAATCAACTTGAATGTGGCAACAATGAATATTACTGCAATGTGGTGGTGAATGTGGCTTGAAACTCAGCAGCTGAGTTTGTGCTCGCATAACTTTAGCCTGCCCTGACCTCTATGGGAAGAATAAGGTATTGCATAACTCTAGAAATGCACAAACAGCTCAGCCCTCTGAACCAATGGGAGTTCCCTGCAGCTGTTTTTCACCAGTAAGGAAAATAATGTGATGATCACATTCACATATCAGCCTTAGCTGTTGTTTAACTTTTTATTTATCTTACTAAATTTACCATACCATTACCTCTGTCCATTACTAGCCTACCGTACATTCTGTGATTTTGATTATTGCATTTTATGTAATTTTTGTTTAATACCACAGTTTTTTGTGAAGTACCAATAACAGTAATAAGTTGTATTTTTCAATTTTGGTTGAATCTCCATATCCCTGCTAAATAATTTTATTTTTTTTTATTTAAAAAAGAGAGAAAAAAACAGCTTAAACCAAGTTGGTTTGCTCATCTTAGCTGGTCTGTTGGCTGGTTTAAGAGTGGTTTGAGGGCATTTTTCATCAACTCTTGTGTTAATAGGCAACACTGAAATACCATATGTAGCTTACTACAATCATTTAAACAAAAGTCTTTTGCCTTATGTCTCTTTTTTTACACATAGGCTACCAAATTATCAGTTTTAGTAATTACAGTATACTGTAAAAAAAAAATAAAAAAAATACTGTACATGTTTTTACATTGCTTTAACTCATCAAAATAAGTCAAGCAATTTTTTACTCTTTTTATGTTATACAAGATTCAACTCTTTTTTTTAAAACAGGTTTAATGTAATTTAAGTTGAAATAACTTAAACATCCAATTTGATAAAAAGTTTAAGGCAGCAACTACTTTTACAGTGATGAACAAAAACATATTTTAGATTGTCACAATCGTTTATAAAGTATTCATAACTTTTGTTTAAAAATATACCACATCCATTAAACTATTCTGTATTTTGAATGCCTTAGTTATTATTACAGACAGTTATAGTGGCATATAATTGTGATCATTATCCAACTCCCGTTTAAAATAGCACTCAAACTCCGCGTTACCAGCTAACAATTTTTGGTTCCCAGAACGTTCTGTGAATGTTTTTGCATTGCTTTAACTCATCAAAATAAGTGAAGCAATTTGTAACTTTGGAGCTGCTGATGGAGGCGATAGAGAGAAGGTTGTACAAGATTCAACTCATTTTTTTAAAGGAACACTCCACCGTTTTTTGAAATAGGGCTTATTCACCTTCTTTCCTACATTTAGATAGGTGGGCAAATGCATTTTTGTCTCAGTGCATGCATTGTTTTAGTTTGACAGGGTTGGCGCTAGCTTAGCTTAGCATAATGAATGGAATCCTTTGTTGCCAGCTAGCATGTCCTGAGTAAAAGTGATATAAAAAATAAAAAAACCCACCTAATTACTTCTTGTGGCCTGCGTATTCACAACAAGTACAAATAGCGATGCAGATTAACACTAGGCGATTTCCTATGCAGATTTTGACTTGGGACTATATTAGGGGGAAGCACAGGCGAAGCACTGCTATTTGGGCGCAGAGATATCACGCCCAAGTAGCAGTGCTTCGCCTGTGCTTCCCCCTAATATAGTCCTTAATATATAAGCCAATATCTGCCTAGGAAATCGCCTAGTGTTAATCTGCATCGCTATTTGTGCTTGTTGTGAATACGCAGGCCACAAGAAGTAATTAGGTAGGTTTTTTTTTTATATATCACTTTTATTCAGGACATGCTAGCTGGCAACAAATGATTCCATTCATTATGCTAAGCTAAGCTCACGCCGACCCTGTCAAACTAAAACAATGCATGCACTGAGACAAAAATGCATTTGCCCACCTATCTAAATGTGGGAAAGAAGGTGAATAAGCCCTATTTCAAAAAACGGTGGAGTGTTCCTTTAAGTCATTTTAATGTAGCCTAATTTAAGTTGATTATACTTAAAATAATAATAATAATTTACAGTGATAAACTAAAACTTTTTTTTTCTTTTTTTTTTGGGTGGAAACGATTGTCGCGATCGTTTTTAAAGTATTCACAACATTTGTTTCAAAAAAATATACCACATCCATTGTAACTATAGGCATACCTTAAAATATTCTGTATTTTTAATGTTTTGGTTATCACAGAACTTTCCCCTAACCTACCCGTAACGTTCTATCAATCTATTTTCATCATATATTAATAAAACTCACCACTCCTAATGATGGTATAGTGGGACGATGTCACACATGATACGGGACACATTCGTCCAGAGCAGACCTGAGTTGCATTTCAACTTGATTATCAGTCATGACGATGAGCGAGCGACGCCTTCTCGGGAAAGCCCTTCACCTCCACCTGATGGCAGCATCACGCAGCCCCTTCACCCGGGTGCGTGCGTGGGAGTTCCCCGCTTCGCCATGTCGGGGTGGTGCAACGCGCTGAAAGGATCTCCCGAGCGCTCTCTCTCTCTCCCCCTCTCTCTCTCTCTCTCTCTCTCTCTCTCTCTCTCTCTCTCTACCGCCCCCACCCCATCAGCAGCTCCATCCTCCCCCTCACGACAGTCTCAGTCTCAGCAACAGCAGCAGTATCGTCCTCCTCCACCCTCTCCAGCATTATCCGGCGGTGAGACACGGAGTAGACGCATCCAAGTGATGCCACTGCACCAACCGAAAACACGCCGAGAATAAAGCGCTTCTTCTGCGAGGAGGGAGAAACACATTCGCCTGGAGACATCCACTGCCCATGAAGATGTCTAACGCTGACATGGTCTTGAACTCCACCGATCGGATAGTGAAATGTAAGTGCATAATTTCCCCCCCTCTCTTCTACCTGCATCTTTCATTTGTGACCAGTGTTAAATATGGATGGCGTGCCATTATTTATGTGCCGTTTCTTAAAATGTTGTCACAGCTAATCAAGACGTTTCGATCGCATTTATTAATGTTTAGGACTGAATGGTTTTGAGATGCGAGATTGTTGCGATGGTTTGATGTTAATTGAGTCGCGGGCAGGAAGAGGGAGATGTGTTAAAAAGGCAGATCCAGTGGAGGCGGTGATGCAGCAGGATTTTAGGTGGCATCACGCAGCTCTTCCTGTATTCTTCAGAGATAATGAAGCAATAAGGGTTTTCAGTTCGTTTTTAGCTGTTTGCTTTCAGGGGGAAGCCTCCAGTCTGAAGGTAAATCATTCGAGCTGGAAACTGTCACGCCCCCGTTGCGTCTGATTGATTTTCTTACATTTACTGGTCACGTATCGCACATTCATATTCTCACAGGAACATAAAAGCAGAGACTCAATACACGCGTCCCGGTCTTATATAGAAACTACACTTCTGTTTAATTGAAGGTGCATGCAGTAATTTTTTTCTAAAAAGGCTTGAAAGGTTGAGAAATAATATTAACGTAACACACACACACGCGCGCGCACACTCAATTTATGTGTTTTTTCACTTGAAGCAAATGAAGTCTTTTCCTTTATTCTCTTGTCAGAGTGCACTAGAATGCTTCGTTTGCATGTTAAAATCACACAAATTTGATGTCCCCAGATGCCCCCCGCCCCCCGGTTTCACAGACATGGCTAGTCCCAGACTAAAATGCATGTTTGAGCTGTTTTTACTGAAAGCAACTTGCACTGACATATCTTAAAATATGCACAATCTCAAGATGCACACTTCTCTAAGGCATGTTTATAAAAAGCTACTTAAATTGAATTAAGGCTTTATCCTGGTTTAATCTAAACCCTGTCTGTGAAACCAGGCCACAGAGAAACATGAAAAAAATAAAAGCTACACAAACAGCTTCTGTAGGGTCAGCAGTTAAACTTAGTGCATCCAGGCCAATAGGTGTCAGCATACAGTCTTAAACCACTAGTAGTATTGGGATGAGTAAAAGCATAAATGTAAACAACAATTTACGGAATGTAGGCCTACCTTTAATCCATTTCTGTCTTCGAAGTTAAGAAACATAAATGCTTGAGTATTTAATTAGACATGTATTTTCTTTTAAAGGGATAGTTCACTCAAAAATGAAAATTGTGTCATCACTTACTCAACCTCGTGTTGTTCTAAACCTGTATGGGTTTCTCTGTTCTGTTGAACACAAAAGAAGATATTTTGAAGAATGTCGGTAACCAAGCAGTTGATGGACCCCATTGACTTCCATAGTATTTTTTTTCCCCCACTATGGAAGTCAATGGGGTCCATCAACTGTTTGGTTACCGACATTCTTCAAAATATCTATTTGCATTACTTGGGGTGTTTGCTTGCATTGATGCGATATCATCTGGCCCTGCCATGACAGATAATGGATAACTTTTTACATTTGTACTATCATGGATTCTCCCTTCTCCTCTGAGGTCTGATCCTTTTGTCGATTGGCTCCATTGATGGATATATTATACATTTTATAATACTAATAGGTTTGTGTAGAATTGCAGACTCTGGAGGTATTCAGCCTCCTCAAAACAGTCAAACCCCAATGCTGGTCTGTGTCTTGTGTGTTTTTGTGTGTGGTTTTTTTGCACAAATTAACACTTCAGCCTAGCTGGTTGATTTGAATTGCAAAAATCTGTGGGCCTGTGAACTTTTGAAACAATTTAATTTGCATGCTAATGTGGCCACATTTGAATGTGTTTTCTACTGTGTTGTTTTGATAAAGAGTATTAACACTTTAAACACCCCTTGTGTCAAAGACATACAGTAGTTCACCCAAAAATGAAAATTCATTCATCATTTACAGACATCCCACTTCTCCCGGAAGGTCCTGGAGTCTCCCGCATATTGATGGCGGCTCCCTGATTATATACAATATCCCATAAATCGAGTGTGTGTGAGAGAAGCCCTGTTTCCACCTGATATTAAGATGTGTTTTTGGTCTGATCTCAAATGGTCAGCCAAAACATATTACCGTTTTCACCTGGTATTATCATGCTTTTCAAATGTGTCTTCTGTTACCGCTTGCGTTTGGCTTTTATTTTACACTACATCACTTTCACATTTGCCGCACGAATACTAATGAAGGAACAAACTCGTGTTACGTGGCTTACGCGAATGAATATGATAACTATAATATCATATAATAGGCGTATAATATAACAGTAGGTAGGGATGCACCGATATGAACATTTTGGCCGATACCGATAACCGATAATTATTTACATTTGAAAGCCGATAACCAATATATTGGCCGATAAATTTAAATCCAACATTTTTATATAATTTTTGAGAGCCTGATTACAAAAACAAAAGTCTCACCATTAAAAGCCATGTCCCAAATACTTCAATAAATCAAACCTATACAGTACAGTAGCCTTGTTTGAATCAGTGTAAGTTTTAAAATTAATTTTACTCTCCTATAGCCCATATGACAGACTTGCACTGCACATGTTGCACTTAACTGGATTTTTTCAAAGTGATTCCAATCATATTTCAAGCAATTTAAAACTATCATAGCAAACAGTGCGCATCTAAAGTGTCTCAGCTGAAGGAAATAATACATTATTAATCGGCTTTAATATTTCGGCCAAATTTTCTTATCGGGTCGATAACATTAAAAAGGATCATATATCGTCCAATACCAATATGGCGGCCGCTATATTGTGCACCCTAATAATAGGCCTATAATATAATATTCTGTTGTAATTCAATGTTCATTTTTTGGTGCCATCTTCCGGGTGGGATGTCTGATTTACCATTCAAAACTCATATGACTTTAGTTTCTTCTGTGGAGCATAAAAGGAGATGTTAGGCTGATTTAGGGCCTGAGTATTGTTCATAATCGCACATATCACCCTGAAGATCATTTAACTTATTCAGTTCTGATTTGTTGACATGAATATTTTTGGCAGAACATTTGATTTTTATCTTCCTTTGAATGCAGAATCTTGTGACAAGGGCCATTAAAACTCCGGCTTTGATATAAGTCATCTGACCTCTCTAAAAGTTAAGGTTGAATTAGTCATTGCCACACGTAATGAGTCATAGCAGTGACCCCCCTCTCCCACGCAGCGGCTACCTCATAGAGGTAGTTTAGATCTGGCCGTTTTAGCCGTAATGCCATTCTCTGAACTACCCCTGTCTCCTCTCCCCCTTATGTATAAATGAGGGCTTTTATCATCAACAAAATGCATCAATAAATAACCACATCTTAAATCCCAGTGATGAGGTTAGCTAAGCATTCATATTTAGCAGTGTGCAGCTTGCAAATACAGTAGAGAAACAAATAATGTGTCTCTGCATAGAATCCCCACAGCGACGAAGCAGGATTTCATAAAACAGTGCATGGTGTGTCATTTGCAGAGTTTCATTTACTAAGTGCAACTAGAGTTAGGCCTTTCATTTCTGCACTGGCATAATGGATTTTATGGCGCTTTCCATTTAGCGTTTTGATATGCTGGTTTATCGTCTCGTCTTTTTATATGCCAAATCATTATATTGTACCCGCACTGCTAACATTCTCAAACTCGTTTCATGCTTGCTAATGAATAAGGCCTTTTGATATTTCACAAATGCAAACTCCAGTTCATTTACATTCTGAAAAACATTTACAGATTTGCAAAGGTGATAAGTTCAGACAAACTTGGGATATCATGACGCAGAAGCTGAACATCGTGGCTGTTCTGTGGTTGTATTAATTCTTTACAATTTACACAATTATTATTATTATAGTATAATTAATACTATAGTTTATTTAATATTTTTGTTTAGTGTTTATATATTCATATATTATAATAGAATATATTTATATTATAAGGACTGCATCTTTTACATGCAGTAATTGTTTTATAATAATAACATAGTTCTCTTGTTAATATTATCTTCCTTATTATTACAATGAAATCTATTTAATCTCTTGAGTCTTACATTTTCACTTAAAATTGAAAGAACACATTGTCCATAATTTGAAATAAAGTTATGTCTGCATTATTATATATCCTTTATTTTATATATATATATATATATATATATATATATATATATATATATATACACATAATATAATGAAATATTAATGTAATTAATAATAATTAATAATATATAAAAACGATAACAATATAAAGATTCAGTGAATATAAAGAGATGATTCTTGCAAAACAAACCCAGACCCCCCAAAAAGAGATCAGACTTATAACTTACATTGATCACATGAAGCATGTTTTTCCTGCACTTTTTTATTGTTAGTCTATATGTCTATATACAATGTGTCAGAAGGGCACACAACTGTACTTACAATATTACCTTATTTACCAAAATTCTGAGGTATAGCAATACTAATGTATCACAATTACACTGCTTAATACTATGACTGAAGATTAATTCTCTATTTGAATGTCTACTGAGAGTGAATGAGTCAAATTAGCATTTTGTTTTACTTGCAAAGTCATTTTAAACAAATTGATTGATACAGACTCTATCGAATCAATTAGGCACAATATTAAAAGTTGATGTAGATAGTGTTTCAGAGCAGTTTAATGTAGTTATCAGGCAGAGAAGAAAGACAGCATACTTCAAACTTACAGCATGTCAATCAGTGCCTTAAAAGTGTCTTAAAGCCCAGAAGAGGAAGGTCAAGTGTTGCTTCAGCTTCTGAATGCCCACTTGCCCACTCGTGGTTCTGGGTTGCCTACATGCCAGGCTTAGAACGGCCTACTTTAGTGAGTCCAATTCTAGGACATTAACTGTGTTAGTTCTGATGGGGCTTGGTGAGCCACATGGGGCTCAAGAGGTATTGTCAGGATATAAACGGGACACCCAGAAAGGTGAGTCACCTAGCGGAGGTGGTTCTCTGGGTCATGTTCTGATTAGGACATATGGAGATTACTACAATTAGTGTTGTTACAATGCTGTTGACCTGACATGGTCATGCTTACAGCTAAGAAATGTTGCCGAGTAAGCTGTGCTGTTGTTTCTACTGTGACAACCAACTTTGCTTTGAAAGTCATAGTGTAGCAAGTATATTTTCTAGCTAAAAGAACACATTACATTATTTCATTTTATGGGGAAAAAACAAATGTTAGTTATGCTTGAACCATATCAGTTACTGGCTGATATTACATATTTTTTAATGATCGGTATTGGTTGATATTGGATATTTAATTGTGCAAAAATGTGCATGGTAGTTTCCTCTATTTGTACATTTAGATTACCTTGAATGTCGTTAAATAATTGGTTTTTAGTGTTTTGTTTTTAATTCATTTGGATAAATGATTGCCATTTGTCGGTTATCGGCCATAACATTAAATTAATTATCATCATATGGGGATTGGCCAGAATTTTAATATTGATGCATCCCTAATCACTGCTATAATGCTCGGGTGTTGTGGGTGGTTGCCAAGGCTTTACAGTTGCTATGTTCTTAGATTCATTTTTAGGGCATTCACTAAACGGTTGCTATGATTTTCTGTGGCCAGTTGCAAAAACTGCTAAGACTAGTCTTAACAGTTTGTCATCTCATTTTTTTAAGACTGGCCATCATTTTTTAGTCAGTTACAAAAAACGGTCAACGGTGAAGTACAACATGTTCCTGGATCAACATCTTTGTTGATCATGGAACAACATTCCAATCAACCAATCAGATTTGAGGGCCATGTTAACAGTTTATGTCAAGTTTAGGCTTACAACCAGGGTTAGGTGCTTCTACATCAGTTTTATTCATCTATCATCTATTCATCTCAGGGATAAGTTATGGGTAGTGTTAGATTTAGAGGTAGGGAGAGGGTTAGGACAGGAATGTTGTTCCAGGATCAAAATTCGAGAATCTTATTGCTTAGAAAAGTTATATCACTCCTCATCAATAAAACATAATTTGAGGTACCATTCATGTCTTGCAGAACAAACAATGTCAATATTTAGAGTTAATATTTAACTAACCCCTAGTATGATCAATATAGCATTTTTGGTTGAGTTTATTAAACCCACCCAAACAAATGCTCTGTCATTTAAGCTTCGGTTTCTTTGTCGGTTGATTCAAATAGCTCAGCATTGAGCCTTCTCTGGCCACAATGTTGCGATTTCCCATATTCATCGTATACATTTTTAATGAGTTAATAAGCCTGTGTTTTTCCTTTGAATTAGTCTGATCCCTTGGGCTATTCATTGAGTGATCATCCAGAACTGTTGTTCAAGCAATAAGCTCAAAGCAAAATATGAGCATAATCTGATAGAGATGAAGGAGTCCATTCAGAGGCAATGGTGGCAGGTGCACAAGGGTGGATGGTGGTAAGGTGGAGTAATTACTGACAGAATTAAAAGAGACGAGATGGATGTCGGGGATCTGCTTGCCTGATATGTACATGCAGGCTTTATATAGTAGTGTGGGTGAATTATTTAAGCATTGGGTTGCAGCAATGTTTCAGTTCACATGGCTCTTACATAACAACACTTCCCTAAGGTCTACTGATGAGATGGAGAAGAGGAGGGAGATGAGGGAATAAAGAAGAAAAGATGAAAGAAAGGATGAACAATCTTAATGCCTATTCACACCAATGTGAATATTCAGTAAAAGGACAGTGTTGAATAAAAACAGTAGGTTCCTATAGGCTTGTTCTTAATCATATTCTTGCTGTATATGAATTAGAATTTTCCCCATAAACAGTTGTTAATGTAAAATGAATAATAAATACAATTAAGCTTCATGTTGAAATTATGATGTTGACTGTTGTGGCATTCAGCACCAATGTTGCACCAGAGAGTATTTGTTTATCACTTAGTCCAACAAATATTTGTTGAGGTCTTGGTGTACCTTTTGACTAAAATAGGTATTTCGAGAAGGGAAACTGAAAAAGGGAATGGGGGATGTGTGTGTGAGAAGACTGGAGAGGTGTAAGACAAAGACGTTTCCTTGGAGAAAGGTGGACAACAAAAGGGAATATGAAGAACGTGAAGAGAAAGGCTGAAGTAGATAGGCAGGGCATAGGAGAGAGGGGGAGAAAAATAAGACAAGAAGTAGAGACAGAAGGAGAGACACGCATGAGAACGCTTGTAAATTGCACGTATACATGACAGGTCTGTGGATGAAGGCTGGAGCTGTCTCAGCGTCTGCTTGTTACAGCAGTCCTGCTTCAACACACACACACACACACACACACACACACACACACACACACACACACACACACACACACACACACACACACACACACACACACACATATCAAACAAAAACACATACTTCCCTACTATATAGTAGGTGACAAACAGTATGTGACAAAAGAAGTATGTCCAAGTTCACAGTACTCATAAAAACCCAGATATCCTACTACTCCCAGCGAGATCCTGAAGTGTGCATTCGATGGACACTTTACTATCCCATGAGGCCACGGGAGAGGATTTGTGAATGGCAATGAAGCGGCGCAACTGATGATGGCAACATGGCGAATGTAGTATGTCCGGATTACATTCATACTACACATACATTCATAACATATAAAAGATGCTTTTTTAGTGGTCGCGAAGTAATTACTTATTCAAAATAACTACCTACTACTCAAGAGAGTATGTGATTTAAGATGCAGTCTATGTCTCTTTTGGTGCTCTAGCAATAAACAAAACTGCATGCGTCTTGCTTAAGAACATTGTAGCCGGAGCTACTTCTATTTGTTTATGACGAGTCATACTGTGCTTCTACGCAGCGGTTGTCGTCCCGCCCGGGATAAAATAGTCTGAATATAAACACTTATTTTAGGTGTAACGCAGTGATTCAGGATAAGACAAAAACCCATTTTGGAAGATGCATTCATGATGTACTCACTCATTGTACATTTAGTAAATTTTTCTGGTCAGGGCCGTGGCATTGGGCTAGTGAATATTTCTCGGGGTATGTTGGTTCACTTTTGAGTTAATTTCAAAAGTTATAGTCTGCTCTTTGTGGCTCTTTATATCATGTCGACATTGTTTGAATCTGTCTTACGTCACATCATTTCCCACCCTCTTCTTGTCATTTTTCAGCAAACAAACAACAACAAAAAAACAGCAAAAAAGCTCTAATGGTCTGAGCTGTAGTTTAGTGGGCAGTGCATATGGTCAACACATGTTACCATATGGGAGATGCAGGTTTTATTCTAGCCTGCATGATTTCTCCCCATGATTTCCTTTCAAAATAAAAGTGTACAAATCCAAAAAGTAATAAAAAAAAAACCTTTCAAATAAGGCTGCGCTATATTGTAAAAAAAAATGGACATTGCAAGATTTTGTTTTCTGAGATTGATATTTACGATACAAAAAAAACACAGAAACGTTGACCAGATGAATAGCTATATTTGGAAGGAATTAATTATTCTAGAATGATTGGTGTGAGGGGAGGGGCTTTAATTTTAAAAAGCTGAACAACTTTTTCTTCTTTTTTTTTTACTTTAAAGACATTTATGAGTGTGAAACATCGTTTTAGTGTTCACAATAGGGGTTATGCGGAACGCCCAACGTTCGAACCGGAAAACAGGTATAAGCATTTCCGGTTTGCACTACCGTACACATCTGCAGCAGTAAGGGATTCTCTGAGGTAACTTATTTTTCGCTTTTTTAGAAAACAAATCTTATTTCTGTTTTAATTAAAATGTCACGAATGCTTAAGTATCAGAAAAAAATAAATGTATAAAAAAAATAAAATGCAGTCTTCATTTGATTGTTTTAATCGTCTGCAAGCAAATATAAAAGGTTAAACTACTATGATAGCATACAAGTCTAAACTAACTTACTGATAGTTAGCTAACTCTACATCGGGTGCCATTAGCAAAAGCTACATACTAACTTACATACCTTCATAATCATGAATAAATGAGGAGGCGTAAAACTTAAATCCTTTATCTAACGGAGTACTCGGGGCTCTGGAAGTCCGTTTAGCAATACGATGTACATCTGAAATGGATAGAATGGGTAGCTCCTGTAAACACCGGCTATAAAAGGTCGCCATTCTTACGCTGTGTTTACCTCAGTAGCTGACGACCGGAAGTAGTTATATCTGTTTTGTAGAACCCGGAAGTATGTTGCGCATAACCCCTATTGGGTTTACTCTTTACAAGACCTAACTCAAAACTAGGGGTGTAACGATATTCAAACCGAACCGACAAACCGCGATACAACAGCCACGGTTCGAACCGCGATACTCTCATGTCGAACCGAACGCGCCCCGCCCCCTGCTGCCCCGGCCCAACTCTCACATCACTTTGTCACAAAACTATTTTTTTCTTCCTTGACATTTGATTAAATAGTTATTAATGAGTACACTTTTAACAACTAATAAGAGCTGTAGTTTTACTAAATATTATTATAATATTATTTACTAAATAAAGTGCATGTCACGTGATTTGGGTGATCGATCACGCTCGAGAGTTTACATACGCACTTCAGGATGGCAACTCATATTGAGATTGAAGACCCTCCGGTCACAACCACTGACTGATACAGCAGCAACAGCAGCAGTGCTGATCACGAATCACCGACACCTGTCATCATCCAATATGATGACATATCACAGCATTTTTTAATCATCGTTTTGAGACAAATCATTGTTTGTTTTGCGAACATAATCCTCTGCCGTCTGGTCGCTTCCGCTTCAAGCCGGACTCGTCTCGCGCTAACGGTAATTCCTTTTCACTGTCCACGTTTTGATTTCGGCAAATCAATTTTAGCGAATGCAAACAACGTGATTATTGTTCATGAGTCCAACATCCAGCCACGCAAGAAAACATGTAATCTACCTGAGGGAATAATATGCTCACAAAACATTTCTGATTATTATTAATGTTTAAGACTGGTTTGTTTTTTCCCCCCCCCAGGATTCTATGAAGAATGTAAAGATCATAAGATATTTATTTGAAATAGAAAGCTTGTGTAACACTATAAATGTAGGCTACTGTCACTTTTGATTAACGTAATGCATCCTTGCTGAATAAAAGTAGGCAATTACTTTCTTTAATTTCTTTCCCCCCAAAAATTATCTTACAAACCTCAAACTTTTGAACTGTAGGCCTATGTATAATGTTAAAAAAGCTTTCTATTTCAGATAAATGCTGTTATTTTGAATGGTGGTTTGTTTGTAATGTGACATTTTGTTTGTATGACTTAATAATTTTTAGAATTAAATTGTACATAAATAGGTTAAGCAATACAAATGTGTTTGTCTGATAACCTTTTAAACATATACTTAACTGTCTGCAGACAATGAAATGATGTACATTGTGCGATGCAGTACAAATATTTTGAGTGTCCCTTGTTTTCCTATAAAGAACCACGATTGTCCCGCATTTTACTTTTCTGAAGTTGGCAACCCTACTCAGGTGTGCAGTTTATTTCTGACTAGTCAGTGGAGGCATTTATTTCATTTTAGTTAACTCAGGTGTGCTAAGTGCTCTAAAGAAAGGCTGAAGCCACTGTATAAAGTTCAGTTAATAAAGTTAAAGTTAATCTAGCGTTATTATTGCTGGTGCCCTGCCATGAACCCTGCCCCCACAGCAAACAGAACCGAACCGAACCGTGGCTCCAAAACCGTGATATGAACCGAACCGTGGCATTGGTGTATCGTTACACCCCTACTCAAAACTCTTTCAGTAACTAAAGTGAACAGTCTTTTCACTTGAATTTTCATAGGCCTCATTCCCTGTTTTAGGCCCATTCAGTATGACTATAAAATATTATTTGTTTAATATTGTGATTAGTATTAATAAAAAATATTAAACAAAATAAGAAATAATTCAATTACACCAAGTCAAAATTGAAAAAAAAAATATACATTTTATTATTACTGTACATTAAAAAATAATTTAAAATACCGGTAAATAAAAAACAAAATGTTTACAACATTATAAACACTATAAACATGTATTTATTGTACATGTTTCCCTTACTAATGCCCGCCATGCTCGCTCTGGCCCAGCCCCTGCCCCCCCATTCTCATACCAGTCAGCCGGGCCAGGCAGCCACACTAACTCCATCTCTTTCATCTCTCCTTTCTCCAGCATATTGGCTTTTCATGCATGGGTTGTGTTCAGGCCTGCAAGCTGCCACAGCACATAAACACCACGTAAGGGCTCGGCACACTTCAGGTCTGCATCTTGCGAGGACCACTGACGCATTTCGACACAAGCGGTGCTCATGTTTTGGGTCGAGTCTCGTGAAGCAAGTGCTCCCAATTCTGGATGCCAGATCTATTTAGTTATGAGTATTCTTTTTTGTAATCCAAACAACAACCGAGGTCGGACACAACGGCATTGGGACCGCAGGGCGTTAGTCTGAATCACTAGTCCGGAGTGATTCCTAGCTGCGCTGCTTCACGCCGCGCGCTTGATCCCGCTAGAGTTAATGTGGTAGACACTGAGGAGGCTGTTATGTAATCCAGTTTCTTCAGTTATTAATAATGTCCTGTCAACATGTCCACTTCTCTCTGTTCTTTTTAACAGGCTTCACAGCTCTCCGTCACCTCTGAAATACCTGAAATGGTACATTGATAAAAGATCCGCTGTGCGACGTTAACAATGACAGATACAGATACATTGCGCCGATGACAGATACATTGTTAGTCTGCAGTACACACAGTATATTAGGTCACAAACATGGACAATGGGTAATGGTGAGAAGTGAATAATCTCACTGAATAGTGTCACAAGTTATTGTAAACGAGTCACGAGCAGAATGAGTAATGAAAGCTTTCTGCTCACTAGCAGAGATTGTGGGTTTGGATGATTTGGCCAAGCTTACAAAGGCTGAATGATGCCATCACGTTTATGCCATCAAGTTGACATGAAAATTAACCCTATTAATCTTTTAAATACATGTTATTGATCTTATTGGGAACAATTCACCAGTGTATATGTTTAATTTTTTCTGTGACACCCAATTAGCATTTAATTTCAAGGAACACATTTTTTCATTCTTTTTAAAGGATACGTGTAATGGGACACCCGAAAATGGAAATTCCGTCATTAATCACTCACCCTCATGTCGTTCCAAACCCGCAAAACTAATGAAGATATTTTAATGAAATCTGAGAGATTTCTGTCCCTCCATTGACAGCTACACAACTACCACTTTGACGCCTCAAAAAGTTTATAAAGAGAACGTTAAAAAACGAATCCATATGAATTTAGAGGTTTAGTTCAAATTTTCAGAAGAGGCTGGATCACTTTATATGATGAACAGATTGAATTTAGGCTTTTATACACATATAAACATTGATCAGCGAACAAAAGCTCAACGAACCTGTTTGACACAAGAGAACAAACCTCATTGATTTTTGCGGAAGCTCAAACTTGCTGCTTAACACGAGAATGAATATTTATATATGAATAAAAGCCTACATTAAATCTGTTCAGCGTATAAAGCGATCATGTCTCTTCAGAAAATTTGGACTAAACCGCTCAGTTCATATGGATTAGTTTTACGATCTCTTTATGAACTTTTTGAAGCGTCAAATTGTAATAAATGACAAATCTTTATTTCTTTCAGGTTTATAGGCAGATTTTTGCTCCTGAGTGAAAGTTGTAGAAACCAGACAGTTAATGGTTTTAAACTACCCTTTATTGTTAGAACATGAAAAATTATTGTCAAACAGGTATCTCACAAATCCGAGGTAGAATATTCAAAACATTTATACTTAAAAAAAAAATCTACATCAAAATATGCATGAGTTAACTGAAGTAAAATCCTTTTTCAGTCTTTTTTCCTTAACAAAAGAAATATCTTAATAGAAAAAAACATATCTAATGGGTTATAGTTTGTGTTGCCTGACTTTGATGTTGTGTATCTTTTGCACAGTTTGCAGTACAAGCTGCAATATTAGTAATATTATACCTATGTGTTTTGTCCCTAGAAATGCACTTTTGATAGTAGCTTGAGTTGACAGTAGCAGTAGCTTGAGTTGGGATGCAAATATAAATTTATGTTCATTAACAAAAACAATAACTCCTGATATTTCAAATTTAAATATTCTTATTATTTGAGTTAGGACTCAACCACTGGTCATCCATTTATTTCATAGTAACCAGTTACCACAGACAAAACCATGCATGCATATCGCACCTACTACCATGGCAAAATGTAACTATATGGTTTCTATGGTGCTTGTTATGAATAAATACAAATGCGCAAATGCTATAGCTTAATAACAAAACATACTGTAATGATATTCCATTACTCCTTTAATACATGTCTACAATGATGAATATGCCACATTTCTGCCATAATACCATAGTGCAGTTCTGGGATGGACTGGCCATCTGGAGCAACGGGAGTTTTCCCAGTGGGCAGCTGTACAATGTGGGCCGGCCAATTAAGCCCCGTTCACACCGCCAGTGACTTTGTCGCTGTATGTCACTAGTCTCTGTATTGTGAAGACGCTTGTGGGTGTTCCTAGTTCCTAGATATAATTCTAATTCTAATTTTAATAAAAGAATGAATGATAATTCTAATTAGACAGTAGCAATCTGTTGTTGGAGACATAGGCGTCGATTACGGGGGGGGGCGGGGGGGGACGGGGGGGGGACGCGTACCCACCAGATTTCGTCATGAGTCATTTTGTACCCACCACTTTTAACTTCCGTCCATATTAATTTGACTTTTGGTTAAATTTTTTTGACCGTTTTCAGTGGTTATGAGGAGCAATATGAGAGAGAAATTTGGTAATCATTGTCTGACCCAACAAAAAAACATTATAATATTAATTTTATTTTATTTTTCGTGTTCGCATTTATGAGGGAAAAAAAACAACGTGTCAGTTCTCGGACGTGAGCGCTCTGAAAGCGCCACTAAAAGACTGCTTTAAAACTTTCACAGAGACCTCAAACAGAACAGCTGCCTTTCTTTAAATTGAATTTCGTTTTGTATTAATTATATCTTAATTTTAATCAATGTTTCATGAACCAATTGCCTGGATTTAATAAGAAGTAAATATAGCAGAATCACGACATGGAGGCGCCGGCGAGTGAACTGGAGTTCGTCTCATAAATGAACCGAAACTCAGCGTATAATGCACATTCACATTCACAGCGTATTTAGACACATTTAGACGCATTCATAATCATTACTTTTACCGGTTCTTTGTGGCAATCTTTATGCGTGCGACCGTTTTGGAAGTAAAAAAAGTCTAAATATAAATGGAATCAGTACATAAAATGCTTGATATTAAAGATGAACGAGAAACAGCGAGTGCTTTTTGCCATCGTGGCTATTTATCTGCGGCGAAAGCACAAGCGCCGGTCTATCTTGGTTCACGAAACCATTCAAGCTCGGAGTCAGCATGAGGAGTACCACCGTATGTACTCAGAGACATATCATAAATTATAGGAAATTAGCTGTCCGCTAAAATAAACTTCTCCTCCATCTTGTCTCAACACTCCACTACAGGATATGGTGACGGATCATGTGCGCTCCACTGACTTCACTCTGATTGGTTGTCTCTCCCGAAAGTTGCTCTTCATTTGCATAAAGTTCAACATATCTCAGCTTTGTTGCGTCGCTGGACACGCCTACATCCTGTCGCAAACGGTCACTGTCGCTCGTGTTGTTGGGAAATCGCCAGCTCACTATTGAAATGAATGGGATTGTGTCGCTTTGTCGCTGGTAGTGTGAACGCTGCATTAGTGTTGCTAAAGTAAATCAACTTTTTGATTTATTGCCAACTTTTTGGCGATAAATGATGGTGAAGCCTTCTAACTGGACCGTTCATGGCACAATGTATTTGTCAGTGCTGTTGAGAACGTCAGCGCTGTTTCATCTGGTTTAAAATCACCGAGACATTAGTGTTCTTCGCTAAATTTAAGCGCTTCTCACTGGATCTCACAGCGCCGTTTAGTGGTCGCGTGATCAAGACTGATCAAAAAGTAAACGCGATCTGCTCTAGTAAGCTCGCGCTGCCTTTTGAGGCTAGCGGACAAATGGTATCTGTGGCGTGGCTCAAATGAGTAGCGCTGTTTACAGGATTTTTGTATGTCCATTTTATGAGGCTTGTTCTATCAGCATATGCAAAATCTTTTAAATGATTCTGGGTCAGTTACGCATATGACAATTCAGTGTGTATTTGATGTGTCATCTCCGTTAGCATAAGCACAATTGTGTGTGTGCAGTCTCGGCATAAGGCTGAAGCTCTTCTGTTAACATGATGAGGACATTGACAGCCATAGACAGTGTCATGCTGCCAGGTGTGCTTGTTGGTTAATCATGAATTGTCTAAGAGACACATGCTAAGGCTGTGCATTTTCTGCCACACACAAGTAGGGGTTATTCCCATATTATTGTCCAATATGCAGGAGGGATGTTATGTGTTTCAGCTAAAGGTTTACTGTCAGTCACAGGCATCCAGAGCTTTCCCACAGGAGCAAATGAGGAGAGAGAGAGAGGATGAGAGAACCTGGCTGTTTGACATAATAGAGCCATAGATTTCACAATGTAAGACAGTCAGGAAGACAGGCAACCGTAACGGAGCTTGTTAAGATGAACGTAAGATGAGGCGAGACCACAATAGACTCATCCAAAGAGGAATGTACGGTCACGGAGTCTGATATACAGACAAGATTTCACTTTTAATGAAAGTGAAGTTTGAATGACTTTGCGAAAATAAAGTGCTAGTCTAGGTTACTTCTACATGTGAGAAGAGAAATGTTCCAAAACTTACTAAGCTGGATACCTTGACAACAATTAAGACACCATTCTGCCTAATTTTGAACAAAAAACAGCATTGTATCAAATCAATCTTTCGCTTAGATGGAAATCCCACAATGCACTGTGACTCAATAAAAAAAATCATTTTAATATGGCAGATGACAGATATTGGATGTGTTCGATGGTTTTAGATGGGTTTTCGGGACTGAAGACCGGTTGTTTGAGCAGTTTCTTTTAGCAGTATTTTCAGCTATTATATTTCATTTAATACTGAACAGTTCTATAGAGTTCAAAAGTGCCCGCCCACTTTTGCAGCAACCATGGTTTTGGAAGTATTTTTCTCTTTCAGTTATACCATAGGGATAAAAAAAAGACATAAAAAAAAAGTATTTGTTAGAGAGTTATAACCCATGAACCAAACCAGCCAGCTACGAGGTGAATCATAACATTATAAACTTTGGTTTAAAGCATAAACTTATTTAAAAGTCAGACAAAAAGTCAGTGTTTAAAAAGACAAAGGTACAAGGCTGTGTACTTACAGAAACAGAGCTTATACCTGTGTGTGGGGTAAAAGGCCAAACTTGCCACCTCATACATTTATAAGATTTTTAAATAAAATAAACCACTTTTACTCACACAAAAAATCTGTTGCACCATCAATGTTCAATACAAACATATTTTTTCTGCAATCATACACCATGGGAGTTGTGCTGTTTTTATATATATTTATTTTTAGCATCTGAACATCATCTGAATATATATATATATATATATATATATATATATATATATATATATATATATCAATGATACTAAAACACTGAATTATGCATTTTAGCATAATTAGCTCAAGCTATATGTAATTCATTTTGTACATTGTCTTCTAGATGACTATGCTATGCTCTGGGTGCACCTTGTTTTTATTTATATGTAAATACAAATTTCTGTCATGAAACTCTAGATGGTGCAGGCTAAAGCCTGGTTCACACGGCAGGATAATTAGGCCGATTTTAGCCCCGATTCACCCCTTCCGACAATCTTAAGGATGCTCCGATTATCGTAAAATAATCTGATCAGATATTCCTGCCGTGTGTGGTGTGTTAAGGCTGCTCTCGTCTGCTCGGAAGGACGTCGGGACCGCTCCGATCTCAAATCGGGGATATCCAACATGTTGGATTTATTTGGCCCGATTTCTTCTCGTGTGTGGTGTCCCCCGAGCACGCAGCCTGTGGACTGTGGAGTGTAGCCAATCAGAAAGCGAGGTGACGAGGCGCGAGGAAACACCGGGAAATATAATCAAAACAGCCGGCGGCATGGCGCACCAGAAAGTCCGGTGGACGTCAGAGATCATCGCCTTTTCTTTTGATAACGTTTTTTTTTCGGTTAAAAACAAACTACAAACTATTGCCACTGCATCCTCTTCGTCCGCCATGATTGTTTACTCTGAAGTCACGTTTGATCTCGAGGTATTTTGCGCGATTTCCCGTCTGATCTGGGAATGCTCGGGAGTCAAATCGGTTCGTGTGTGATGTGTTGATTTTGCCGTGTGGCTGCGCACCACACACTGTACGACCAAAACTGTTAGACCCGTGATTTTTTTATCCCCGTGTGTGGGGTCTCTCAGGTTTGGAAAATCGGCCGACAATTTTAAAATCGTCCCGTGTGAACCAGGCTTTAGAGGTCCTTAACTCAAATCTGTTTGCAATCACATCATTCTCTATAGTGCGCAGATGATTGGTTCCTGCTGTATCAGTAGCCAATGAGCTCGCTGCTCAACCTTCAAAAACTTGGGTCAGCAGTAGCTTTGGCAGCTTGCTTTCAGAAACCCTTCACCTTCCCCAGCTCCACCTGTATATATCTGCTATGGGTAATTCATGAATGCTGTATTGTATAGCAGCAGCGTGTCTGTCTTTCTCACAGCAGTGTGTTGTAACTCATGTGTATTGGCAGTAGTAAGTCCCGTACTTGCTCTATAGCAGCAACAATAATAACAGCAGCAGCGTAGCAGATCAATTCCGCCAAGACCAAACACATCAACAAAATTATCATTTCCATTACCATGCCAAACACTCAGAGAGTTGTCATGACAGAAATGTGTAAATGATACACCCCTGAGGTGTATAAGAGTGTCACGCGCCAGCTTGACGTGATAATCCGAACAGTGAGGCATGACACTGAAGAACAATGAACTCGCATTTAATAAACATCAGGAACCATCAAATACAAACACCTGCTTGAAACATTAATATAAGAAAATGAACTGATGATAACTGAGGGTATAAATACACAAGATGACAAGGGGCTTAATGAAGGACAGGTGATTAGTTATAATGGTAACAAAGAAGGGTTGCTATGGAAACTAACAAGATGGTAATAGAAAGAAAAAGAAACTAACTAAACCACAGGAAGAGAACACAGGCACAGAAAGACAACAGAATATCAAAATAAGAGTCCATGAAACAGAGACACAGGGAACCGTGACAAAAAGCAGGACGCCTTTCTCCTTTTTTTTTTTCTTTTTTTTTTTGCCATAGCGCACCGTGATTTATTGTTTATTAGCTCCAGAATGAAATATTTTGGTGTGTTTATGGTAGAAGGAAAGAGCTGCTGAAGACCTGTACATTGGAGATTTAGTCCCAAATCACAGTGTATACTGTGTCTGAACCGGCCACACTTCAGTAGTCACTGGCTGTTGCTCGGCAACATACACCACAGTCCAACATCTTGTGAAATGAAGAGCTAAGCTGCTGTTTTCCATCTCACCCTTGAACCACTCTCTTTCTCTCTCTATTCATTTTGCTCTCCATTCCTCCCTACGGAGACCGTTGTTCATTAGGCATTTCACACATTCTCCTGTTTCTCTCTTGTCTATTCTTCCTATTAAGTTTCTTCTCACTCCGATAGGCCACACGTTGTGCTCTGGACCATCTCATTATTGTTCTTATTTACACAAACTGCCTGTCTATCTTGTAATCTTTCTGTCTTTCAGGATGCTGTTAGAGTGCGTCTCAGCCCTCTAGAGTCTTGGGAGAAGGCGAAGATGGGGACAAATAGGGACATTATGTTCTTGTGGAAGATGCATTATGTTCAGATGATGCTTCTGCGTTGTGTGTCTTTCTCTCTCGCTCTCTGTCTTTCTCTCACTCACTCCGTCTGACTGTGCCGTGACGTCTTTTGGTGGACTCTCACACTGAGTCAGAAGGAACAAACGATTTGTTAAAATGCTGTCACTTCGCACAAATTTGCTTCTTCAAATTGAGAAGAAAAACCCTTAAATCTTTCATTCTCCATTGTGTCTCCTAGACAAGTGCTTTCTAATTTGTGTTTTGTCTTATGAGACTCCCAGACTCATCAAAAAGGCTAAAGGGCCACTAAATCAATGACAAACCAAAAATGATATACTGGATAGCATTAACATTAATGAAGTAAAGAGTTTCAGAAACGAGTATCTGCCCATGCTATTCTGTATGCGGACGATTAATCATTAAAATATCGCAATCTCGATTCAAACCCCCACACAATCTCGTTCCTAAACAACAACGATTCTCCCTTGTCTAATAAACCTTTGACAAAATCTCACCTGAATATTCAGATCTGTATTGTTGGTGCTGCTGCTGAGCCAGAGAGAGCAGTTGTCATGTATAGGTATGAAACAGCTTCCCAAACAGCCTTTTCAACCACACACAGTATCATTATTTCTGTGTTATATATATTCATATTATCACAGAAGAACCTGGATAAAAGTTTATAGTTCGGATATAAACACTGATGTCTACAGAAGCAATCAAAATACAGTAAATCACCTTTAGAGAGTAACATGGCGCTTCAAAAAAACGATTGTACCGATTACATTATTACGCCACCTGGTAGCGACTAGTAACTGTTGAAATATTTATTTTTTATTGAATCATTCATTCAAGAGATTTGTTAAAAAAACACTGATTCATCAAGTAATGAAACAAGTGAAGTATTTATTCTTATTGTCATTGAAATCATTCATTCATTCAAGTTTTAAATAGACTGCATCAAGCACGATTTCACGAGATGGTGGTGGCTTAACTCATGAATATTAATTACCTTATGTAGAAATTAACATAATCATTCACTTTTCTGATAATGTTAATGTGAGTTATTGATCTGGAGATCAAGTGTTTGTTCATTTCCAAGTCAAAACTGAAATGTAAACCGAAACATTACTATTACAAATGTTTGAAAATAATTTAAACAATTTCAATCCTTTTGAGTTGCATTGAGAAACTTTGTACATTTGAGTTGAGTTGAGTTGTACGTCAGTGCATTTAAAATGAATATCCATATATTTGTTGTCAATGGATAGCAGCGAGGCGCAGAATATCTGTGTGAACATTGCCGCTGGTGCTTTCCATGAGTGATAACTACCTCAAAATGTGTTTATGCTTCACATGCTAAAGGCTATCTTACTAGCAGAACGTATTAATGGAGTTCCTGGATGTCTTGCACAGATATCTTGCGTTATAGCTGACATATGAAACATTAAGGTGTATTCACATTCATCATTGTTCTGCAAGTTTTCACAAGCAAAATCCAGTAACCACCAAAATCCACGCAACTGGGAATTTTGCGTGAGGGTAAAATATTTCCCCATGCAGATTTGGCAGCTGGTTCTAGTTGGTCACCACGTTGACCAATAGAAAGCTGATTGGTTTGACTTCTGTGTGTGAGCCGTGGCGTGCTTATTACATCGTTATAGGGGAATTATCACCCTACGTCACACGGCGTCACGCAGGTTCTTCTGCGCATGTCGGGACCAAAAGTGGAAAAAAAAATACGCAGAGAACATTCCGAAAACTAAATATAAACTCAAATATATATAAAAAAATGTTTTAAATCGAGCTATTAGTATTATTCTTATCCGTATCTGTGTAATGATCAGCTGTTAAACGGGTCTTTCTGCAACCACGATGCGCGCGCATCCCGGATGTTTACAAACCTATAATTGGTCTATACTATTGACAATAGACAATGAACCTTTCTTCTCCTTGAAAATTAATCTAAATGTGACAGAGTCTTTAGATTTGTTAACAAACAGAGGACCAAGGAAACCAAGCATGTGCGAATATGCAGAAGTAACACAGTGCACCCACACACACTTTATCGAATGGGCTGTTTCCTTACCGCTGTTTAAATCCTATGCAAGGCCTAGTCTCATTATCCCAGCAGCAGGAACATGAGATTTCTCATTTTTCCCCCTCAAGTCAAACATGAATTATTTAGCTTTGTGTTGATCACGTTGAGTCTCTGCCCTGAGCTTCCCTCCCCAGTTCCCCTACTGTATTTCTCTCTCTCTCTCTGAGCTGTGTGTGATGTTGCTAGCCTCTACTCAGCAATACAAGATGCATGTTTTGCTTACAGAATTGCCCATATCTCAGAAGTCTTGTTCTGAAATCCTGCTCTGAGAGACTATGTCATCTTGTATCTGAACAATGTTTTAGCATTTCTTCTCAATGGCACTGTAACTACACTCCATAATTATTTCTGTACAGTGCGGGCGAATCTTCGCTAGCACGCGCGTAAATAATTCACCATGCCAATGCTTTGTTGAAGCCAAGTCCCACATTATCAGTGTACACATTAGTGAGTCATAACGGAAAGAGACTGCATTTGCCCCAATTTTTGGTGCAGATATTGTTTTCTCTGTCTAATTTCTGAATTGAATTTTCACGCAGCTGAGGATCGGTACGTCGTCCGCTGCACCTTTATCAATTATTCAGATCCGGCTCTTTGGAAGCTTTAATAAGCAGCTTGTCAGTCAACTAACTCATAGCAGTTCCGGCTTTGTTTTTGTGATATGAGGCCAATTTTGCTTTGCTGTAAGTGAGCTGAGCTCAATGAACAAATGATGATGTTAGGCAGCCATTGGTTAAAGAAAAACAGTTTTGTGAGGAGTTAAGTTGACAGAGCAATTTAATATGGGTCACTGTGGTCAAATCATACTGGTCACTTATCTAAAAAATAAGTGAGGTCTAGTTATTTGAAATAACTATACATTTGAAATAACTAGTAATTTGATATGTTATAGTTTAGTATTTTTTAGTGGTGGTGCTTTATTTAGCATGTTAACTGTACTCTATCCAGCTGTTGCTGAACATCCTCTAAGAAACGCGTCTCATCGGGATCAAATAGCCTTTTAGACAAGCCACTAAGTAGTTGCCTTTGGAAAATATGTACATTATTGTTCAAAAGTAAGGTCAGTACGATTTATTTTGATGAAATTAATACTTTTATTCAGCAAGGATGCATTAAATTGATCAAAAATGATAGTAAAGGATTTTATAGTTACAAAAGATTTCTATTTCAGATAAATGCTGTTCTTTTGAACTTTCTGTTTGTCAAAGAATCCTGAAAATATGTTACAGTTTCCACAAAAATTTGAAGCAGCACAACTGTTTTCAACATTGATAATAATAATAAATGTTTCTATATAGTTATTATAGTTAACTAAAAGATTTCATGAGATGGTGCTTAACTCATGAATATTAATTACCTTATGTAGAAATAATTTTACATAATCATTCACTTTTCTGACAATGTTGATGTGAGTTATTGATCTGGAGATCAAGTGTTTGTTCATTTCCAAGTCAAAACTGAAATGTAAACCGAAACATTACTATTACAAATGTTTGAAAATAATTTAAACAGTTTCAATCCTTTTGAGTTGCATTGAGAAACTTTGTACATTTGAGTTGAGTTGAGTTGTACGTCAGTGCATTTAAAATGAATATCCATATATTTGTTGTCAATGGATAGCAGCGAGGCGCAGAATATCTGTGTGAACATTGCCGCTGGTGCTTTCCATGAGTGATAACTACCTCAAAATGTGTTTATGCTTCACATGCTAAAGGCTATCTTACTAGCAGAACGTATTAATGGAGTTCCTGGATGTCTTGTACAGATATCTTGCGTTATAGCTGACATATGAAACATTAAGGTGTGTTCACACTCATCATTGTTCTGCAAGTTTCAGTTGCATTGTTCTGCAAAATCAAGTAACCACCAAAATCCACGCAATTGGGAATTTTGCGTGAGGGTAAAATATTTCCACATGCAGATTTGGCAGCTGGTTCTAGTTGGTCACCCAAAACTAAAACCATAAACACTTTCGTTACTTGAAATAACACAATTTAATATAATTTGAAATGATATATTATTTTAAAATAAAATATTTTAGTTTCCCAAAAAAATCTCATTTTGATTTAGTTCAACTCGGTGTACTAAAATAACTAAATCTTTCAAAAATATATAGACATTTAAAACAAACTAATAAAAGTGACAAAAACACGGAACAAAATTACTAAAACTTTAACTAAAATTAAAAGAAATATGAAACATGTAAAAATAAAAATGAATTAAAAATATGAATTAAAAACTATATTTGCATCTCAATGATAATATTTTAACACTGCTGAAAGGCTGCTGAAAATTCAGTTTTGTCATCACAGGAATAAATTACATTAGAAAAATGTATTATAATATTTTTTATGTTTCACAATAGTTTGTTTTTATACTCTATATATAATAAATGCCTTGGTAAGCATAAGACACTTCTTTAAAAAAAAATATCAACCCCAAACTTTTTAAAGTCCACCTGTGGTGAAAATCAAGTTTTTAATGTTTAATGTTTTTAATATGTACAAATTCAAAAGTCAACACAATTGCTGAGTATTTTTTTCAGAGTATTTTCACAATTGCTGAGTATTTTAACTACTAAGGTAGTTAGTTTATGATGTCACAAACTACCTTGTAACCAATCACGTCAACTTGTGATCGTCAACGAGTGGATCTCTGAGCTGGTGTGAGTGAGTGGAGGCGGGGCTAATTTGCATATTAATAGAACCGTGTATAGCCTACTAAATGAGGCAAGGGTGTAGAGTTACATTCAAGCTATTTTAAGGCATGCAGATTTTTTTCTCAAGGAAAAACCTTTTAAATATGTCATTTTGGTGATCAAAGATGAGTTTTAAGGGATACAATTATTGACTACAGGGGGACTTTAAGAGTAGCTTAGTTTTGCACACCACTGATGTTTTTGGGTAGCCATTTTGATTTAACAAACAAATCCTTAAACCTGTATTCAATAAACAGCTGGTATGGTCTCAGAAAGTATTTAAATTATAACATGATGTAGTTAGTTAGTTACAAAATATATCCCCACTGAAAAGTGATGCTTTTGTGCAACATAACTGATTCATTAAAGGTGACTGTGACATTCAAGTTCTGATGTATTCTTTCTGTTTGTGCTCCCCTCAGCCGTTCCCTTCCCCCTGAGTCACCGCCTCACCACGAAGGAGGTGTTTGACTGTGAGGGGAAACCAAGGGTGGATCTCCTGAAAGCCCACCTCACTAAAGAAGGCAGGGTGGAAGAGAACGTGGCCCTCCGAATCATAAACGAAGGGGCCTCCATCTTACGCCAAGAAAAGACCATGCTGGACATAGAGGCACCTGTCACAGGTACTCCCTGCTTCTTTTGGTCTATTGTGGTAGATTCACTTCATGTACAATTTAAAGGGTAATGTTTGCTACAAAGTGCTATGGTTTCATTTGACGTGTCTTTAAGTGACTATGTGTGCAGTGTTTTGCAGCCGTGTGGATATATTTTCAGACATTAGTCGATAAAGAGCGTCTGTGCATTAGCATCTGTGTGTACATAATGCAGTTTGTTATCTGACGCCGTCTGCATGTGTTAACTGTATATCAGTGACAACCTGCTTTGATACCGTCAGCAAACAGGACTAAAGAGTTTGAGAGAGAATGCACAATCCTGACCTCAAATACAAAAATAAACTCCAAAGCACCCGACTGGAAGTTCAAAGAATGAACAAGAGCGGAGAAAACAAAAACATATGGCGGCAAAGCGAACAAGCGCTTAAGGTGTTTCCGTATGAAGTTTACCTGTGAAGGGAGCTGTCACTTTAAAGTTTGATCACTTTTATGCTTGTGAATGTGTGTATGTGTGCGTTTCCTCAGGTATTTTAATTCCCTCCTTACCTGTCATCGCATCAACTGTGAGGTGAGAATAGAGGGAAAATAGTTTTAAATTAAAACTAGGGTAATGTACGTACCACATAAAGCATGTCTGTATCTATTCAATGGCTCGTCTGAGCAGTGCGTCTCTTAATGCGAAGCGCTTTTACTCTTTGACCAGTGTCTGGATAATCAATAGAGTTGAGTACTTGATACCCGCGTCCATCTGCAGGAGTGTGTCAGCCGTGATTTTCGCTGTCTCATCCGCGTATGAGCCGCTTACTCCTGAAAGAAATAGGTCCTTGTGTAACTGCAGCAAAATAAATAAATAAATAAAAATAGGCAGAGATAATGGACATAGCTTGATTAATTTTTCTTTGTAATGTGATTCTGCTCACCCAAATCTCCTTCACACGGGTGAAATTGCAGTATTTTTAATGCTGTTTTAGTGCCTTTTTTGTTTATTTAATTTTTAATAACTGCTACGTTGCAATTTACACAGGAAAAAAAGACAAAGAAGCAACATTTTAAAGTTACTAGAATATATGGGGAATTCAATTTATTATTTTCTTATCCTGTCGGCATATCTTTTTTCTCTTGGTTTAAGCATAAATCTCACTTGATTTTGTCCGATTTATTCCTAATGTTTGCAATATGTGTAATAAAGACATTATTTTTTATATGTATTATTATTATTATTATTTATATATTTTAATTAAAACAATAAAAGTATCTTTTTAAGATTTTGGAAAACAAGACAAAAGAAATACTGATTAAAAAACGATTGTTTTGCTGTGTGGGAGGGCTGTAAAATTGAGACAACTTGTGTTAAAATCCCTGAAACAAAGGCTGTTTTTGGCAGCTGAAAAAGTCACACGGTCACAAGGTTCGGTGCATCAGGAGTCGCTCACTGCTGTGTTTAAAGGCACAAAGCATTTGAGTTCACTCCGGTTCAGTCGCAGTCTCACAGGAAGAGTTCAATTCCACGGTGCACTTAGATTTGTCTGGTACAGTGCAGCTGTTAAAATCCATCAGTTGATCAGAGCGACCTACAGAGCGAGAGAGAGAGATAAAGAGAGAGAGAGAGTGGTTCTCTGCTGCAGAACACACCTACACCTCTGAGTCATCTGCATCTAACAGCTCAATATTCTCTCTATTTCTCTAAATCTCTTCCCATCATCCAGTTCTGCTTGCACCCTGTGTGCCTGCAGTGGGTGATGTGAGAATAAGCATCTCCCCCCACACACACACACACACACTCACTCAGCACTGCACAGTCACTGCCACACATAAAGAGAGATACTTACAATTATCACCATTTAGAGTTCAGTGTGTGTGTGTGTGTGCGTGCTTGATTGATGTCTGTCCCTGAGCTCAGAATATTTGCCCAGATCAGCCAAAATTAGGCCAAGTGAAGTTTATGCCTGCCGATTGTCTATTATTAATATCAAAGGGATATGAAATATGCAGGAGGCACAGTGTACGAGAGGAACCGTCATTGTCAGTAGATCCGCTTCCTTTGTGATGCAACATAATGGCAAACAAAGACATATCTGCTGCCGTTTGTCACTACCTTCACCCAGCTGTATGGCCATCACCTCATGCTATTGTTAATCAAGACTGCTTACACAATCACACAGATGCACACACACACACACACACACACACGCAGGGCACTGGTTCAGGCCCATTCGCTTATGTTGAGAATGATTTGTGCTGCGTGCTGCTCGCTCATTAAGTCCAGCTTACATAATGGAGAGCAGAGGATGAGGAGAAGAGAGGATATGAATAGAAGAGAGAGGAGAGGAGTTATGCAGAGAGGAGGAAAGAGAACATATGGGAGAATAAGAGGAGCAGGTGAGAGGGTAGATGAGAGAAGAGACGAACAGACGAGAGGAGAGGTGGGGAGGAAAGGAACTGAAATGAGATGGTGTGAGGAGAGGAGATGAACAGATTGGAGAAAAAGGAGCAGATGAGAGGGAGAGATAGAACGGAGAGGAGATAAGCAGATGAGAGGCGATAAGGAGTGAAGAAGGGAATTAACATATGGGAGGACAAGGAGATGAAAGAAGAGATACAAATGAGAAAGGAGGAGAGGAAATGGACATATGAGAGTATAAGAGGTGAAGATGAGAGTGAATAGGAGAAGATGGGAGAATAAGATGAACAGAGGAAAGGAGAGAAGCAGATAATATAAGCGGGGAAAAGAGAGGAAGGGAGATGAAGAAATGACAGAAGGAGAAAAAAGAGTAGAGGAAATGGTCAGATGAGAGGATATGAGAGAAAAGAAAATAGGAGTGGATGAAAGGAGAAAGATGAGAGTAGTCGAACAAATGAAAAGAGGAAAGGAGATGAACATATATGAGACACAAGGAGCAGATGGAGAGGAGAAAAGTAGAGATGAACTGAGAGGAGAGAGAGAGGAACTAAGGAAAGGAGATGAATAGAGGTACATGGAGAAGAGGTGAAAGAAAGGGGGGTGAATAGATGTGATCCTGTTCATCTCCAGGAGAGGAGCGGTTACAAAATAAAAAGAAAGGAGAGAAAGGAGGAGATGAAGAACACATGAGATGATGATTTGAGATGGGAGATGGAAGGGAAGTGAGATAAGCAGTTTACAGTAGAGGAGGAGAAGAGGAGAAAAAATAGATTCTGAATGAGAGGAGAGATGGAGAGAAAAGAAGAAGGGGAATGAACAGATGGTGAGCAAGGAGAGAAGAAAGACGAGAGCAGTCGAACAAATTAAGGGAGGAAAGGAGATGAACAGATGAGAGGAGAAAAGAGGAGGAAGAAGAACAGAGGAGAGGAGGTGAATAGAGGACAAAAGAGGAGAACAGGGGAGATGAATCAATGAGATGATATGAGAGAGGAGAGAAGAGAAGAACAAGATAAGAGAGGAGAAAAGAGGAGATGAACAGATAACAGGAATGAGAGGTGTGATCTGTTGGATGGATCAGATATCAGGAGTAAAGGAGGAGCACAGAGAGAAAGATCACTGTGACACACATGGGATTCCATCAACATTCTCCTCGTGTGCTCGGGTGGCATGTGACCCACACGGGAATGTGAACAGGCATGTTAATTTCACATTTAATACCTCTTTCTCCCGAAGCACAGTTAAAATCAGCTCCGCGAACCAGCCGATTCGTTTAAACAGAAGCACTTAACACCGGGACCCGGGATCATTTCCATGCACAATTCATATACCTCTTCATGCATAATGTAATGTCTCAATATGCAGGATCCGCTCATTTATATACAGTAAACGCCACTTACTAACACAGCCAGGGCGCATCTGATTTGCCTATGCATTATGCAGCTCTGATGCTGCAACGTGACTGGGCATATCTGCATTTCCCACCACCCCACCCCCCCACCGTTTTGGATTATATAAACCTAGTATCCATATCTACAAAGACTTTAACAACAGGAATTTCATACGGCGGCAGAGCTCTGCCACATGAGCAGGTTTGAAGTCGTCGGGAGTAAACCAGGCGCCCAGGGGGAGAGAGAGCCCACCTGGGGATACACGGTGAACCCTAAACTCCTGCGAGACCCGTCTAACACGCGCATAACAAAAGCAGTGTGGATGAAATGAATGTGTTTTTAATGACTCGATTTGTAACATCTTTTTTAGATCTTGAGCCTCATATGAGGTGAAATCAGATGGTGTCCCACAATGCATCTGCGTTTTTATCGATGGCTCGGGTGCAGTAGAGGAGGCAGGGTGAGAGAAGGGAAATAAGCACAGCGTGAGAAGGCTGAATACAAGGGGGCGGAAGAATCTCTTTACTAGTCGGTGGAGGAGCGAGCGAGCACAGATAAGCGAGAGAGTTCAACTTGTCACCTCCCTGTCATTCAGTCCTGCTCCGGGAGGAAACAAAGTGAGAGAAACAGCGCTAACTGCAGCCCCTGTGACCCCGGCCTTCGAGAAAACGGTCCCTTTAGCCATTCTCCACATCATTTCCTCTAGAGGCTTTCGTTTTTTCCTCTCTACGCTGCGGTGCTTGATTACTTCTAGGGCTTTTGCTCTATAGTGTGTGTTAATGGTTCATGTTAATGGCCCATTTTGGATGTATGTCAGACTCGGTGGACTGCTTGCGGCTGCTGTGTGATTTAGGACAGATAAGTCCGCTAATTCATTTGACATGAGGAATCTTAATTTAAGCGGCTTCCCCTGAGACATTTAAGGCTAAATAAGTGGTTTGGCTTGAGAATGGATCTATTGATTTGTGCATTGATCTGGAAGTAAAGGAGCTGTTTGGGTAGAGCCTGACAGAATGCTTGTGATTTAGCATTTTAAGAAAAGGAGGACAACATGATAGTCTATTTTTGTTAAGCTTGAAACATGAATGCTTGTGTGTTCAGAAAGGAAACATTAGTGAGAGTAGATGAAGGCCTGTAGAGTTGATTAAAATACCCACAAGTTTATCTGTGAGCTTTGTGTATGCTAGTGTACTCCTAAATGATGATCATTTAAAGGGATAGTTCACCCAAAAATGAAAATTCTGTCATAATTGACTCACCCTCAAGTTGTTCCAAACCTGAATGAATGTTGAACACAAAAGAAGATATTTTAAAGAATGTTGGTAATCAAATAGTTCACTGAAAAAAATGATTCGTTGAATTTAATAAAAAAAAAATTATCGTAAGTGGTTGCACACAATTGATTTTAGCTACATTTAAACAAATGCATTAAGTTGAACTAAAATTGATTAAGTTCAACTAAATGCATTTGTTTAAATGTAGCTAAAATCAATTGTGTGCAACCACTTACGATAAAAAAAATGGATTAAATTCAACTAATCTTTTTTTCTCAGTGTTGATGGTAGCTTGACTTCCATAGGGAAAAAATAATTCTATGGAAGTAAATGGCTAACGTCAACTGTCTGGTTACCGGCATTCTTCAAAATATCTTCTTTGATGTTCAGCAGACGAAAGAAACACGTACATGTTTGGAACAACTTGAAGATGAGTAAAAGATTATACAATTTTTCTTTTTGGGTGAACTATCCCTTTAAAGTCACCTCAAAATCAAATTTGATCATTCTTTTTCTATTGGAATATTACAATGTTTATTATAAATGATTTATCCTTTGCATCGTTATTTGTTATTAAAAATTCAAGTGTTGTGCCGTTTAACTTAACTTTTCTGTTGCTTCCAGCAACATTTCACTCACACCATGAGATTGCAGCAATTAGCAGACGACAACAATCCAACCAATTCTCATTCCAGAAGTAATTTCACTTAAAAATCACAGAAAAAATGATTGTAATTTCTGTTTCATGCTGACAGCATCTCTCTTCTAGGAAAGCAAGTCAAAAATATTGAATATGAACGTGTCTAAACAGCCCATAAGAAGCAGCCTGTTTTACAGGGATCCCTGAAGACTGATTAGTCAACTAGTCGTTCAGGCAACCCAATGACTGGTCGAATTTGAAAATATGTAGTTTTGCACATCCCTGTTGCATGTATTGCCTTCCTGTTCCAATAAGACATGCTCTATTGTTCAAAAGTTTGGTGTCAGTCTTTATGAAATTATTACATTTATTCAGCTGTGATGCTTTAAATTGATTAAAATTGACAGTAAAGAAATGTTACAAAAGATTTTTTATTTCAAAAAAATGCTGATTTTTTGAACTTTCTATTCATCAAAGAATCCTGCAAAAAATATTAAAAAAATATTAGTTTTTTTCAGCGTTGATAATAATAAGAAATGTTTCTTGAGCAGCAAATCAGCATATTAGAATTTAGAATCAGGATCATGTGACATGACATTTAAATGTAAATGTCATTTGACACTAAAGAAAGGAGTAATGATGCTGAAAATTTTATTTTGCATCACAGAAATGTATTATATAGGCTTTATTAAAATTGAAAACAGTATCATATTTTAAATCTTACAGTTTTACCATTTTACTGTATTTTTGATCAGATAAATGCAGTCTGATGAGCATAAGAGACTTGATAGACATAAGAGACCCCAAGGTTTTGAACCGATTTGTACATTAAAGGTACAATATGCAAGAATTTTTGCCGCTAGAGGGCGCTACATTCCAAACAACAACAACGGCGTAGCTTGATGACGATGTGAAGGAGCGTGGAATGATGGGAACTGTCGTTTTAAACTCCACCGTGGATGTAAATCAGTCAGACGGGAATCGAAAAATCATGTTCATGGATGATGAGGCTAAGTTCTATTTTTATAAATGTTGCGTTTAATGACATGCTTTTTGTGGCGAGGGGGGCGCGGTCTGTGATGGGAGAGAAAATAGACGAGCAAGTAGGTCAAGTGCAAATGCACCTGTGTCTTATTGCAGTGATCGGCGTGGAGAGACCGCTTATAAGCCGCGCTGGAACGAGAGAGAGACTGGAGAGAAAATTGGACGCAGAGGAAGAAAACCGGTGGATCCGAGCTCTCATTTTTGAACTGTTTTGTGCCGTCGCGGTTGCCACGGTGAATGCGCGTTGTGCGCGGCTTTTGTTTGTTTTGCTTTATTTTAATAAAGTACGAGTCCCAGTCACGACGACGCGTCTTCTTCCTTCCTGACTCTTAAACCTCATCACACTATTATTTCATTAAAATGAATTAACCGCATGAAAAGTAAGGTTTAATACTTCATAGATGTTACTGTATTTGTTGAATTCATTGTTGTGATAACGCTGCGCAGTTTTACATGTTCTAAACAATTGTTGTAAAAGTACATTCGAACATGCCCACATCATTTGCCAAAATACTGATTCATCTTTATGTATAACACATGCTA
This sequence comes from Leuciscus leuciscus, assembly GCF_965113295.1. Lineage (NCBI taxonomy): Eukaryota > Metazoa > Chordata > Actinopteri > Cypriniformes > Leuciscidae > Leuciscus > Leuciscus leuciscus. Next base: position 19,575,579 of record NC_138740.1, on the reverse strand, counting down.
TATTTATTTACATGGCCATAAACACCAGACGTGATAAACAATGTCAATAAACTAAACACAAATCTAAAGCAATAATACTTTCCTTACATAAACATAACTATTACCGAATGCTACATTTGGAAAATATAAAATTAAGCATGCTTTGTCGACAGAACCAGCTGCAATCGGTAAAGAAGAATTGTGTCCCATAACGACTGCAAGAAACAAGCTAAAGTTTGTAGCTTGATAGACGCTACAACTACAACTTCCGCATTTGTCCAGGACTCCACGCAGTACGAGCGGAAACCGAGGGTGACGCGGATATGACGCAATTGACTGGCGACTCCCAGCTCCCCCCTGCTCTAACACCCCGTTTCCTTGGTTAAAATCGCAATTTTCTCACGATTTAAAAATAGTTGGAAACATTTGGGATATTGTAAGTAATCAACTTAACAAAATATATAACACTGGCCTTGAGATTTTGGGATATTTTAATGCAAAATTCTTACATATTGTACCTTTAACAAGGAAAGAAAACTGCTTGTCAAGCGATTTCATGATGTATATTAAGTGGGAGAAACAGGAAGTGACATGCTCCACAGTTTCTCACAGGTCTCAAGCATGGTGACGCACTTACACTAGGTCATATCACACAATCTGGACTTTTGCTGTAAACCCAGATTCCTCAAGCGCCGGAGTTTGACTGAAATTCTCACAAGAGTCAGAACAAACACACTTGCCTATAATTCCACGAACCTCTATCTTCGCATGACAGCAATGTGGGCTTCGTAGGTATTGATATGTGACGAAGAAGCTAAGAGGGTTTTAAACGTGTGTGTGTGTCCGTGGCCACACCTACACACACTACAGGCTGAGAGGCCTCTGGGGCAAACGCTTAGGCAGCATCTCCATGCCAACGCAAACTCCTCATTTATTTCATTCTTTATTCTCATCAAATTCATGTCTCCATGGAAACAGGAGTTTGCGTTGCTCTCTCTCTCTCTCTCCCTCTCTCACTCTCAGAGAGAGAGAGAATTATGTTGCAAAAGGAGCAACAAAGATCTTCAGGCCAGCTACAGTATGTTGGATATAGGCTCTTAGGTGTTTCACGGCCCTATATGTGCACAGCTGTGATTGTGCTTCCTGTCAATTCGATCAGTTCATTATGACTCGAGCAATCTACATGTTGACATTAAAGGGATAGTTCACTTTGAAATAAATTTTTGGTATGTTTTAGCTTACCTCAAGGGCATCCAAGATGTAGGTGTCTTTTTTTCCGCAGTAGTTTCAATTTTGATATTTTTAGGTCAAACCGTTCTTGTCTGTCAGTCATATAATGCAGGTCTATGGGCACCACCTCAAACAGCATGCACAGAGTCCAAATTAAAACAATTCCCCGTCGTCCAAATTAAACAATTCCCCATCGTAAGTACACATTGATGGCCTAAGACACGAAACGAGCGGTTTGTGTGAGAAAACGAACAGTATTTATATCGTTTTTACCTCTTATACACAGCCATGTCCAAGTGATCTGATCTGACGTGTACGCAGACTGGTGCATAGATATATATACACTAGATGTCGCCTTGTCTACGGCAGTTCATTGGAACGAATGTCTTTAAGGCGACATCTAGTGTATATATCTATGCACCAGTCTGCGTACACGTCAGATCAGATCACTAGGACATGGCTGCGTATAAGAGGTAAAAACGATATAAATACTGTTCGTTTTCTCACACAAACCGCTCGTTTCGTATCTTAGGCCATCAATGTGTACTTACGATGGGGAATTGTTTAATTTGGACTCTGTGCATGCTCTTTGAGATAATGACCATAGACCTGCATTATATGATTGACAGACAAGAACGGTTTGACCTAAAAATATCAAAATTGAAACTACTGCGGAAAAAAAGACACCTACATCTTGGATGCCCTTGAGGTAAGCTAAAACATACCAAAAATTAATTTCAAAGTGAACTATCCCTTTAAGGGATTACGCGGTTACAGAATGATTTTAGTAGCTATGGCTGTATGAATCCCCCATGGATTAACATTTGTATATCCTGTATATTGAGCAAACAAACAGTTGTGTCTGTTTGCATCCAGCTCAGCTAGTCAATATTTTCTCCTCTCTCTCTCTCTCTCTCTCTCGCTCTCTTTCTCCGCCACCTTCTTTTCCTTTATGCAGTGTGCGGTGACATTCATGGGCAGTTTTTCGACCTGATGAAGCTGTTTGAGGTGGGCGGCTCTCCAGCCACGACACGATACCTGTTCCTGGGCGACTATGTGGACCGGGGTTACTTCAGTATCGAGGTGAGAAGAGTGTGCATCCATCTATTTAGGGCTGGGTGATAAACGATGTCATATAGAGATCGCGATTCAATTTATGTCGACATTTTCACTCAATATGAGTATGAATTACCCCACCAGTACACAGCAGAAATAGACGCTACAACAGCCAGTCTGCAGGGAGCCGGTGAGGGAAACGAAAGTGAAATTGCGTTAACCCTCCAAAGCTAACCAAAGCTGAGGAAGTTGTTGAAAAAAGGGTAACGCAACATCAGTTATATGGAGGTGGTTTGGGTTTGCCAGCCACCGCCAGCAGTTTTGAACATTTTCTCAAAAAATGTCATGGCCCCCAGAATATTCTGATCAAAAAGCCGTGAAAATAGCAATTTTGTCAAAGACTACATCCAGATGGGATTCAGAACGATGATCAAAACATAGATGGAGTAGATCGAGTCCATCAACACCCCTAATGCTTGCACAGTCCTATAACTCGTCCTGGATTGACATTTCATTCATTTCAGCAGTTTTGATTGAAAAACTTTTGAGTTAAAAGCAACAAAGCTCAGGGCTAAATGATAGACTAAGACTAAGGGCTAAATGATAGACGTAAGACTAAGGGCTAAGTGATAGACTAAGACTAAGGGCTAAGGGGCGGTTTCCCGGACAGGGTTTAAATTAAGCCAGGAGTAGGCCTTAATCAAGAATAGTTAATCGTGTCTTAAAAAATGGCTTTCTGTAACACAGATTAAGTACGGATTAGTTACACCTGGACTATGGAGTCCTGAACTAAAATAAACCAGATTAATTTAAAACCAACTGTGCTAATCTGAATTAGCATGATAGAGGTTGCCTGTAAAACATGGAATGAACCAAGAAAAGCTTAAAATTGCATGGAACTGAGAAGCAAATCCAAGGAAACAATGGAATCAGAAATCGACTGCAATCAAAAAAAAATTACTAAACAAGAGAAAATTATTTTAAGCAAGCTAAATAAACTGCGCACACCAGCTATGGAATAAAAGAAAATAAATGCTGGAAGTCTGTTTGTAATATATACAAACTACCGTTCCAAAGTTTGGGGTCAGTAAGATTGTTAATGTTTTTAAAAGAAGTATCTTCTGCTCACCAAGGCTGCATTTATTTGATAAAAAACAATTAAAAAAAACAGTAATATTGTGAAATATTGTGACAATTTAAAATGACTGTTTTCTATTTTAATATATATTTAAACTGTAATTTATTCCTGTGATCAAAGCTGAATTTTCAGCATCATTACTCCAGTCTTCAGTGTCACATGATCCTTCAGAAATCATTCTAATATGATGATTTGATGCTCAAGAAACATTCATTATTATTATCAATGTTGAAAACAGTTGTGTACAAATTTTCAAAATTATATAAAAAAAAATGAATAGAAAGTTCAAAAGAACAGCATTTATTTAAAATAGAATATTTTCTAACATTATAAATGTCTTTACTGTAACTTTTGATCAGTTTAACTCATCCTTGATGAATAAAAGTATTGATTTATTTGTATTTCTTTCCCCCAAAAATAAAATTAAAATTCTTACTGACCCCAAACTTTTGAACGGTAGTGTTTAATGTTACAAAAGCTTTAGATTTTAGATAAATACTGTTCTTTTGAACTTTCTATTCATCAAAGAATTTAGAATTTTTTTTATACACAACTGTTTTCAACATTGATAATAATAATGAATGTTTCTTGAGCATCAAATCATCATATTAGAATGATTTCTGAAGGATCATGTGACACTGAATACTGGAGTAATGATGCTGAAAATTCAGCTTTGATCACAGGAATAAATTACATTTTACTGTATATTCACATAGAAAACAGCTGTTTTAAATTGGAATAATATTTCACAATATTACTTTATTACTTTTTCTTTTTTTTTTATCAAATAAATGCAGCCTTGGTGAGCAGAAGAGACTTCTTTTAAAAACATTAAAATTCTTACTGACCCCAAACTTTTGAACGGTAGTATATATATATATATATATATATATATGAAGAGTTCAGATGCAAAAGCCTCTAAGTGCCATCTGAAATTTTCTTCTAGAATGATCATTTTATCAAGCTTGTATATTTAATTTCAGTAATTTCACTTAAATTACATTTAATAGGTCATTTTCACTGCCATTTAAGTGAAATTACTGAACTTAAATATACGAGCTTGATAAAAATGATCATTCTAAAAATTTCAGATGGCACTTAGAGGCTTTTGCATCTGAACTCTTCATATATATATATATATATATATATATATATATATGTATATATATATATATATATATGTATATATATATATATATACACACACACATACATTAAAGTGTGTGTGTGTGTGTGTGTGTGTGTGTGTGTGTGTGTGTGTGTGTGTGTGTGTGTGTGTGTGTGTGTGTGTGTGTGTGTGTGTGTGTGTGTGTGTGTGTGTGTGTGTGTGTGTGTGTGTATGTATGTGTGTATCCAAGTAATACACGTGTCCACTTTGAAACACAATGTTAATCTGAAGTTAAACCTGCCTCCTGGTAGGTTTAATTTAAGCCTCGATTTAGTCCTGGAGTAACTCTAGTCTTCCTCCAGGAAATCAGCTTATTAAACTCTGGACTAAACTAAATCTAGGACTATTTAAAGCCTTGACTGAGAAAGCAGATTTCTGTTAATCTGGTTTAAAGGGCAATTTTAGTCTAGGATTAGGCTTAATCTCGGTCCGGGAAACCGCCCCTAAATGATAGACTAAGACTAAGGGCTAAGTGATAGTCTAAGACTAAGGGCTAAATGATAGTCTAAGACTAAGGGCTAAGTGATAGACCAAGACTAAGGGCTAAGTGATAGACTAAGACTAAGGGCTAAGTGATAGACTAAGACTAAGGGCTAAATTATAGACTAAGACTAAGGGCTAAGTGATAGACCAAGACTAAGGGCTAAATTATAGACTAAGACTTAGGGCTAAGTGATAGACTAAGACTAAGGGCTAAATTATAGACTAAGACTAAGGGCTAAGTGATAGACTAAGACTAAGGGCTAAGTGATAGACTAAGACTAAGGGCTAAGTGATAGACTAAGACTAAGGGCTAAGTGATAGACCAAGACTAAGGGCTAAGTGATAGACTAAGACTAAGGGCTAAGTGATAGATTAAGACTAAGGGCTAAATTATAGACTAAGAATAAGGGCTAAGTGATTGACTAAGACTAAGGGCTAAGTGATAGACTAAGACTAAGGGCTAAATGATAGACTAAGACTAAGGGCTAAGTGATAGACTAAGGTCTAAGTGATAGACTAAGGTCAGTGGAACAAAAAGTTGAACATCTTTTAACTTGAGCGGTGCCTTTTTAGAATGTTGTGTCATGCATGAGACGCCACAAAAGACGTGAGTGCAACGGTCACACACATTTGTCTTGTGCAGGTTTACATAGAAAAAACAATAGAAAAGTGAAATGGAAAAACGCGTTCACGGCCTACGGTGTGCAAAATAAGTCGTTGGTTGGTTCCAACCAAGGCAGGAAACCTAAAAAAACCTTTTCCATCATCATCCCAACCACAACACAGAGTGTACAAGAATGTGGTCCCATGTCAGTCTGTGTATCATAATGACTGGTTTACAATGTTTATATTTTTCACTTTTTACTTAAATTTCTACCTCTAAATAATTTCATAGATGTAAAATCAGTGCATAGTTAATATTTTTTAACTTTATTTTATCCAACTTTATTTGTATAGGTTGTACTTCTTCAAATTATTGGGATGTTTTCTGCTACTTTAATACCTTACAAGGCAACCTAACTTCTGTCGTTTTAAGGCAGAAAAAGCAAGTTGCACAGCTAAAAGTTTACGTTATGTTATTCTATTTTTGCTAATAAAATATAAAAATTTTGTTAATGAACCTTCTGGTTTCTCCAGGCTTCAGTCATTGTCGGGATACTCTTCAAGCTGGCAGCATTATCAAATTATATTGTGATAAATATCGAAAAAAATATTGTGATCATATTTTTGCTATATCGTCCAGCCCTACATCTGTTCATGGTTTCATGGTAATCACGTTAATTGAAAGAATTGAAAGAATTTGGATTCATTTGAATGAAAAGGTTAATTTGTGTCATTACCATGTCTAGATTGAATTTGCATTTCAATACTGATCTTTAAGAAAAATCGGCAGCATTTTATTAAACATGGTGAAATTGTGTTAAAAAGAGTAACTGCACTAGCTGAAAGCATTATTAAAATAGTCAAAACATTTAATAAACTAATTCTACGAAATCTGACAGAGTTTAAATGTTGTAATATGTATGTATGCATGTATGATGACACATGTCTAAAAAATAAGAAATATTCCATGTAGTCTTTCAATTAATAAACATTATAACTAATTTAATCAATGAATAAATGCTCATTAAAACAGCATTATAATTATAAAAGCATTAAAAAGCTTTTGTTTTCGATGGATTATAGCATGCCAAATTGCAAGACACCACTGTAACTGCTTGCACCATGTGACAAAAAGTGTTTTTTATTGAAAAAAAGTATTAATAATAAGAAAAAAAAAAAATATGACAATTTTAAAAATCCCCCCTAAAATGTCCATTTTCCATTTTCAAGGCAGTCGGTAGGTTTTGAAACTCACGTGAAAGCATAACCTACAGTTTCTTTTGACCAAGCAGACATGGTTATTGGCTGATAGTTATCCCAGTTATCTTGTAGTGTTCCTTTGATAACAAGAACGGCCAATTCTGTCACACACGTCAGGGAATCTTCCTCCAGCTTCAAACAGAGAAGAGGAATCAGTCATCCGTGAGCGCAGTGCTCTGACATTCACGTTCTTTGACATGTCCAGTTTCTGCCATCTTTGACTGTAGGCCATGATTAGCTCTGCGAACACATTTCAACACAGACTGCTCAATTCAATCACTCATCTCCCAATGTTTTTGGTGGAGAAATCTTCTTCTATTTGTTAAAGCATAAATACATGAGATCAGCATGAGTTAGTCAGCCTGGTTGTGTGTGTGTGTGTGTGTATTAGCAGTAAAGGGAGAGGAGGAAACCCATGTATGGTTTGGTCCGCGGGCAGCCAGTGAAGGTGATGAGGGCTGACAGTAGATGTGATAACATATGTAATGTAATTGGAAGTGTATCATTAACACTACACAGACATTGCGCTGGCCTGAATTAGCATGATGTTTGTAGGTATCTCATGGATGTGGCCATATGTTTCAGCTCTTTTTCTCTCTCCTTCTTCTGTAGTGTGTTCTGTACCTCTGGTCACTGAAAATCCTCTACCCAAAGACGCTATTTTTACTGAGAGGAAATCATGAATGTAGACATTTGACAGAATATTTCACCTTCAAACAAGAATGTGAGTATTCCCCTTTTGCACTTGCAATGTGCTGGTTATGTCATTTGTAATGGCGAAAGAATTACTAGTGAAAAGTATCAGTAGTAAATGAATACTTTTATTTAGCAAGGATGCATTGAATTGATCAAAAGTGACAGTAAAGTTATTATTATGTTAATAATGTTACAAAAGATTTATATTTGAGTTGTTTTGAACATCAAAGAATCCTGAAAAACAATATTAAGCAAGCAGCATAAATGTTTTCAACATGTTTTCATAATCTGACACTTAAAGACTGGCGAAATGGCTTCTGAAAATTCAGCTTTGCCATCACAGGGATACATTACATTTTAAAAAATATTAAAATAGAAAACAGTTATTTTAAATTGTTCTAATATTTTAGTATTACTGTATTTCTGATCAAATAAATTTAGCCCTGGTGAGCATAAAATACTTCTATCTAAAACATTCAAAAATACTTAAATTTTGAATGGTAGCATATATATTTAACATCATTTATTTTTATATTATATTTCAAATCTGACTTGTAATTCATAGCTCAGAATAATGGTTTAAAAAGATTGGAAAGGTGTAGATTCCACAGCGATTTATTTTTCTGTTTTCCAGTATATTTAATATAATTATATAATTTCCTTATTTAGAAAAAATAATTGCATTGTTTATATGTTTTATAGGTAAGTTTACAAGAAGTTTCATTTGTTAACATTAGTTAACAGTAACAAAGGTTAATATGTGCTGTAAAAATAAAACATATTGCTGATTGTTATCTCATGTTAGTTAATGCATTAAAGGACAAGTTCGGTATTTTACACTTAAAGCCCTGTTTACAGATCGTATCTGATGAAATAGAACGGTTAAGATTAAAATTTGGACACATGCTGCTGTCCCGAGAATTTTAGGTTTATTTCGCTTCCCCCCCCACCCCCACAATGGTTGTCTATATGCACTGGAAGATTCCGTCCTAAAAACACATTAAACTTTCGTTTACAAAGACGTGAAACTCACCGAGTGGTCAGGGGGTGTTCACTGATATGTTCACTCAAAAATCGCCGAAAAAGATGCATTCCAACAGGTTTTATCGTAGTTTTTGTCCAACTCCATTGACTCAATAGGACGTGCTGTGAGACCGCAGCACCTTTACGGTATTACTCCGCCGCTTCTTCTTCTGCTTCTTCTGTGTATTCAATGAAATGCCCGTGGTTTGCTTGCAATTGGCAAAGGTGCATTATCGCCACCAACTGGGCTGGAGTGTCTATTATTCAAGCTCTCAACGCAAAATAGGTCCACAAAAGCGAAATAAACCTAAAATTCTCGGGACAGGAGCATGTGTCCAAATTTTTATCTTAACCGTTCTATTTCATCAGATACGATCTGTAAACAGGGCTTTAAGTGTAAAATACCGAACTTGTCCTTTAACTAATGTTAACAAATGAGACCTTATTGTAAAGTTTTAGCTTTATCTGTATATTTGATTTGTAATTCATGTTTCAGAAAAATGACAAGTTTAAAAGGGGTATATGAATTTCCATATCCCTATATTTCACAGTAAATAATCAAATTAGAATAACAGAGCACAGCCCTCAATTTCCTACCATGTCTATTGTTCCTGAAAGGACAAATCTTTCCATTTAAGGTGAATGAGGTTTATAACGCAGAGCAGTTGGGAGGGGTGGAGGAGGGTGGGATGTGGAGTATGAGGTAATGCTTCAGAATGGAGCCTTCCCATGAGGCATAGCGGCGGAGCACAGAGACAGGTGAGGTGGGAGGGAGAGGTGACGGCAAACTCTTTCTGTGTCTACTCCACTGACGTGTCGGCATGGTTACATATGCTTTTGAGAGGTGGCGTATTGAGACATAATGAGAATAGGACACGCGTCGACACACTGAGAGAGAAAAAAAAACCTTCTCTGTCTGGAGACACTGTTTATCTTGTGTGTGAGTGTTTGTGACGCACTGAGACACATGGGGCTGACCATTAAAATTCGGTCCCGGTAGGAATCTAATGAGGCCAGAGAAAAACATGATAAGTGCTGTCATAACAAAATAGCTGTTGTTTGCAACAAATATTAGGTTGTTTTTGGCAAAAGAACTGTAAAAAAAAACAAAAACATGATGTCACCTCTGGTATCTTTCTTAAAATGACTTTCCTTCATTTAGCCTTAGGGGGCATATCGTGGGAAAACAAGATTTTTTTGTTCTGTTGAAATGAAAGAGCTTGACGTACTATGTCAACATACTTTAATGTTAACGCATGCTTGTGATGTCAGAATCTGTACCCTATTAGAATGACCGCCCGGGCGCCCACGCTTACATATTAATTTATGTAGCATATTTACATATGCTCATTTAGTTCAGCAACTTCTCCCTGATAACAACAGTGCCATTATGCTGAGAATAACCAATCATAACAGAGATCATTTACATAAATACCAAGTTTATATAGGTCCTTAACGCAACCTGCTGACAGTCACATCGTTAACTACATGACACCAGCTGAATTGTGAATGCTGATGGTACCATTTACTTTTTACTCTTAAGAAAGAATTCTACTCATTCAGCAAGTTAATGAGGTGACAGATGTGTGCAATCAAACTACATTTCCCATCATGCTCTGTGGCAGCACAAGAATAAAAAATTTAAAATATACACAGATAAAGCATCAATTACACATCTAATGCATATTCTTTGGTCTTCGTTTTGTTATGCTAGCACTAAAAATGTCTTTGGAAAGTGAAAAACAGAGTAACAGATATCGGCTCATGGCTGTCTGTGTACATTCATTTTCTATGTATTTGATAGTACCTTTATACTCACTTGTTCTCTTTCTCCCTCTCTGTGTATCAGGTAAAATCAAGTATTCAGAGCAGGTTTACGATTCCTGTATGGATGCGTTTGACTGTCTGCCTTTGGCAGCTCTCATGAACCAACAGTTCCTGTGCGTCCACGGTGGCCTGTCCCCAGAAATACAGAGCTTAGACGACATAAAGAAGGTACTGCCAAGCCATGCATGAACAGCAGCGCTGTGTGTGGGAGGAGAAATATTTCATGCATGGCCACAAGAAAGCAGTGAATGTGTGTGTATTACTGTATTCTGTATTATATTTGTGTCTCTGTGGCCTAGTTGGACCGGTTCAAGGAGCCCCCAGCATTCGGGCCTATGTGTGATTTGCTTTGGTCTGATCCGCTGGAGGACTTCGGCAATGAAAAGAGCCAAGAGTACTTTAGCCACAACACAGTCAGAGGCTGCTCATACTTCTACAGGTGGGTGATTTTTGTGTTTTTAAAGGTGTGTGTTTTGATGTGCCTGAGTGTGGACATGTTGTCACACTATATGAGAAAAGCTGTCACAAAGAATTCTGCCATAAAATGGCCTATCATGGATTTTTCAATTTAGGAAATTGCAAAAATGTAAAAGGTAACATACAACCATTGTTTTATGCTAAATATATTGTAATCAACAAATAAATTTGTTAAAACGTGAATGGCAACTTGCCCAAATAAAAATATGCCAACAAAATGTATTATCATCAATGTTGAAAACAGTTTTGCTGCTTGATATCTTTGTGGAAACCATGATACTTGTTTGTTTTTTTTGATCACAGGATACTTTGATGAATAGAAAGTTTGTTAGAAGAGAATTTATTTGAAATAGATTTTTTTTTTTACATTATAAATGTATTTACTGTTACTTATTAATTTAATGCATCCATAATGAATAAAAAGGTATTAATTTATTTCAAAAGAAATCCTACAGAACCCAAATGTTTGAAAGGTAATATTTTTTTTTTTACATGAATTTTCAAAATATGAAAAAAAAATCAGTTTATATAGGTTTTATTGTGTTCACCTTTTTACACAACACCTATAGAAAAATATATTAGGATTTTAGTTTGGAAGACAAAATTATTATATTTTAAGATGATTTTTAATGAGGTGTTTGAAACCAACACACAAAACCACTGCTTGAGAAAACGAGCAATTGAACTTTTCACTCAAAGTCTTATAGTTACTTAGAAACAGCTTATTTGACAACTAGCCCCAGTTTCCCTTGGATGTATAGGTTAATAGGCATACGTTATATATGTGTCAGCTTGTATGTAGATGCTTGTGTAACAGATTGTCTGCACATATTTGAGTGTATTCATGTGAGTGTGTGTGTATGAGGACAGCCGAGTCGGTGGGGGGTTGTCGGGTCTCTCCAGGTGTTCAGGGTTGCCCTTGTTTTCTACCCTCTGCTCTGAATGCATAAAGCAGCAGCCTCTTAATATTTCACACACTGCTGAAAATTTGATGGAACAGCAGTGAGCATGTGTATGTGAGAATGAATGTTTGTTTCTCATAGCGAGAGTAAAGATTGGTCTTTGTTTTTCAGCATTTTGATGTTGTGCTTTAGCATTAGCATTAGCATTTCATCTTCTGTAGCTATACAATAGTGTTGTATGTGTGAGAAACAGACAGAAAGTCCAATGAAAATATCCATCCATTCATCCAAATTTGGGCCAGTGATTTGTAGCCTTACATTTATTAGTATGTCTATGCATAATTCCAGTGGCAGCCATGTTACAGGACACACAAGACTGAATTTATTACACATACACACAATGCTTCATACTCTACTTAGACAGATACATACCCACACACATTTCTGTTATGCAAGGCTCACAGAAGCCATTTGTTTTAATCTGTGTTGTCAGTGTTCCTCGAGCTGCCCACCTCCCTGAATCACCATGTTGGTGTTTAATCACTACTCTTTCACTCCATTCACTCCGTTTGTTTATGTGATTGCCTTCATGCTAATGCAGGCTTTATGTATATGGTTATATGGTTCCTATACAAATGAAGACATTTAGAGTATAGGATAAGCAATTAGTAGCAAATTTTACATTTTATCCATAAGAAAAACTGTAAATTATTATTATTATTATTTTTACACAGAATATTTTCTGGTTCAGTTAACATGCATATTGTTTACTTCCTGTAGCTATTGAAATAGTGAGTAGTTTTACTTTTACGGATTGGCTTCCATTGTAATGGTGCAGTCACATTAGGTCAAATTAGCAGTCAAATTAAGACTAAATGTAGCTGGTCTGTTGTCAATAGTTTGAAGTATGAAGCACTGCTCACACAGAATAATTGTCAGAATAATCTGAAAGTGGACCAGACTTTATGCTGATATCCAAATGTCAGACTATGCGAGACTAGGGTGAAGATATCAGACGAGGAGAAGGGGGGATGCCTTTTCAGCCTCTTGATCGTACTGTAGTCAGCAGAAAGAGTGAGATGGAAGGAGGGAGTGAGTGAAGGGCTTACACTGCGGCCAGCAACGGCAACACAGCTTTGCGATCTATCCCACAATCCCCAAGGGCTCTGCAGTGTGGTGTTGCCATGACGACCTGTTTCCTCTTCCCAAACTGGAGCGAGTGATAGCGAGAGAGAAAGAGAGATGCAGAGGAAGAAGTGATTGGTAGAAAGCAGTGGTAAAGCAGCAGTGCCCCCTCATTAGCCGATGACACGAGAGAGAAAGACAGAAAGCAGCTCACACACCCTTTTACACACTCTCTGTGTTATAAGCAAACGTATGTTAGCACAGCAGTGCTTTCTCACAAAGAAGCTTGGCAGCGTCCTTCCACGTTCATTTTCATTGTATGGAAAAAGCAGTGTGAACATTCTGCCTGACAGCTCCTTTTCTTTTCCACAGAAGAAAATGTTACAGGTTTAGAATATAGGTGGGAATCAATCAGCAGAGCTCTGAGGTTATAGGATACTATTAATTTCTTGGTTGCGTTAGGATTTTTTACCTTTTTTCTGTGTATAGCTGGTTTTCACCAGTTCACGTTTTTGTAGTTTACACAGAGATGATAACGGTATTGTTTTCTGGTCCCCAAAATGCTGTTGTCATGTAAATTAATGGCCAAAATGCATAAAAAGTTAGTTTTTAGTTGAAAACAGTGTTGTGTAAACGCCTTTTTAAATGCTTTATGCACATATTTGTCGGATTTATGCATTTCTATCTATCGACACTTATCAACGCCTAAATTAAACTGCAGCAGTCAGGTGGTTCAAGTACTGTAAGAACTCTGTAAGTTGTTTACATTCATTATTATTGTAATGTTATTTGAGACATGAGGTAATTTAATGCCATCTTGTGACACTTTGCAGACTGTTCATTGTTAGTTTATGCTCATTAAACAATATTAACAGATACAGATACTTTTAAGTATCAGATTATTAACAGATACAGATTAACAGATACTTTGATTTGAATAATGTATTAGTAAATGTTGAAATGAATAGGCCTATTTATAAAGTTTAATAGAAATGCAGCATATTTTTCATTGTTAGTTCACGTTAACTAATGTAGTTAACTTATGCTAATAAATTGCTAAGTGTTACCGAAATGTTATTATGCTTGTCTTATCATAAACTTGCCCTGAATCTTCTTCTTTTTACCACAAATATTCTTTTTTTTAAATGTACTAAACCATATATCTAAAATTCTTGGCATGAGAATACTGATACAACTTCATGAGAAAATATAAATGCCATTGAAACACAAATCATGTCAGGGTCTGCTGAGACTGTGAGTGCAAAAGTGTGTGAATGTTAATGTATATCCAAACATATATGAACTCTGAATTGCTTATAAGAACAAGGCATTTCTTTCTCAGGATATCTGTAAACATGGATATGGAGTGATAAACAGTTGAGCGCCACACTGCCCCTGCTGGACACACATGGAACTGCACTCGTGCTCCATTCACACATGAATGTTTTGCTTGGCTGACAGTGGAAAGCATTGAAAAAACAATACAACATTAATGAGACTCGTCCACCCACAGTTTCTGAATGTTGGCTCTTATTTTCTCTCTCATTCTCTTTTCCTTTTCTCAATCACTGTGTTGCAGTTATCCGGCTGTCTGTGACTTCCTACAGAATAATAACTTGTTATCAATCATTCGAGCACACGAAGCACAAGATGCAGGGTATGTATTTCCTGTCTTTAGCTTTTTATTTTATTTGTATTATTTGTGTACTAATATGCGCCTTTTAGTGGTATATAAGGTACAAAGGTTGTCCTTTTAATGGTACATCTTTCTATACAAGTACAGTTTTTGCACATTTTGTCTATGAAAGTAAATGAAAACATTTGTATCTTCCCTTTCCCTCTTCTCACAGCTACCGGATGTACAGGAAGAGTCAGACTACTGGATTCCCATCCCTAATTACCATCTTCTCTGCACCAAACTACCTTGATGTTTACAATAACAAAGGTGAGTCCTGCTTTCCCTTACAGTGAGATATGTGTGAAAAAAATGGAGCTTTGTGATGAGAACAGAGAGCGTGGGCAGAACCATCAGCTCGAGTGACTCCATCCATGTGGTCTCATCATCCGCTGATGGAACAGGGTCAACCTCTCCGCAGTACCATCTAGTGGAGGCTTTTTGTGAAAATGAATGTTCAGCCACTTACAAATTGATGTACTGTATATCAGGATGTATTTACGCCCTTTTTGATTGGTGTTTTTCCTCAGAAAGCTCGTTTAGCTTGGGTTTTGTCATATCATTGTGTGTACACACTATTTCAGCGAATCATTCCAGAAATTAGTTCACTTGAATTAGTTGATTAGGAAACAAACCCAGAGGCTCAGGAAGCCACGGTCTCTTGAGATTATTTCTCATATTATTGATTAGGGAAAACTCAAATGCTAGCTCACTTTTTCTTATTACTCACTTCCTCAGCTGCCGTTCTGAAGTATGAGAACAATGTAATGAACATCCGGCAGTTTAACTGCTCCCCTCATCCTTACTGGCTGCCAAATTTCATGGATGTCTTCACCTGGTCACTGCCATTTGTGGGGGAGAAAGGTACCTCTGTCACATAAATCTATATACAACTGGATATTGACAGGCTTGACGATTCTTTTTGCTTAATAAAACATTTACCGATTACTTTCAAGTAAATGTCATTTTGATATGTTGTGATTGACTGTTGCTTGGCCTGCAGTCACGGAGATGCTGGTAAATGTGTTGAGCATCTGTTCTGATGATGAGCTGATGAATGATGGAGAAGAGATCTTTGACGGTGAGACAGCTTCACTTGTACGCTTCACTGTCCTATGCTGAACATAAACATGATTTATTCCACATGAAACATGATTATGATTTCTCAACAGAGAGGGCCTTTTCTTTGGCGTCAGGTACATCCTGAATTATGACTCATGGTCATTTCAATATCTTTCCTGTTAAGTAGCACCGTTGTGATATTGTGTTTGTAATAGGCCTTAAGTTTTGTGCTTGACTTAGCTAGCCGCTACAGGAACTAACTCCAACAAGTATTGGGAAAGCTACTTTAAAATGTAAGCATTTCAAGTTACAAGCTACTTATAATTTAAAGCAAATTAAACCACAGTCAAACTGGTTGGAAACAAGCTTGTAAAAATGGCTATTTTGTAGCTAATAATATTTTGGCATTATTATTTACTTTAATCAGAACAGTATATCTCTAATTCAAAAACATTTACACATATAACAATTTACACCATATACAATGTGACAATATGAGTGTTTTGTCACTCTACGCATTGGAAAAAGTAGCTTGTTACTTTAAAAGCTTCATGATTTTAAGAAAAAACTGAGCTACACTACTGAAACATGTAGGTTAGTAAGTAGTGTCGCTTCTTTAAGTTAGTTACTCTTGAAACTGCCGCCAACAAAATACATACTTTCTTGTGTGTCTACATCTGTGTATATAAAAGAAGAAAAGTTTCTGTGGGTTTTTAGCCTCTGGTCATACAAACTGAGACCGCTTCATGTTTTTCTTTCCGCCCACAGCCAATGCAGCAGCTGCTCGCAAAGAGGTGATTAGGAACAAAATCCGTGCCATTGGGAAGATGGCCAAGATGTTCTCGGTGCTCAGGTACAAATGGGGCTTCCTCCAGCTGAGTCATTCAGTCTGCGGTCAGCTGGGTCACATGCTTATGAAACTGTTCTTGCTTGTCATATGTGATATATAGAGGAAAGGCTTCTTAAAAGCAAGATATTGCTGATATTCAGTACAACATAAAATTGGGATGTAAGAAACTATTTTAAAGGTAGTATTTTAAAGGTTCAGGATTGAATTCTTTGGACATCTGTAGTTGAAGAGTTCAGATGTAAAAGCCTGTAAGTGCCATCTGAAATTTTCTTCTAGAATGATCATTTTTATGAAGCTTGTATATTTAAGTTCAGTAATTTCACTTAAATGGCAATGAAAATTACCTATGAATTGTCATTTAAGTGAAATTACTGAACTTAAATATACAAGCTTCATAAAAATGATCATTCTAGAAAAAAATTTCAGATGGCACTTACAGGCTTTTGCATCTGAACTCTTCAGTTGTAACATAAAAATGCAAGTTTGGGGAGGATAATTTTGTCAGTAAGTATTTTTGAGAGACCCCTTTCCTAAAATACAAAGGCAGCTGTATATTTTGATTCATAAATACCCATTTATACTGTCTAAGAATAACAGTAAAAGTGATTTTATAAAGATAACAATTATATTGTGAATATATTTAAACCAAAATATGGGCACAGTACTTTTTTTTATTTCTTATTTATTTACTGTAAAAAAAAAAAAAATCACAATTTATATTGCGATTTCTGTCCAGCCTGAATGCAGAATGAAGTAAGGAATAATTGACGACAGGCCGTTGAATTATTAGAAAAATAATGCACACCCGAGGTGGTAATGCGGTCACGACGCGAAGCGGAGTTGCCGTTACACCTCGGGTGTGCATTATTTTTCTAATAATTCAACGGCCTGAAGTCAATTATTCCGCTTATACTACAGTTACCACACCTTGAAACATTGTTCAGATTATGTATTTCAAGACGTTTGTAAAGTTTTTGTCATTAAAATGCTCTTGTATGTAGGACTAATTTCTTACGCATCTAATCCCATGCCTCCGTTGCTAATTCCAAAACGTCATTTCAGAGTTAGTAACGGAGGTTAGAGCCGCTGATAGCAGACTAATGCTGGGGACACACGACTAGCTGACACATTCTCTGACTGTTTTCATCGACTGCAGCAGATTTTAAACACCGACTTTGAACACAGACTGAACGCGCTGAACACGCGTTTGGGCATGATCAGTCATAAGTATCAAATTACGTTCATAACCGGCCTTAAAGTGTGTTCCCGGCTTTATGCAGTTATTAATGCAGTTATTAGAGAGAGATGTTGCAATAATGAGACAGAAAAGCATATGTGCGTCAATATTATTATTTATTTATTAATTCAATTCGTTTTAATTAATTCGTTAATTCTTTTTTTTTTTCTATTATTGACAGATGACAGTAGACTAGCCAAA
Organism: Leuciscus leuciscus; assembly: GCF_965113295.1. Lineage (NCBI taxonomy): Eukaryota > Metazoa > Chordata > Actinopteri > Cypriniformes > Leuciscidae > Leuciscus > Leuciscus leuciscus. Next base: position 19,557,587 of record NC_138740.1, on the reverse strand, counting down.
TAAATGAAACCCAAAGCCCTTTTAACAAGTAGGCCTATCAATAATTATTTATTTGTTAAATTATCTGCAATAAAAATCCGTGCTGCAGGACTATCCATTTATTTAGCCTATATTCAGTTTAATTTTCTATTGATTATAGATAGGACTTTATAGTTTATTTATTCAAATTAAACTGCATGTTTCTATTGATTGTGAAGCTAGACATTGAAAATTGCAGATCAAGCGCATGGGGCGAAATGCTTTTTCTTGTTATGAATTGTATCCTATTTTCCGTTATTACAGTTGACTACGCGAAGTGATATGGAACTGTAATGCGGTCAAGACCTGCCTGGAACTACTTTAGCCGTGCGTTTCCCTGAAAATAATGCACACCTTAGAACGTTCATCAACCAATCAGATTCAAGCATTCAACGGCCCTGTAGTATAAAGCATAATAATTTAAGTTTCAGTAAATGTTAACTTTTTCTCGTCAGAAATTTTTTGCCAGACCCCAGTTTAATAACTCCTGGTTTAATCTGCTTGTTTTTTTAAATGTACTGAATATAAAGTTCACTGATAACTTATTTTAAATGTACACTACTTTTCAAAAGTTTGGGCTCAGTGTGGATTTTTCACCTGCTTGCACAGACATCACACGTCATCAGTGTGTTTTGAAAAGGCTATGCAGAGTTGTTGTCAGAAAGTCACCGAGCGCCGCAAACAAACAGCAGCCGTATTTACAGGTCCTCCTGAACCAAAATAAGCTTATGCTGCCTTCACGCCATGTAGGAAACATAATTACAAGATGGCCACCAATGACGTTCTACCCGGAGTTGTTCACGTCCTCAGACTCAAATTTGAGTTTCTGTGTCAACACTATCAACTCCTAAATGAATCTGCAGCAGTCAGGTGGTACAAGTTAGTTGTTTACGCTCATTAGGTAAGACATGAGGTCATTTAACGCTGTCTCTCATGATGCTTTGCAGAATCTGCTGTGTGCGTTCATGTGTTTTGAAGGAGGCATGGTTTTAGAGAGCGCTCTGAAGGGAGGGTGAGATGTCATGCTTTCAAAGCTAGCTTGCTATTGCTAGCCTCTCTGAAATTGCCCACCCTACCTTTAATACTTAAATAGAAAACAGTTATTTTAAATTGTACAATTTACAGTATCATGCTGCGTTCACACCGGACGCGAATAGCGCGTCAAATTCGCGTCTACCGCGTCTAGTTTGACGCTTGACCACATGTGTACATTCGCGTGTCAAGAGCGAGATTGACGCGCGTAAAAACAAAAGGTTGAAGCGAAATTTACGCGCGTCAGAGGCGAAAGTTTCGAAACCCGTTGGCGGCCATCTTTTTTAGATGTTTATCGAGCATTAGCATTAATCGAGAGAGTCACCGCTCGTATATGCTCTGGAGAGCAGAAACAGCTGCGTAGGGGACATCGTCGCTGTACTCTGGTCCACCAGACTCTCCGGAGGGTTTCAGGAGTTTCACAATTTGGTCCAGGACCTAGGTTTGGTGGACCTAACGGTGAGGACGCTGACGAGGACAGCGTAGGCCGTATAAGGCCTCGGCCTCGAGTGGTCGCTGCCTGACGAGCCCGCGCTGTACAGCCCGGCGCGAGGTTCACCCTCGCCCGCACCCACCTAATCTGTCATTTATTTTTGTTTTGATAATAAATGGAGCCAGCCTCCAAAAGTGAAACCTGTCCTGTGAATTTTTTTTTAGTTTGTATACACTAAATTGTATTTGTTGTCTTCACATTAGATTAATAATGTTTCATATAGATATGGAATAAATAGCATTCAATACAAAATGAGTATCTCTCATATATTGAAATCGAGTTTTTATGTGAAAGATTTGCTTTGTTGTGCATTTTAGTCATATTACAAAATAATTTATTGAGGCCAAACATAAAATAACATTATAAACTATCACTTCACCACGTGACAGCAGCAAGCAGGCTCCTTATTGGTTAACGCGGCGCGAATTGACGCAGAAGTTCAGATTTTTCAACTCGGGCGGCAGACGCGAATTCGCGTCAAACACGAGAATGCACAAAAAGCACTACATAAAACATTCGAGCGTAACGCGCTTAACGCGCCAGACGCTCAATTCGCGCCATTCGCGCGAACGAGGCGTATTCGCGTCTACCGCGCCGCGCTCTACGCCTCATTCGCGCCGCAGGAATTTTTTACGCGCGTAACGCGTCTTTGCATTGACTTAACATTGAAATCACTCGCGCCTGATGCGCAATTCGCGTCCGGTGTGAACGCACCATTACTGTTTTTACTGCGTTTTTGATCAGATAAATGCAGCCTTGGTGAGAATAAAAGACTTCTTTCAAAAACATTAAACAATCTTGTTGACCACAAACTTTTGGACAGTAGTGTAAAATCAGTGTGTGATATTATTTCTGATGGTTATATCCTGTCTTTGCAGAGAAGAGAGTGAGAATGTGTTGACCCTGAAGGGCCTGACCCCTACCGGCATGCTGCCCAGCGGGGTGCTTTCTGGAGGCAAGCAGACTCTACAGAGTGGTGAGAACACGATCCAGTACTGGCCATGTTCCTCTCTTGGTTCTTGTCTCCCTCTGTCTCCTACTCTCTCTCTCTCTCTCTCTCTCTCTTCTTTTTATTTCCTCCTTTACTGTCTCTATAGTGTCTGTCCCTGTCTCTTCCACCTGTCTCTCCATCTGTCTCTCTCTGTATCCTCTGACAAACTCCGGGCTTTGGGGTGCTGCTCTTTTAGTTCCCCCAAAGCATGGACACATTAGTGGGTCGGTTTACCCGTCATTGGTAAACTGGGGTGAGAATGAGTTTCTGAGAGGCCTCTAGGGTGTCCAGAGCACAGCAAGCGTGAAAAGCAGGAGAAGCCTCCTGCAGAATGTGCGAATGGTTGAGGGTATTGTCTGAGTCTGTGGTCCATAGTCTGGTTGGCGTGCATGCGTCTCTCAGGGCTGTCCCGACGCCCGCCGTTGCTTGTGCACAACTGCTGCCTGTGCGTTTCTGCTGTTGCATGGCTTGTTCAGGTGTAACACACTCCCCATCTCTTCTTCCAGCAACCATCGAAGCCATTGAAGCCAACGAACCGGAAGAAGACGGAGAAGGTAATTCCTGGACATGTATCTGGGTGTAATCCAGCATAGACTGGTAGAACATGGTAGATGGTTTCTAGCTGGTGAGACCAGGTGGTATCGGGTTTACCAGTTGAAACCACATTTCTAAACACATCTACCAGTAGATGCTGGATTATCCAGCACACTCTGAAGTTCTAACTAGCTATCTAACACACCATATTAGATTTAGATTAAACCAGAAAGCCACCACATCACTACGAAAAGGCACCGCACATGTCTGGGAACAGTTTGGAGTCAGACTGTTTTCAAATAATCTGACATAGCCTAAATTGCTTACTGGTTAACAATGTGGCTGTGTCCGAAACACAAGGCAGCTGCCTTATTGCCCACTCAGTCGATGACTAAACAGACAGCACATAAGGAAGTGATTTCACGCAGACTTCCAAAGCACTATAACATCACATTGAATGACCCCAAAAAATTCATGTGATCTTTAGAGATAAGTAAGCAAATTTTCACTGCCGGGCTCAACGCTATGGATAAAAAAAAAAAAATTATGTTCTGCTTGTTTTGCAAACATTTTCACACGCAAAAAAATATAGATTTATACATTACCATTAAAAAGTTTGGGGTCAGTAAGATTAAAATAAACACTTTTATTTAACAAGGATGCATTCAATTGTTCAACAGTTAATAACTCACCTTTGTATACAGTTAATAATATTTTATAGTATTACTGTTTTAACTGTATTTTTGATCAAATAAATGCCTTGGTTACTCCAAACTTTTGAATGATAGTGTATATTTACATGTATAATGTTATATTTGTAACTTTACCTGTATAATGTTTACATTTTTAATTAAATTTTTATTTAAAAATATTATTTATTGTACATTTTTCAGGAATACAATTTTTTCTTTAAGAAAAAAAAAAAGGCAAGAAAAGCTCTTCACTCTTATCTTCAATAAGAGTTCTTCAAGACAGCAATTAACTTAAAATGGCATCCATGGCATAACATTACTGATTGGTTTGAAATTTTCAACACATTCTTACTATCTGACCAAGCCTACCACAAGCCACTGACCCCAGGTCAGCCATCATTATTGTTGAGCCCTGCACTGACTACAGTATGTGTTTCTCAGTTAATATGCATCTAGACATTTACAACAAGAAAAAAACACTTCTTTGTGTTAATTTACTTCTTTGAACTGCTCCGTCAGCCAGCCTTTTCCACCAACCATCAAATTGCTTGCATAAAGGCATGGAAGGACGCATCTACTGAATGCTGCCCTTAAAAACCAACCAGATGAAGGCATCTTGATATATTAGGATTCAAATTTGCCTTGATGCCTTCCTGCCCCCTTATATTGCATTAGTTTTTTCCTTTTTTCTTAGTTTTAGACACAGCCATTATGCAAGTCAGGCATCACAAGATCCTATTTGTATAACATTTTTATTAACAGCAACAGCAATTTAACCAGATATTTGCCGTGCCCTTTTTGAGTGGTGACATTATGGGAACATTTCTTTTATATCTTGCATGATGGTTTGAAGTAGCATCTAAACTGGAGGCATGATTTTTTGATGTGGTATGTCGGGCGCTGCATTTTCTCTGGCCCTCATGGTTCAAGTGTGGGCATAGCATGTGATTAAGCGCAATCAGGAACTCTCAGCCAACCAGAGTGTGTTCCTCTTCTGCAACCTCTCACTTTCTGAGACCAGCTCACCTCAGTGATACACAAATGGATGGACACAAGGGGTTTGGATACTGATTTCTATTTCTACAGTTAATCGGTTGACAAATAAAGACAGAGCTACTGTGAGCTACGAGGTTGTTAGTCTATGGTAAATGCTTCTCTTGAAACTGGCAGCCTGCATTATTTCAAATTATAATTTTTTTAAATAATCATGTTTAACAGCTGAATTTGTGGTGAAAAACTACATCACCCATGATGCTGTACAGAAAATTCCACCAATCAGAGTCATGACAAGCAAATAGCCTCAAAAGAGCTTGCAGGAAACGCCCTCTCACCTGAAGCACGGCAAATTACATAATCAAGTCGGTTTCTCTACGCTCTCAAAATAGTAAAAAATTTGTACCGTGTAAATAAAAGCCGTGTACGATGTTGTGATTCACCTCGTAGCTGGTTGGTTTGGTTCGTGGCTTATAACACTTTAACGAAGACTTTTTAAAAATCCCTATGGGAAAAATAAATAGAAAAAATATTTCCGGAACCAATGCCTCTTAAAAACTATTTGATGGGCACTGTTGCATTCTAGGAAACGCAACTGATGCGTTACAAATTAGTTATTAAATGATTTTTTGTAAATATAAGTGAATATAGATATTTTAAATATGATATATTTAAACATTTAAAATATTTTTTAGTATGTGTGTAAAAATATAAATATATAAAAAATGCTAAATATGAGTGCATTTAACTTATTCTTTGTCAATTTTAAGTCATTTGTTAAAGTGCCCCTATTATGGTTTTTCGAATATTCCGAAAGTGCACAATAAATAAAGCTATTTTCTCCCAAAAGAAAGAATCGACTCTGAACCGCCTAAACGAGTCATCTGTTATTCAAATCCCACTGCGTTACGGTTCTTTGTCACTAGAAGATACATTTGCATAATGCCTGCCTATATTGTACGTTGTCTGCCGGCGAACTTGTCCCGCCCTCAAACACATAATTTTACTGACGACTACTTCTTTTTAGAGTTCAATGTGGGATTCGCAAAATGCTTGCTCTTGAAAGATGGGTCAGTACCCAGTTTATTTGGATCAGCTTGCTCCATTTTGTTGATTGGTCTACCACAAGTTTGTTGAGGAACATACACTTGTTAATGCTGATGATGAGGAATTACAGTTGCAACATCTCATAATGTACATGAAACTGAGTAGCGTATCACTGAGAAACGTCCTGCTCGAGTCGTCCTTGCGATGGAGGTTCGGGTTGAATAACTAGTTCTTCCAATATTTCACCATCGGACTCGTGCTCGAATTGATATGGTAAAATCGACTTCATCGTTACTGTCTTTACAGTTTGTCTTTACAGTATGTATAATCGGCAAGGACTGAGAAAGCCTCCGGAGCTGAAGTTCAGTTATGGTAATGGGCGTTTCGCTTCTGACAAGGAATGATTGCTTAGCAATAGCAGACATCACAGGAGCACAAGCTTCTTAGCGCGCTTTTGAAAAGAGGAGAAATCGGTGCAGCCTGCGTTTTCCTCGCAATTTTAGACGTGACATGTAAACAGCCACTGAAGTGGTAGACCAATCGTAACAGACTGGGCCATCTGGCCAATCAGAGCAGAGTAGCTTGCAGAAAGGCGGGATTTAGAGAGACTGATTCATCTGACGAGTCGTTTGAGAATCATTGAAAAATGTGGTGATGTGCAATATATATTATGAGAAAATTAAATAGTTTTTTGACTTTTGATGCATGTAAACCTGTTGTAGGAGACTCCAAAACAAAATTAGGAACCTTTAAAATAGCATAATAGGGGCACTTTAATGCTTTATTTTGTTCCACTTATTTTTTTTATTTTTTTTTTATGAATTAAACCGCTTTAAATATGTCTATTTATTTCTCAATTTAATAAGTCATTTACCAATTTTCTTTTTTTTATTAATTAATAAATTGACAATCGATTCCTTTATTTGAGTTTTTTCTTCTTCTATTATTCCTCCATAGAATATATTTTGAATATTCAAGATATACACTACTGTTCAAAAGTTTGGGATTGGTAAGATTTCTTAAATATTTTTTAAATGAGTCTCTTATGCTCAAGGCTGAATTTATTTTATAAAAAATACAGTAAAAACAGTAATATTGTGAAATATTATTGGAATTTAAAATATATAATAACTGAATTATTATAATCATAAAAATAACTGTTTTCTATTTTAATATATTTTAAAATGTAATGTATTCGTCTGATGGCAAAGCCAAATTTACAGCATCATTAAATCTTCAGAAATCCCTCTTCAGAAATCATTCTAATATGCTGATTTCCTGCTCAAGAAACATGTCAAAAACAGTTCTGCTGCTTAATATTTAAAACTGCGATACAATCTGAATAAAATGATTAATTTCTTTTTTTTTTTATCATACTGACCCCAAACTTTTGAACGATAGTGTATATATAAACTAGTTTATCAGACTCTAATAAAGAGAAATGATGTAGTGCCTGATGAGAACCAAGAGTCTTGCTGTTCATTATGGGCTTTTCCCGTCTCTCTACAGCCATCCGCGGCTTCTCTCCACAGCACAAAATCAGCAGTTTCGCGGAGGCTAAAGGTCTGGACCGCATCAATGAGCGCATGCCACCCCGCAAGGATGGGGTCAACCACGTGGGCCAATCCATGGGCAAGATGAACGTGTCGGAGACCAACGGCACCGACGACAACAGTAACATCCAGTGATGAACTGGCTGCCCACTCACCTGCACCTGAGTCCATGCCACCGCCACGACGCATGGCAGGACAATGCCAAACTTGTGATTTAAGGCCTCCTGCTTCCAACAAACACCCAATGACATCACCTACACATCCCTCCCTGCTCCAATGTCCAATTAGAGAACCAAACTATCTTAAATGTGTCACTGAAAAGGGGGAGACTGTTTTCTTGCTGTCAGCTTGCTGCTTGCAATTTTCGAAGCGGATACCTTGCCGACGGCAAGTTTCTGCCTTTTTTTGGGAGTGTTGAATGGGAAGGAGGGGTGGGAGGGGGGGGTGATATGCCTGTCAAGGGCTGAAAGTGTCTTTATCAGAGAGGGGGCGGTCTCAGTTCCTTTCCGACTCCACCCACAGACCAAGTGGGCGGGGTTTAGGAACTCTCTTAAGCCTGATCCATCCGGTTCGTCGGTGCGGGTGATGAGCCTGTACTGGTTCCATGCACACTTTTTTTTCCCTCTTTTCTTCATGTTCCCATCTCATAATGAAATGATCTCACTGTTGATGATGTTTTGCTACTAGTATTAATAAATATACAAATTTGAAATGACAAAAAAACGAAAAAATCTTTGTAAGAAAGGACATTTAACGACAAAACCTGTGCATTTTATTACTTACGATGCAATCTTACCTGGGGGGTTTTATTTCTTGATTTGGTTTTTGGTAAGATGCCATGAAGCAGTAGAAGAGATGAGCGGTTCTGCTTGTCCACTGTAGACACTCGTTCAACCGTTTGGATTGAAGAAAATCCGCAGCGGGAAATCCAGCTCGACCTTTGGCGCCACCTTCCTGATTGTTTCTCACTTGCCTGTATCTCAAGAGAGAGAATGCACATAGTACATTTCGCAAGTCAAATAAATATTATATATAAATATATATATAAATATATTTAAATATACGATTATTAACAATGGTCGAGGACAATGATTTTTAACAGCATCTATGGTACTGAACGCATCAGTGCATGCAACTAAGTTCCTTATTGATATGTGAAATTATAATTGTGATGTGTTTCAATATAGTAGACTTGAATTATTTCCCTTCAAATTATATTTGTAAAGGTCTAGTTTGTTTTTATATCTCTATAAATAGATATGATTTTGTAATCTTTCATTTAATTTCTTTTTTCTTTTTCTTTTTTTTCTTCTTTTTTTTCCATCAATATAATTTTATTATTGTTGATTTTATTTTTGTATAGTTTCTCTGTACAGGCACTGACGCTCTTTCCGAGGTGTTTTTTCGTCATCTTTCGTTCTTTCTTTTGGTTCTCTCTGTTCAGTTGGTGTACAGAAGTTGTTCAGTTGTGTGAATGAACATATTACTCAGTGAAAAGCAACATTCAGGCTGCCAAAGCATGATCGCATGGTTTATTCAAATGTAAACTAATTGGACACGAGGAAAATTCAGTGTCTCACGTTGAAGAGGAAAACTATATTATCATTATGACTCTTGATGATCTTCTTATTATTCTTACAATTAAGCTTACAGTTCTTTCATTTCCACTGTTTTCTGATCCTTGTTTGGTCCAGACGTGGTTTATTTCAAAGAAGGAATTTTATGGATTTGTGACTATTTTTCTTGTAATTTTCTCTGGAACTAAGTTTTCGCATTTGACTTCCTAAATGAAAACACATATTGTAAGCATGCCCTATGGGACAAATCACTTTTTTTACTCTTGAATAAAATATGCATGAACTAATCATGTCTTTCCCCTTTTAATGCTGGTTTGAGAAAAAAAAATGTTAATGTATTCATTTATTATTCTCATTTAAGAAAAGCAAACTGATTTTTCGACAGACAATCAAGAATGAAGATGTCATTTTAGATGTAATATTAATGTTTAGAAATGCAAAGACCATAGTATGCATAAGGTTCTTCGTAGGAACTGCTAAGTTTCAAACGCTCAACTTATGAGAGCTTTTTTCCATGGGCATTCCACCTGTTTCCTGCTATTCTTCCACAGGAAACTTCCACAGGGGCCACAGTAACTTCTCCCTGAAACCAGAGCTCAGCGCCCACTGACACACACCCATACACACGCTTCTCAGCAGGGCTTTGTAATACTTTGCGCTTTCCCTCATGTGTTAATATTATACAAAACAGGAAACAGATTTGGACATACTGGTTCATACTTCAGCCAAAATCACTTGCTCAAGAACATTTCCATACAGTTTTTCTGCTTTGTCGTTTTCATACACATTTAATTATTGTAATTATATCCTGATATCGGAGATACATATACGGCTGGTTCTGTGTAGACGGATGAGAGTAAAACCCATCTGGATTGAGCCATGGAGCTGCTTCTCTTTCTTCTCATTCTAATGACTGCATCTTCATCCATCATTTCAGCAGGTAAGTGTCAGTTTATTTATGTGTGTATACTGTATATATATACTTTTATGATCACCGTGACTTTGCCATCATATCAACATTTTTGTTGATCCTGCAACATATTTTTATGTCTGAAAATGTAGTCCTAACCCTACCCTATCCCCACCCCTAAACCTAATGTGACCCGTAAGTTATCCCTAAAATCAGAGGGAAATGATAGGTGAATAAAATTGATGGTTTTAAGTCTAAACTTGACAAACTGTATACTTGCCCCTCAAATCTGATTGGTTGATTGGAATGTTGATTAAGGAACATTGCACTTGGTGAAATTACCACTATATATATATATATATATATTTTTTTTTTTTTTTTTTTTTTTTATGTATATGTTTTCCATGTGACCTGCACAGGAAATGACACAAACCTTACAAGTACGGCACCTCCAAACACAACTGCTTCAACTCCATGGTCTGTAGCTTCAAGTACAGGTGAGTTATATTGTCTATGAATCTCAGTAACAACATTTTCAATTCAAACAAGAATTTACCATATTAAAGATGTTTGAGCATATATTGAACAATTACGAACCATCATATTACCATTGTTTAGATAATAGCAATAGATAAATGTCCAATAACATGCTTTCTAAATGTACCTGTGATGGTGTACTTTATATGAACCAATTACACATTAAGCACAAGATGTCATTATTTTAGTTAGTTTAGTTTATCCTTTCTTGTCTCTATTAGGATAATTTTTTCTTGGGCAATCGAATATTGCTTTAGCATGTATATCATTTATATAATATACAAATAAAATAACTAATTTAACTATAAAATACTACTACTACTAATAATAATAATATATATATACACACACACACACACAGTAGTCAACATTTGAAGTGGATCAAAACCTTTCATCAAAGTTATACATGAATTTTGAACAATACCCGTTCTTTAACTTTGATGAACTTTTTTGATCCACTTCAAATGTTGACTACTGTATATAGGTAGGAGTCCGTACAGTTAAGCCCGTAATGAAAATATTAGTATATTATTATTTGGTATGTTTCTCTGTTCTGTTTCCAGGTTTAAATAAAATGTTGAATCCCAAATCTTCATTACGGTCTCAGACCCTTCTGCATATTCTCAGTTCACGTGTAAATTATATTGATCCCTATCTTGATTTAAATGTATCTGTCTTAATTTTATTTCAGCAGTCCAAATTCAAAAAACAGTGTCTTCTTCTTTTTCATCTCATCATGAGGATGACATAACCAGGCACACCTCAAAAACTGTGAGCACAACCACAGCTCCTTTATCTTCCGGGCACACCGGTAAGGCACAAATATAACTTCAGTTAATGTAAATATACTGTATAGTTTGCACATCAGCTCATTCAGCTCACACACTGAACCCTGTACCTCTGTTTCTGCAGGCAGTACTGATAGATCCAGCCTCGCTTCATATAGGCCATCAGGTAGTAATTATTAACCGCTTTTAATTCGAATATTCAGAACATGGGAGAAAATTTTGACTTTTCGTGGTGTCTGTAATCTTGCTTATCTACTAGTGAAGTTCTTTCTTTGAACTGTGAGGATATCACAATAAATGTTATGAAAAGTATAAGTGTGTATTCATTACAGGACAGTCCATGATTACCAGCTTTACATTTACACCAGCAAAATCCTACATAGACACAACTCTAAATGCCATCTCATTCCCAGCGGCCAAAACAACAGGTTTTACCTCCTTCTTCTGGCTTTTCCACCCAACAATTCTTATTTACTGAAATATGAACAATAAGTATTAAAGGAGAAGTTCACTTTTGAAAAAACTTTTGCTGATAATTTACTCACCCCCATGTCATCCAAGATGTCCATGTCTTTCTTTCTTCAGTCGAAAAGAAATTAAGGTTTTTGATGAAAACATTCCAGGATTTTTCCACATATTATGGATTCCATTGGGACCCAAACGGTTCAAGGTCCAAATGACAGTTTCATTGCCGCTTCAAAGGGCTTTAAACGATACCAGACGATGAATAAGGGTCTTATCTAGCGAAACGATCGGTCATTTCAAAAATAAAATAAAAAGTTGACGTTTTATAAGCACAAATGTTCGCCTTGCTCTGTTCTGTGATGCGCGTTCGTGACGTCACGTAATACGCAATTACGTTGAAAAGGTCAAGTTTGATGTGTTTACAAATGTGCGGAAGGAGGACCATATAAACATTTTCAAATGTATTTGTGTCAGTTTATCGTTTAAAATGCCCATTTCGTGTGCGCATCCTGAGTGTTTTAATATTAAAAAGCCAAAAAGAACATTTTCTTCAATTTTTCAAGCGTGACCTTTTCAACGTAATTGCGTATTACGTGACGTCACGAACGCGCATCACAGAACAGAGCAAGCCGAACATTTGTGCTTATAAAACGTCAACTTTTTATTTTATTTTTGAAATGACCGATCGTTTCGCTAGATAAGACCCTTATTCATCGTCTGGTATCGTTTAAAGCCCTTTGAAGCGGCAATGAAACTGTCATTTGGACCTTGAACCGTTTGGGTCCCAATGGAATCCATAATATGTGAAAAAATCCTGGAATGTTTTCATCAAAAACCTTAATTTCTTTTCGACTGAAGAAAGAAAGACATGGACATCTTGGATGACATCGGGGTGAGTAAATTATCAGCAAAAGTTTTTTTAAAAGTGAACTTCTCCTTTAAAGGTGCAGTAAGTGATTTCTGAGAAACGCTGTTGATATTTGAATTCACCAAAACAAACACACCCCTACCCAAGAGGACCACACCCCGATCTTGATAGCTCCTCCCTCAAATTCACAAACATGCAATGCAAAACAGGCACCTCCCCCTTATGAGGGGACACGCCCCTTACTGCTGATTGGCTACAAGTGTGTTTTGGCACTCTGATCCACTTTCAACAGCTTTTCTCAGAAATCACTCACTGCACCTTTAAATGTAAAATGAAATGGACATGATATAATTTGTTCAAGAATTTCCAAAAAAAAAAATCTAAAAACATATTGCTAATGTTCCCATTAAGTTATAAAAACATTATTTATCATTGTTTTTTGAACGTTCAAAACATCCAGCTGTTTTTAAAATGCTTTAAAAAAAAATCTTGATTATACAAATGTTAAGGGAACATTTGATCATTTTGCACACATTATGGGAATGTTACTTTTGAATTTTCTCATAAATTTAAATGAACATCCAACTTATGTTTTGAGAAAATTAGGTAACATTTTAACAAACATTCTATTACCATTACTGGAATGATGTTTGTTCATATATCTGAGAGAACCTTGCCAGAACGTTAGCCAAAGTTCTGAGAATGTTCCCTTTTAGCTGGATGGTTGAATCCCTGGGTTTAAAATCAGTGAAAGTTGATGATACCCAATTTGAAATGTATGGGGCAAAAAATATATTTTGAAGAACATTTTATCCCTTATTTGAGCTGTACTTTAAAGAATTGTTCATGTTGTACAGTAAAGTCTAGCATTTTCCATTTTAGACTACATTAAACTATTATTTCACATGTTTGCTCTATGTGCAGTGGGTGTTGCACTTACTTCAACAACAGTTCATTCAAACATCAGCATGTCAGAGGTGACGCCAACACCTTCACAGGCACCAGACAGCAGTCTCACTTTGCTCGCCTTTGGTAGGTTTTATACTGATACTCTCATGATGCACATTATTTCTGCTACTAAATATGTCCTGTCTGCAGGTGTGATGAGTTTTATACTCATTTTAATTGTTGTCATGGTGATCTTGGTGACCACTATCAACCTCAGGGGACGGTGTAGAGATACCAGGCAGAACAAGGGTGGGTTTCTCTCTCATTCTGTCAGTTTTAAAATTACTTTTCAAAGCATACATGGCTACAAGCTTAAAATCAGTTTTGATTTGGTTTTTGTTTATAGATGTTAAAAGCTATGATCGGACAGGTGAGGTATCGGACAGGTGAGGACTCAAAAACCCACACACATAAATACAAAGTGCCGTCATGAGACTCTAGATGGCGCAGGCTAATAGGTCCTTAACTCAATCTGCTTCCAATCACATCATTCTCTATAGACATTATGCGCCAGAGAAACGAGGGCGCCGCCATCCTTAGAATATTGTCTTTGAACTTCCGTTTTAGCGGTCGCTCTGTATATTCCTATGGCATTGCTGTCCAGGAGTAATTCGCTTTTGAAGTGGATTTACTTAATGTAAAGTTAACGAAAGTTATCATGAGGATTGTAATGGTTTAAGCAGATTTCTTAACAAATGTCAGTAGACCAGGAAGATTTTAAAACGAGCCGTTCATTCATAAATACGCAAGACCACTGTGAAAATACAGACCGGAAGACAAAAGATAACGAGCGCAGCGCTGAAAAGGGGCGGGGCTACATTAGGTCTATAGGGCACAGCTGATTGGTTCCTGCTGTGTCAGTAGCCAATGAGCTCGCTGCTCAACCTTTAAATACTTGGTCAGCATTTGCTGTTGCAGTTGCAGCTTGCTTTCAGAAACCCTCCACCTTCCCCAGCTCCACCTGTATAGATCTGCTATGGGTAATTCATGTATGCTATATTGTACAGCAGCAGCATGTTTTACTTGCTCACAACAGCATGTTGTGTATGTATTAGCAGTAGCAAGTCCCGTACTTGCTCTACAGCAGAAACAGCAATAACAGCAGCAGCAATAACCAGCAGCAGCGTAATAGATCTATTCCGCCAAGACCAAACATACCAACATTGTCATATCCATAACCATGCCAAAAAAAACCATGAGTTGTCATGACAGAACCAACGCTATCTCACGACCAATTCGTACGAATTCGTATGAGTGATAAAAAGGTGGCTAATTCGTACGAATTCGTACGACCTCACTCGTACGAATTTGTACGATTTGTCTAAACCCACGTGATGGGTCGGTTTAGGGGCGGGGTCAGGGGTAGGTCATTCGTATGAATTCATACGAATTGGGCAATTCGTAAAATATGTACGATTTAGCATAAATCATACTAATTCGTACGAGTGAGGTCGTATGAATTCGTACGAATTGCCGTGAGATCAGGCTGGACAGAACTGTGAATGTGCAGTTATCATCATAGCTTGTTTTATGTATATATAATATAATATAATAAGAATAAATAAATAAATAATATTATATACTGTCTTTAGATAACAGATCTGTTGATAATGTATTTAAGCTACTGTCTCAATTTTTATCAAGCAACATGATCAGCAACTGTGAGAAAGAGAGCATCACTCTTGTCTCTGTGAGGACAATAAACACAGAAAACGGTAAGAACGTGCATTCCCTAAAATATTGTTGTGTATGTGACTAAAACAGGGAAAATAGCACCCCGTTTGACATTATTGTAATATATGAAAGCGTAAATGTCCTACTGTGAGATTTCACCTCTATTCTCTGCAGATACAGATTCTCCTCAGATCTCTTCAGTTCACAGCACTATAGTGGACAATGAGGACCAAGAACTTACCAGAGACCTGCTGGGCATCAGAGATGGAGTTTGAGTTCACTCATTCATTGTGCATGGAGATTGGAGGCTGCACACTTATTTTTGATATTTATAATGTTGATTGAATGTGAATTAATGTGCCTCTAATGATGGTCAGTGTACAGATCACACATTATGTTTATTACATGTATTGCACTCCATATAAAAATATCATGTCTGCCATACACTTAAATATTAAACATTTCTGTCAATTTTTGTTTCTCTTCTTTTTTCAGATTAAAAAATTGCATTTACCTTATGTCTATAATGTCAAGTATAAGTCAAAAAGGGAGATACTGGATATCTTGGTTATTATAAGGTTCCAAGATAAAAGTCCAATAAAAAAAAAAGACTAAAATAAATTACTTATTTTTTTTCCCTGGGCAATAGCAGAGGTTTTTTATATAGCTAAGGCTTTATGCATGCATGCATAGTGAATTTGATATATATTTATTTGTTTATTAGGTAAATATATTAGTCATCTTGTCATGTCACTGTCCTGATCACCCTTTCAGATGTTTATTTTGCAATAACGAACGGATGACTCTACATCAGAGGTTTTCAATAGTGGTCCCGGAGGCTTACAGGGACCAATGTTGAAAATACGCACATTCATGTCTCCCTTACCTAACCCACCTGATTCAGATCAGCTCATTAGGAGAGGGCTCCATGAACTAAGGCTGTGTCTACACTAATCCAGATAGGCTACCTTTGTTTTTCTCTGTGTTTGGGCCTTCCGTCCACACTGAGACAGCATTTTTGTCTTGCGAAAAAGCTTTTTGAAGATGGTCTACCAAGTGGATAAAGTTGACAATGCGATTTTCGCATTATATTGTGGACTCGGATTTATTTGAAAACGATGCCGCATGTTTAGTCATGTCATGCGATGCATATTGTGGGCTACCGATAGATATCGGAGACCGGGGGTGGTTGTAACATGGGAAGAGTTGTAACACCATCAATTCCACCAATTAGGGATAAGATAGAAGTCATATGATCACTTTAGTATTGTCCTACTTTAGTCATATGATCACTTTAGTATTGTCCTACTTTACTTGATCCCGAATGGTGATTGTCAATGCTGGAAACAGGCAAATGCAGAATATATAGAGAAAAAGTTATTTTGAGGTCAGAAAGTAAAGATTTTAACCAAGACTATATTTTGTTTAGTATGTACTATTGTAGATAAAATTGTATGATTTATATTAGATTAAATCGTCTCTTAGGTAGTGATGGCAAAATCGAGGCCTCGTGAACCAATGAAACAGTTGAACCAAATGTGCCATATTGTTTCGAGGCTTCGAATCAATCCGACACCCGTCTCAACGGTGACACCTAGTGGTCACTTGCAGGTGTTGATCTGAAACAACCTTGACGAGCCATTAAAAAAATGTGTTGTTTTTTTATTATTATAATGTTCTAATATGTGAAGCTTGTAACCTATAGGCTCCTCACTGTGCATAATGTTATTTTGGTCATGAAAAATGAATATTAATAAAAGAAATCAAGCCACAATGTCTCACTTTTTTAGAGATTTTTATTCAAAAATATTAATTTATCTGCTGTGGAAGGACTTAGCCTACTTCTTTTTTTACAGATAATTTCTCCAGCCTTTGAAAAAATCCTCTCACAAGGGACACTTGTTGCTTGTCAAATGGCGCATCATGGATGATGTATTGTTGCAGTAGGCTAGCTGATCACAATACACACATCTCACTTTATTTGGGGTTTCTAAATGGAAATGCTCCCACACCACTGATGTACGGCATCTCTTCTGGGGAGCCTCCATTTTATCTATCTATCCAAATCTATCTATATATGAATCGATCTATGTATCTAGATATGTATCTATAATCTATGTATCTATATATGTATCGATCTATAATATATGTATATATGTATCTGTAATCTATCTATATATGTATCTATCTATTAATCTAGCTGTCTATATATATTTATATCTATGTATCTATTAATGTGTCACTATATGTATACTCTGTCTGTCTCTAGCCTATCAGTCAATGTGTTGTGTAAATTTAAATGTAAGTCTAAATTGCCTATAACTAATCAAATCGCACTATGTCACTATATCACCAAAAATCCGCTATCTCAAAATCAAACTCCTCTCACAAAAACCCACGAGGTCAAAATGCGTTTATTTCACTTTTATACAGATGTGCGATTGTGTGGTCTGTTCCCGACCGTGTCAATCAAACGCTGATCCGGCGGACCACACCTGATGAAACACTAGTGAAACACTTCGAGGCTTCGTTTGGTCATAGTCACGTGACATGGGTGTTTCGAATCACGCTTCGGATCAGTGTTTCGACACATCTGCGCTTCGGGATCTCGCAAAGCTTCGGAACGACTGTTTCGCTTCAGCCATCCTTACTCTTAGGCAATATGTGATGCGGTTTCCTCCTGCTAATTTTAAAGCACTATGCTAATACAGCTAGCTAAACATTAGCTTCCAGGGGTGGGGTGGGTTGTAACACTTATTTAAAAAGTGTTACAACCATCCCTTACTTACTAAGAATATAACTAAGAATTTTCTTGATTTTAATGTTTTACAGAACGACTAGGGCATGGAAAAGAAAGGCTGACAAAGGTGTCTCTGCCAGTGTTTTAAATAAAGTGGTTTGCATGGAGCAATTTAACAGCACAAAGCCAAAGAAGGTTTGGGTGAAATGCACCCTATGCAGTTTCTGGGCCCATCAAGGAACAAAGGAACACCATGTATTTGACATCAACTCACGAGGTCTGTGATATTCTTGGAGGGGGTTGAATTGGTTCGCTATATGCAAATTCAACATCACGTCAACGTTCACGTCAATGAAAGCAACAGATGTAAACTGCATGTATTATCATCATCAGCAAATTTCAAGATAAAAATTTCACAGCTACCTGTAGGCAATCCTTGCAACCGGTCCCTTCAACATATCATTCTTATATCGTATATCGTCCCTCTTATCGTCCCTTCTTATATTGCAAGAAAAAAATAATTCTAGTTAATTTAATTTCTAACTATTCAATAAAGCAGTGTCCTGCAGTATAACTTGCACTTATTCCAAAACTATTTTAACATTGTTTGTAATTCTCATATCATTATTATACCTGTTCTATTAATGACCTCATATTACTTGAGAAAAATGTGGAATGTAGGCTATTTGTTACACTGCAGACTAAGTTAACTGCAATCCTTTATTTTCCTTTAGATGTATGTGTGTGTGTGTGTTTGTTTTATTTTGGCAATAAACTCACCCTTGATCCTCATGATGTCATCACAGTCCAGCTGTCTCAGCAGATGTGGTGAACTCTCTCACTCTCTGACGGACTGGCTGGATTGTCCTGATCTTGAGGCTGGAGCTGGACGTCCTCCACTTGCTGGTCCAGTAGAGGAGACGTCAGGATTAGTGGAAGGAGGTTCCTGATGATGTCCTGTAGAGAAGTCTTATCTAAAGAGAGGAATATCAACCAAAAGCTTGTTTTAATCAAATAATCTCAATCCAATTTTGCATACTCATAATAATTCTTCATTTAGTGGAAACTTAGGTTACTTGAAATCTTAAAAGATTAAAGATTAAGATTAAAAGATAAAAGAGTCTTCATGTTTTATCGATTTATCACGTGTCTTGGAAAATATGTAATTGATCTGCATTTTTAATGTATGATTGTGCCATTTATATTGTGTGTAAATGATTAAGAGACTTTTTGATGTTTTGCTGGTCATTTACCAATAGTACACCTCTTGGATGGGGGTTCATCAGTGTCCTAGTGCTGCCTGAGCTTTGGTGGATTTAGGGCGATACAAATAAAAGATAAAAACAGGCAAACATTCGAAACCTCCTCTTTTTCTGCCTCTTCTTCTTTGTCTTCTCCTCCCCTCTCTCCTTTCTCTCATGCCGGCCTCTCTCACCGATTCCTAGTTCCCACAGGCATCTCGTAAGGATGAGGATGAGCTCCAGCTTGTGGTCGGTGGGTGTCAGTGGTGTTCTGGGATTTACACCGTGACCTCACACACACACACACACACACACACACACACACACACACACACACACACACACACACACACACACACACACACACACACACACACACACACACACACACCTCCTCCCTTCACTTTCTCTTTACGAGATAGTCACTGTCCCATAACCAACACGATAAAACACTATTAAAAACTGTAAACACACCGTAGACTATTGATAAAACAAACAATGTTAAATGTTAATGTCACTCATTTGATGAAAAGAGAGACCAAATACAATTCTATTTTGTATTTTTACACTAACTAATGTTCTATTTATTAAAACAAAGTATAGGCTACATTTCATTTCAAGTGTTTTATGCATATTTACATTTATTCCAAAATAATAACTAAAGGCAGTAAGATTTAAAAAAAATATATTTTCATGATTTGTTATAAGAACTTTTTATATTTTGTCAAATCAACTTAGATAATTTATGTGGTTCAGATAACATAATATTTTGAGTGTATGTTAATTAAACCAATCCCCTTTATTGTATTAACTCAAATTTTTTATTTCAACAAACTTGAAACCAGGTAACTTACTTTTTTACGTTAAACCAACAATAACTTTTTATAGTGCATGATTAGATGATTATTTTTCACCTGAAGTTGTGTTTTTTCTCACAGCCACACGAGGGTGGCAGACAGCGCTTTCATCATGAAAATTACTGTGTGCATTACCCTACCAGCCTATGTTTAAAAAAAAAAAATAATAATATATTATTATTTTTACGGAATGTAATATGAATTCGAGTGCCTTACAAACCCTAGTGACTGCCCTGCGTATACCTTTTGGGGTGTTCATTTAAAATAATTCTAATTTAAACGTGAAAGGTCATTTTTCTCAGTGTATGCGAGCCATCAAAGCTTATGCTTATCCATCAAATGACTCCAAACTACACCTACAATAACGGGATGATCCATAAACACACATGCCAGCATCACCCATTAACGCCGGGTACCATTTAGGATTATCTAGCGTGTTGCCTTCATGCCCTTTACGGCAAGATTTGTCGCTTTCTGATTGGCTGTTTGGATTGTAGTCCCGCACCATGCGCGTCCGCTTCCGGTTAGCGATGGAGGTTGCAAGCAGTATTGCATTTCTGTCTTTCTCGCACATTTTACAATGACGAAGCCAAAGGGTCAAACATGAATAGTTTTGATAATAAATTCATGCACGATTAAGTCGCGTCGTAGAGGTGTCATCTAAGTGCGGAAGATGTCTAGAATCGGAAGTTAAATTGTTGTGGTTGCATTAGCATAACGCAAAAGATTTAGCTTGATGTCAACAACATCGCGAGTCATTTTTTTACACCCAGACAAGACTTATTTTGATTATTTTGCTTCACTTAGTTAATTGGCAAGTCATTTAATGCGGGTTTGAGTTGTCATTGCTTGAAATGACCATGTTTGAGATGGACAAAGAGGAGTCTGACAGGCTGATAGAGAAAGCCAAGCTGTGCTTGCGGTCCGGACGCAAAGAGAAAGCCTTGCAGCTGCTGTACGAGGCGCAGAAGATCTACCCCAGCACCCGGGCCAGAGGTTTGTATCATGCTGCTGTTGTTTGATTGACAAATCAGGTGTGTTTGGTCAGTGTGCTGAATAGAAATAGAAAGTGCAGCGTCTGGATGTTGGGTGTTATACAATCTGTCATTAGGTCAGCGGTGGGTTTGGGTCTGGGTCTCTCACTCTCTGGTTGATATCAAGTCAAGTAACCTTTATTTATTTTACAATACGGTTTCAAAGCAGCTTCACGGTGATAACAGGAAATTAATTCAACAAATATTGTTTTGGGTGTACAGCAGCATTGTCCAGTTGAAGTAAGTTCAGTGTTCATTCGTTTCCACTGTAAAAAAAAGCATTAGTTATTCATTTAGTTCATTTATCTATACAGTTTCTCTGGAGAAAACAGTGACGTCATCGTCCAGCTCAGTTCAGTTCTCATACAATGGTGTCAATGCAGGCATATCAATAATATTGTTGAATATTAAGTGTCCCCAAATAAGCAAGCCAGAGGCAAGGAACCCAAGCTCCCGTAAGGTGACAGAATGGAGAAAAAAAAAAAACTTGGGAGAAACCAGGCTCAGTCTGGGGACCAGTCCTTTTCAGGCCAACGAACTGTAATAGCATTACAGGTCAGAAGTCAGATTGGGATCAGAACATTCAAAATATTGAATCCAGTTCCATCTGGTTGAAGATTGGATTCATCTCGCTGTTAGGGAGACGTGTTTGGATGAGGATCTGTGCCACTGGCTGTCGTGCCAAAGCTTTCATTGGGGAGAGACTAGTTGCATTGTGCTGCATTGTTGTTGTGTTTAGGCACGGGTCCTCCATCTGATCTGGATACGGCCCAGATTTGGCAGACTACGGTAACCTCGGGATAAACAGAGAGACTAATATTAGCGTAGATGCCATTCTTCTTATGATGTAACGAGTACATCAGGTGTTATGGGAAGTGTTCCCTGTTCTGACTGACCTAATTTATGCAGCCTAAAAAGATCTGACATAGGACGTTTTGAAAGCTTTGATGCCTCTCAGTGGAGGCTGATCCTGTTAAACACGCACCCCTTGTGATCCAATCTTTAAAAAAAAAATTTTTTAAAGTATGTATTTTTTACCCTGATGTGATTCCAATCTATAATGTAATGAATAAATCAATTTGAATGATTACCCAAAGTTTATTGGTATTGTTCTCTTTTTCAAATTATAAATGATTTAACTAAACAAATTCATAATTAATTAGGTTGCATCATACATCCTATGCTGTGCGGTGATTTATTATTGCCCATTATTGTCTATTTAGGGTATTTTAGTCATTTAAATAACATGGGTTATCTTTGTGATAAATTACATTTTATTATAATATTACACCATCCAAATATGTATTTATTTCCTTCTATTTCTTGTTGTCATTGCAGGCTGGTTTAGCCTATATTCAGAGTTATGGAAAGTGATTAGTGTTGCCTGCTTAAAATAGCCTTGAACATAAAACAACAGGACAAAAAAAATAAGGTGCGTCCCAAATCGCGTACTTGTGCACTATTCTACGGCATTTTGTAGTATAAATGGTGCGAGTAGTGCATTCACACTGAAAACTTAAAGTGCACTTTAAGTACCCGGATGATGCACTTGTTTAACCGAAAAAACGAAGTGTGGAACGTTGGACACTTCATGCACTCAACTGTCACAGCTTTAATTACATAGCGGCGGGGGAGGGGCTATCAGACTTCGACGTTGAAAGACGAAATAAACGTATAAAGTTCATACACTACACGGTTGAGTGCATAGTGTATAGTGCGTCATTTGGGACACAGCTATAGTTGATGACTAAAAAAATTATAATTTCATTACTCTAGACATGTGAAGACAGTGGCTTAATACAGTGACATAGGCTATGTTTTTTTAGCCATATCAAAACAGTCATGTCATGTGCATGGGTAAATTTGACCTGCTGGCGGTTTTAGGTATACAACCACCCCTGGTGATTCTAGTGTTAAATTTGCCCTTGTATTCTTTAATCTAAGTAACTTCCCCTCCCTCTTGCAGCTACACCTCTTTCTGATGACGTGTTAACTGGTGTGAGGGCGGGACAACCTGTCACTCACATGACATCACAGCAATAGCAAACCACAACCATCCAATCAATTCCTGATAAACAAATTCAAGTCCCTCCATAGATTTTAATTTAATTTAATTTTTTTCTAGAAGTTTCACAGGGATATGTGTCACAATAGGAAAGGAACGACTATCGCAGTTTCTGTTCCTTGCTGACTTTAATGGAAATGTTAAAAGATCAACAAGCCCAAGTGGACCAGCAGAAAAAGTCGTAGTTGTGGAGTCCTAATACTAATATATCGTTTTTTTTTAATACATAGTAAGCAAGTAAAAGCTGGTTCTAAAAATCACTACATTCAATGCAACAATATGTGAAATGATTCCCAATTTCCCTCGTTAGTACTGATTGATGCCATCGTGAAGAATGGTGGGACTCCCCCTGAAGATGAGCGCACCTTCACGCCTCCACCTGGCTGGAGGAGCTCTGATGAAGACGGCCCGGCTCCACATCAGCGGATCAGAGGCCAAGAGAGAGCCGAGGGGTCCAGTGACGACAAGAAGAGCTACACCGAGGAGCAGCGGCAAGGAGTTCTCAGGTACTGACAGTGGAACCCAAAAACATTAAAATTAAGTCATTATTAATTTATTTACTTCCTAAACCTGTGCAGGATAAAGAGATGCAGAGACTTCTATGAAATTCTGGGGGTGCCAAAGAATGCCAGTGATGAGGACTTAAAGAAAGCCTATAGGAAGCTGGCACTACGCTTCCACCCGGATAAGAACTGCGCTCCTGGAGCGACCGATGCTTTCAAAGGTATCTCATATATGTTATATGATTTATTTATTTTTTTCAGTAAGGATGCATTAAATTGATCAAAAGTCACAGTAAAGACTTTTACCATGTTACAAAAAAATCTTAAATCCTTTTTAACTTTATATTTATAAAAAATAAAACATGGTTTCCACAAAACTGAAGCAGCACAACTGTTTTCAACATTGATGATAATTATAAGAAATGTTTCTTAAAGGGGTCCTTTAACTTTTTTAACTTTGGTTAGTCTGTAATGTTGCTGTTTGAGCATAAAAAAGATCTGCAAGGTTACAAAGCTCAAAGTCCAGTCCAGAGGGAGATATTTTATTTAAAGGACAATTCCGGTATTTAACACTTTGAGTCTATTTTGTAGTTTGTTTTGGATGAACAAGAGTGGTGGACAAAGACATTTTGACAATGGTTCCTGTCTCGACTTCTTGACTATTTTAGATTTGCCCATGACCGCTTTAGAATGGGAGTCTATGGCCATGCACAAACATGTCCTTAAAACAACCCTTAACGTTCGTTTTCAAAACTGTTCAACTCACCGAGTGGTTAGTGGTGTTCGTTGATGTTCCAAAACAAGTAGCGTAGCGAAATACAGTTTCTGTCGTGTTTTATTGGGCATTTTGTAAAATCCCATTGATTTCCGTTGGAGGACTCGTTGCTCGTTGATATTACTGCGTTACCGGAGACGGAAAGGGGGCTGTTTACATTTGGTTGTAGTCTTTTAGGTCTTTTCGCTCGGTTCGTCTCTCAGAAGGCTAGCGTGAGCAGAGCAACGGAAGTTGCCGAAGAGCGGAAGTTTATACGCGGTTGTGAGGTATCTGAAAAAATAGTTCCACTATAGAAAAATAAACGAATTGAAATCATACATTGCGCCGATATATTTGTTTTTAATCATCAACGAACACCACTAACCACTCGGTGAGTTGAACAGTTCTGAAAACGAACGTTAATGGTTGTTTTAAGGACATGTTTGTGCATGGCCATAGACTCCCATTCTAAAGCGGTCATGGGCAATTCTAAAATAGTCAAAAAGTCGAGACAGGAACCATTGTCAAAATTTCTTTGTCCACCACTCTTGTTCATCCAAAACAAGCTACAAAATAGACTCAAAGTGTTAAATACCGGAATTGTCCTTTAACAGAATCCACTTTACAAGAACTACAACAAACGACTCATTTGGACTACAACGCGTTTTTTTCCAGGCTTTATGAAGTCACAATCTTACAAATTTAAATAATCCCCTCCCACAGAATACGTAAGAAAAGGGGATGAGGCCTGGTTGAGCTGCGTTAGAGGAGACGGTGTTGTCGCTGTCCAGGAGACGCTGTTTCCAAACATTTCCAAAACTCATTTGTTTGACCTTCCTAAAGCTGACGAACTTAGAGTGGTAAAAAAAAATGTAAACACTGTTTCTGAACATTACAATCCCAACATTTATCTGTGTGCTGCACATTTTACGGAGAACAGCTTCCAGAACCTCAATGCCGGCTACACACAAAAGCTTCTCCTGAAATGGAGCAGTTCCCACTTTGTCGGGACAATTGCGTTTTCTATGAACAGTTCTAATTTTTTTTGTTATGTTATTGCTATGATGTAAACAAAGGGCAAAGCTTTGCCTCTGCTAGCCTGCCAGCCAACATTAGTGTTGATGTAGTGTTTACTGTAGCATTTGTAAGATCTCGCTTTTGTAAGATCACCATCCCTTAGGAAAATTAACCATGGTTTTATTATCGATTACTGTTTGTAGTACCATAGTTTTCCGACAAATATCATGATTAAATGGTGTTTAACATCATATCTAAAATGTTTAAGAAAAAAAAAAAACGGAAAAAAAACCCACACAACTCTAAAACGTCCTGTGAAATCCGAGCTTGCAAAATCCATGCATGAAATCCTTTCTGGACGATTCTCTTGTTTGTTAACTTTCTTAAAATCTGAATCAGGCTTGAATTCGTTTGAAATTTACGCCATCCTTAATATTTACATCTGAGTAGAGCTCGCAGTTATGGAGGTGCGAGACATTTCCCGAACACGTGCTTAGCGCTGCCAATCACAACACACTGAGCCATCTAACCAATCACAGCACATTTCGTATTTCAGAAGGAGGGGCATCATCAAAACCGGAAATAACCGGCGCGTTTGAGCCTGACTGGGGAAAGAGGTGCTGAATAATGTGAAATATGTGAAAAATAATATTGAAGCATGAATGCATATTCTAGTACACCCAAAAAACAAGATCAAGACTTTGTAAAAGGGCATAATAGGACCCATTTAAAATCAGCATATTTAAATGATTTCTGAAGGATCATGTGACACTGAAAACTTGAGGAATGATGCTGAAAATTCAGCTTTGCCATCACAGGAATAAATGACATTTTAAAATAAATTAAAATAGAAAATATATTTTAAGTTGTAATAATATTTCACAATATTATTGTTTCTACTGTATTTTTCATCAAATAATTGCAACCTTGGTAAATATAAAATTCATATATAGCTTTGATATTTGGATTTCTCTAATCCTGTTCTCTATTCAGCAATAGGCAATGCATATGCAGTGCTCAGTAACCCAGAGAAAAGGCAGCAATATGATGAATGTGGGGACCAGGGCCCTGCAGAGACATCCAGTCAAACTTCAGCCCAAGCCCGTCATGCGTATGGACACCACCGCTCCTTCGGCAGAGACTTCGAGGCTGACATCTCCCCTGAGGAGCTCTTCAACATCTTCTTCGGGGGCAGATTTCCTACAGGTCTGAACCTCTATGAAGCTTTATAGCTAACTAAATAGTTTCATTTATAAAACTGGATTTGAAGTATTAAACCTTGGCTCGAATTTCACCCTGTAAAAATGTACATTTGTGCATTTCTGAAATGTAGTTTTGTTTCTAATTGGTTAAATAGAACGATTTACTTAATTTTTTTCCCCCTGCATATTTGAATTTTGCCAATTGCTATTCTTTTGCAATGTGTCCATCACAATTATCTGCTCCAGTAATTAATATAAACTAAAGATTTCTCACACATTTAAAGAACAAACAATCCTTTTCCTCATGTAGGCAACATCCATGTGTACACCAACCGTGGAGCTTCTTACGCTCATTATTACCAGCCCCGCAGACGCCGTGCGTACGAGAGACGGGAGGAAGAGGTGGAGGAGAGCCACAGTCAGGTGAGAGGATCCTACAGTCATCTAATCATGTGTGGACACAGGTCAAGGGATAAAACAAGACCGATCCACTAATAACTGTTCATGAAAAAAACATGTACCCCAAGGTATTACAAACAAATGTATTCTTATTTCTTTGTATTGATTGTGGGTTTCATATGACTTTGAATAATGACTTGAATGCTTGAAACTTGAATAATTTAATGACTCAAAGAAAAAAAAAAAAATATATATATATATATATATATATCTCGTGTGTAATCATCAAATAAAAAAGTAACAATTTCATTACATCTCAAACAAATTTCAGTGTACACATCTTAATCATTATTTTCCAAAATGTTATATAAAAGTATATCTTTCAAGGTAAAAAGTTTTTTTTTTAATCAAATTAATTATAAATTAGAAAATCTCATTAAGTTTTAGTAGTTTAACCATAGGACATTGACATGTCATGTGATGTTCTCTGCGATATCATTTCTTGTTGGTTCTACCACATGACTTTGGTTTAGTAGACGCATTTTGTTAAAAAAAAAAATGTAATAAGGCAGCTTTATTAAAATATTTTCATAAGAAATGATAATAGATTAGATTTAAATAAAATATGTAAGGTTTTCAATTCAATTTCATCCTTTCAGTGAGGCTTTATATATATTTATGTATTTATTTATTTGGATAGGTGTATCACCTTAAAAACAATTTTAAATAAAATATGTAGGTTTTCAATTCAATTTCATCCTTTCAGTGAGGCTTTATATTTATTTATTTGTTTGTTTGTTTGTTTATTTATTTATTTATTTATTTGGATAGGTGTATCACCTTAAAAACTATTTTAAATTATTCAAATTAATTTTAGTTCAGAAATTAAAAACATGTTCATCATACAAGAGGCATATTCAAGTCACTG
Organism: Leuciscus leuciscus; assembly: GCF_965113295.1. Classification (NCBI taxonomy): domain Eukaryota; kingdom Metazoa; phylum Chordata; class Actinopteri; order Cypriniformes; family Leuciscidae; genus Leuciscus; species Leuciscus leuciscus. Next base: position 19,529,727 of record NC_138740.1, on the reverse strand, counting down.
TATGTATGAATTGCATTTCTGAATAATTTAAAAGATCCAGATATGAGAGTCGTGTCATAACCCATAAAACACCGTCTTAAGGTGGGTCACATTTACCGTTCAGTGAATTTTCACGAGTGAAATCCAGTCATTTCAATAGGAATACATGCAGTCTGGAATTTTGTCTGAGGGTCAAAGTTTTCATCACGCAGATCTTGCAACAGAAATCCGCCTTGTTGACTAACAGAAAGCTGCTGGGTTTGAAAGTGTCTATACTGTGCTTCACACATCACAACACTATTGACAACAGACCATGAACCCTTTTTTGCCTGCAAAATTTTACAGAAACTTTGTTAAAGGGATAGTTCACTTTGAAATTAAATTTTGGTATGTTTTAGCTTACCTCAAGGGCATCCAAGATGTAGGTGTCTTTTTTTCCGCAGTAGTTTCAATTTTGATATTTTTAGGTCAAACCGTTCTTGTCTGTCAGTCATATAATGCAGGTCTATGGTCACGGTCTCAAAGAGCATGCACAGAGTCCAAATTAAAACAATTCCCCGTCGTCCAAATTAAACAATTCCCCATCGTAAGTACACATTGATGGCCTAAGACACGAAACGAGCGGTTTGTGTGAGAAAACGAACAGTATTTATATCATTTTTACCTCTTATACACAGCCATGTCCGAGTGATCTGATCTGACGTGTACGCAGACTTGTGGATAGATATATACACACTAGATGTCGCCTTAAAGACATTCGTTCCAATGAACTGCCGTAGACAAGGCGACATCTAGTGTATATATATCTATGCACCAGTCTGCGTACACGTCAGATCAGATCACTAGGACATGGCTGTGTATAAGAGGTAAAAACGATATAAATACTGTTCGTTTTCTCACACAAACCGCTCGTTTCGTGTCTTAGGCCATCAATGTGTACTTACGATGGGGAATTGTTTAATTTGGACGACGGGGAATTGTTTTAATTTGGACTCTGTGCATGCTCTTTGAGACCGTGACCATAGACCTGCATTATATGACTGACAGACAAGAACGGTTTGACCTAAAAATATCAAAATTGAAACTACTGCGGAAAAAAAGACACCTACATCTTGGATGCCCTTGAGGTAAGCTAAAACATACCAAAAATTTATTTCAAAGTGAACTATCCCTTTAATGTGACCGCACCTTTATTCGGTTTCTGATTGTTATATTGTAAACATGGCCCGTCTCAATACTTTTCCTGTTTCTCTTCATGTAGAACAACTTCACAGCTCTCCTGCAGCTGCTGCCGGTGCTGGTGCTCATTCTGATCTCTGTGTTCACTCAGCTGATGGCCACCAACCCTCCTTACAGCCTCTTCTACAAACCGTGAGTCAAGCCTACTGCTACTTTCTCAGCTATTTTGAAATTTAGTCTTGGTGTCAAATATACTTTGTATTTTTTAATCGTATTAAGTCAACCGTGTCCTGATTTTGTTCAGTCAAGTTTTAGTTGATTCAATGTCTGGCCATTTTAGTCTAGTTTTAGTCCCATATTCATCATGCTGTATAATGGTTAAATTGATACTGTCATTTAAGAAATGTAATTTTACATTTCATCAGAATTATTGCACTTTTACCTACAAGCAGAAATCAAGAGAATGTCAACTCATACTCATGGTTTATTTGACCTAACTTAGTTTCCTTATGTGTTATAGGCTATTTATCATATAAATTAACACATTGTCTACATTATAAAACAAGACAATTTAAATGGAAGTAATTTCAATAATTAAAAAATACATTAATGTTTTTAGAAAAAGAAAAAAAACAGCAGAAAAAGACTGTATTTTCACATGGAGCTGCGCAAGTGCAATTATTACGCAATCACAAACGCAAATATAATCGAGATCCATGTTTGGATTACAGTTCATCATTGAGAAGGTAGAGAGAGCGCATGCACATGGTTGCCAGATTGAAAATGTTAAGTAAAACACCAGGCAGAAAATCTATCCCTTTAACAGAGAAGTCAAAACTCTTGACGTCTGGCAATTGCAAACATGAAAGCTCATAGAGGCTTGTTAAAAACAGTCTGTAAATATTGTCTCCTCTTTTTTTGTTGTTGACGAAAACAGTTTTTTTTTTAAAGAAATGTTTTTTGTCAACGATATTGCATGTTGTTATAGTCACAGTTATCGTTTAATGTCGTTGGTGTCGTCTCGTCATCGTCTCTTCTATTCATGTAAAAAAAAAGTGGTCAACGAACATTTTTCGCCATAGACTAGTCAAACGCAATGCATGATGTAAGACATATGCTTTAAGGTAAGAACTGACATACTCTCCGTCTAATAGGTCCATGGGGTTAGTGGTGTCCAGGGAAACCCAGCAAATGGGTGTGCCATACTATGTGGATAAGAGTTTTGAGAAGGAGTACAACGGTGCTTCCCTGGACGAGCTGGAGAAGACCATTGAGAGCGATTATATTGACCACCTACAGACCAGCTGCTGGAAAGAGAAGCAACAGAGTAAGATGTCTTCTCATCCATTCGTTTTAGTAATAGCTGTAAATTGCACAGCTGTAATACAGGGCTGCAAACTTTTGAGTTCGGCTTGGAGTGAGAAATGGGATGGGATGGGGTGGGTGGATACTGAGATAAAATTCCCGATTTGATTCATAAGCTTGCGATTCGATTTCAATCTCGATTCATTTGTGTGTGTATATATGTATATCCTGAATGCAGAATGCGTGAGAGTTGGCAGCCCTGCTGTAATATAAAGCTCTATTATTAAAGCTGAGCCATTTTGTTTTAGAATCAGATCTAACTAACCTGGGCCAGCTGTACCGAGACGAGCGGCTGAAGCAGAAGGCTGAAACCATGAAACTGGATCACTGTGAAAAGCTGCACCGCTTCATGGGCCGACAGAAAGGAGAGTGAGGCATCGTCGCCCTCCCAGACAGCATGGTCAGCCTAATCAAAGAGCTTTTAGTATCAGTTACATATTTCAATTTAATCGTGTGGGTCACCTTTTTTGGGAAGGAGAAAGGCAGGGAAAGACGTGTTGCCCAAGCTGAGCGTTTGTGCCTTTCATCCGTTAATAGGGTGAAATCTGAAGGCCTTTGAGATGCTCAAGCATCTGATTCAGCTGCGATGCACAACCACGTGTGGAAGAGGGTGATTCGTGCGAGAGCCTGGCATTTTTTTCCTTACATTAAGGAGCACCGGCTCCAGGCTGGCCGACAGGATTAAAGCTAGTGATTGTTGTTAATTAGACACATTTAAGCTTCATTCTCGATAGGAGTTTAACTTATTTAAATTAACATATTTCATTTCTTTTTCCTGAATTTGTGCTGTGAATTACATTTGACAATAGTTATAACTTTTAATAGGACATAAAGCTAATTATTTCGTTTTTGAAACAACAAACACTTCTCAGAAACAGGGATATAAACCACTACAGCTTTTCAAAGCTCTCTGGACGTAGCAAAAAAAAAAAAGTGTGTACATTAAAATAATGTTACGGTCATTTGTTACGGTGCTGTATGTTTTGGAGATGAAAAGGTATTAGGCAACTGTTGTTGTTGTTGTTTTTTTGTTGAAGAAAGTAAAAATGGCCAGCACACTGACAGAAATGCTAAACGCCATTACCTCGGATTTATAAATCTGCAGTATTTGATTGATTGATTTATTTAGTATTTGGCACTTTATTTGTCTTAACTTCTTGTGTATTGCATGCATCCATCCATGCATTCTCCCTTCCTTGTTAGTGTTCGAAGCTGTTAACCGCACAGTTTAATATCAGTAATTATTAATAGGCAAATAACCGTTACTGAGCAGCATCTGTTTTGAACTATAATTAATGTTTTACTTCATGTCACTGAACACTATGTTCTATATATTATAGCATACTGATCTTTAGCACAAATTTGAGCACGAGATGTTCAGAAGCGCCACAGGAGGCATCCTTATTCGAGATGAAGAGTTTGGGATGTGTTGTGGAGAGTTTGTGCCATTAATGGTATTGTGATCTTGTTTCCATGCAGTACGCAAACTGTTGGAAGTTTTGTTTGGATTGAGTGCGTTTTGTGCCGCTTAAATAAAACATTAATCAAACGGAGTTTCTCTGTGGTCTGTGATTCTTCAAAGCTGTATGCTTCTATGTTGAATTCACTAAATATTGACCAAAATTGTCAGGAAGAGCCAGTATCATAATTGATCATTTTAGTTTTACAGCACTTTATATTGCATAAAAGGAATAATTAACTCTACAATTAAATGAAAATCATTTGCCTTTTGAAAACTGTATGACTTTCTGCGTGGAACACAAAACAAGATTTTACAATGAAAGTGAATGGTTACCAAAGATTTTTAATAAATAAGGACTTAAATTTGGCAAATTCAACCGATCTATTTTCTAAACTCATGTTCATAATTGTGAACGATTCATTCATTCCTGTTCCAGTTTTGACCTCAATCTTCCGATAAAGATCCATTGACGCATGTAAGACTCCTCCAATCATTTTGTTCGCTTTAACTCCACCCCTTTCTTACAACATTCTGCCTTCATCCAATCAACAACCAATGCACAGAACCAAGTCCCCACCTTACATTGCTTATTTTTTTCAAAAACCCGTTTCACACAGAAAGAAAAAGAAGAAAAAGATCTGTCGCTATTTAATTACATTGTGACTTGAAATTTCTGTTTTAAAGTGGTGTTTCTCACACCAATCTTCCGTATTGCTTCAGAAGACAAATTTTTTTATAGATACCATCATTTCTGATGCATTTTTTTTTTTTTTTGAGCTTGAAAGTCCTTGGTCAGTGTAAACATTTAAAAAGTAAAAAAAAAAAATATATTAATTGGTTTGAAACAAGAATACAGCATTGTAGGGGAAAGTGAAAGAGGATAAAATATCAGTAACCTTGTACGCACATAAAAAGGCCTTTCAATTTCAGTTTTTGTCCCATCGTCAGGTTTATTCCCGGTCATTTATCAATACCTATAAAGGCACTATTCGTACACAAAACAATTTTAGTACAGCACAACACATCTCACAACAATTACATACAGACAGACACATATATGCACAGATTTTGAGGCTGTCCCATCATTGTCCAATCCCAAACTCCACACACCAGTGAAACCCTCATGAATATTCAAGTCATCTGTTTAAGCGTGTGGGAGGGGGGCGTTAGCAAAATGGTTCCGACAGATTGTCCTATGCTGTCTTTATCAATCAGTCACTTAGGCTCAGTGCTTAGGGTGCCATTTGGGACGGGGCCTTATTAGTGCTTCGAAGGAGCCCGTCCTCCGGCCAGTCCAGTCGCTCATTTCTTCATCTTCAGGTCTGCTTCTATAGCGCAGCGTCGCCCCCTGGTGCCCCCGTCCTGCAGAGACACATGAAGACTTGTTTTCACTCAGTCACTGTCCACAGGACCACTTCATTTTTAATGTAAAAGTGGGCACTTGAATGTGTCTGGCTTCCAGTGTAATCCAATACTGAAAACTGTTATTCATAATCATTAACTGGTTTGTAGCGCAAATAGTTTTACCGTTGATTTTGTTATTCTTCTAGTTATTTGAGCGACTAATAAATCTGAAGTTTTGCACATTCACAGAAAATAGTTTTTTCAAGATTACTTTAACATGTCAAACTGGAAAGTCTGACAATGACGGCATATAAAAGTTGAGCTTCTTTAGCCAGTAGACTCCAGTAAACAAAAAGGGGATTGTTCTTTCTCCTTCCCGTTACATTGTCTCTGTGGTTGTTCTGTAGAAAGAATTGTAGTGTTCAAAAGGGATAGAAGGAGCAGACAGGATACTTACAAAGAGAGAGAGAAGGAATGCAGGAGAGGCCATGGGAACACAGTCCTGTGAGAGGACAAAGGTTAGCATCAGAGAGAGAGAGATAAAGGTGCTTTGAATATACGCAACGCTCAAATGCAAAAGCAGTTAAAAGGAGAATGTTGCATTGAAAAAGAAAATAACAGAAAGATAGGGTGGTCACACTTTATATTAGGGTCTAATTCTCACTATGAACTACGACTTTTGCCTCATTACTGCTTATTAATAGTTAAGCCCCGTTCGCGACACGCAGCGACAAAGCGAAAATTACTAAGTAGAATTACTAAAATTATGCATGGAACAGAAACTGTCGACAGTCTCAGTGAGTTTTGTAATTTTATGATGCAAGTTTAGCACTGCTGCAGTTCATTTTGCAGTTTCCCCTGCATTATGTTGACTATCAGGGACAAGAAAATTGATTATTTGTCAAATTCGAATGACATTTTAGTAATTTATTAGCCTGGGAAAACCCAGACAACTTCCGGCAAATTTAAATTTGCTCTGCAAGTAGTCTGGCAAAGAGCTCATTCAAGGCCATTTCCATGCCGTGGAAATCGCGGCACCAATCAGAAACGTTGAGGCGGGCTTTACACGATGACTATCGCTCTGATTGGTTTTGGGTCTAGCCTATCCAATTGTGCCCAGAGGCATTTGAGCGACGTCCACTCCGTTGGTGAAGCGCACCAACTTTTAAATGCAGCTTTATTATATTCAAATTGCAAACACATGAGGACAGTCTCCATGAAAGACCCACTGGCAGATGAACATGCTACTACATTTCTCTCCGAAACGGTAGGAAATTAAATTAGATTTAATAGAGGATTTTAACTGTGACAAGATGATTGACAGGGCAGTTTACATGACGGGATGCACGCGACAGATCCGTCCGATAAAGATGATGAAGTAGTATGTCCAAAAGTTGCCTACTTTTTTGCTACACATTCAAAAGTAAATACATTTTCTTCACAAAAAGAGTACTTTTATGGCGTAGTGTAACATAGGCGAATTGGGACGCAGCATATGGCTTTACACATGACGATCGCTCTGATTGGTTTTTGGAGTTTTAGGTCTATCCAATTGTTGCCGAGAGGCATTTGAGCGACGTCCTTTGGTGACGCCCCTTTGGAAATGATTTGTCTATGGAGCTTTGCCAGACCATAACTCAGTTACTACTGAGAATGGTCTGGTTTTAACCAGGCTAGTAATTTATGACACTATGAGTGAGTTTAATTTGTTGATTGATCGATCGTTAATCTAGTAAATGATTTAATCCACTTGAACACTGCTGTGGTAATATACAAACACTCTCCCAACAGCATACCGTTTCTTTTGAGTCTAATTCCTAGTCAAATTAAAATGATACAGTTGTATATCACGTGTGATGGTATTTTGTATAGATATGGCCAGACGTGCAGTCTACCAATAACATTAGAGCGACAGCACTACGAACGCCCACAAGCGACTTCACAGTACAGAGACTAGAGACATACAGCGGCAAAGTTGCTGGCGGTGTGAACGGGGCTTTAGTAAGGTAGTTGTTAAGTTTAGGTATTGGGTAGAAGGGATGTAGAATAAGGAATTAAAATGTGCTTTATAAGTACTAATATCCTAGTAATATGCATGCTAATAAGCAACTAGTTAACAGTGAGAATTGCACCCTAAGCTGGTGTTACCGGTAGGGTTGATCTGGTTTCATTAATGTGTTTTAACACTTGACTGTATTATCAGCCCAATGTTCTGCAGAAGGTGCGACTCAACAACCAATGAACACATTTAGACATCTAATGTGTCTCTTTCTTCTCACACAACGATCATTGCAACTCAAACCAATATTAGGCCTACATATCCATTATTTCAATATTAGACATTTGTTATGTTACAAAAGATTTATATTTCAAGACATGCTGTTCTTTTGAACTTTCTATTTCTCAAAGATTCCTGAAAACATGTATCAGAGTTTCCACAGAAATATTAAAAGCAAAACTGAAATGTTTTTAAGCGTCAAATCAGCATATTGTAATGATTTCTGAAGGATCATGTGACACTGAAGACTGGAGTAATGATGCTGAAAATTGAGCTTTTCCATCACAGGAATAAATGATGTTTTAAAAATATATTAAAATAGAAAACGGTTATTTTCTTATTGAACTTTAAATTGTTACAGTACTAATTGTTGCTTCTATCAAAAATCTTTTGATGGTGGCGTGTTTATATTTATGTGGACTAACATTAGTGATCCAGAATGCTTTTATGTTCTGAAGCGTGCAGAAGGTCTGCTGTATGTAGAGCGCCGCACCTTGTCATTGGGGTCCTGTTTGCGGTTGGCCTCTCTCCCGCGCAGGCTCTTGGCACTGATGCCCGATTCCGAGGTCTGCATGATCAACTGTGTGGCCAGAAATTGCTGGATCTGCTCCAGAACGTCCCTCTGCATCTCCACGGCCATGTGGAACACATCGTGGTCTGAGCTGTTGTACATCACCGCATTCTGGAACATCAGCATGATGTCCCGCTGGAACTCGGCCGTGGTGCGGATCAGCCCGTTCTCAATGTTCTTCTTGATGGTGGACAGATCCATTGGCCTAAGCACCCGAAATTATGGCAAAGCTAATTATATTACCATTTAGAATTACTTTTCTCTCAAAACATCAAAGACAATTGGATTCCTCCTGATAAGTAGAGGTTTCTCTAATTGCAAAACCTTTAAAGGTTGCACTTTATTTTACAGTACGTGTACTAATAGTGTATTTACCTAAGAAAGTACTGGGTAATATAAAGTTAAGGTATACATGGGTTAAGATTAGGTTCAGGGTTAGTACCTAGTTATTGTAATTACTATAAATAGTAGGCTATATAGTATGTACACTGGGAACAGGACTGTAAAATAAAGTGCTACCTCTTTAAATGTACCTTAACCGGTTCGCTCTCACCTGTGCACAATACTGTGGTAACCAGGGGCGATGTCATCCGTCACCGGTTGCAGGAATACATTTGCATACCTGTTCAAAATGACCAATTATCACTCTGGCTGCACAGAGCTGATGGGTTCTGATGAGCCAGAAAAAAGGGGGCGGGGATTTGGAACAACATAATTAAGACTCTCGCCTGTGATTGGCCGCTGCTCGCCACACCAGCATAATGGCTTTCTTCCAGATCTTCTGAGCCTGAATCGCTTCTTGGTCTTCACTGCAGATTGAGCTGAGGAGGAAGAGTTGATTGAATGTCGATTAATTGAACATCAGAGCAAAAACGCATAAACACAGGCTTGTAGTATAATCATAATCATAATCATCAGAACTATTTACACAGAGTTTGATTTTATTTATATATTAAATTAAACATTTAGGCCCTGGTTTCACAGACAGGGTTTAGATTAAGCCAAGATTAGGCCTTAGTTCAATTAGGACATTTAAGTAGCTTTTATAAACATGCCTTAGAAAAAAAACATTACTGGTGTGCATCTTGAGACAAAACAATGGCACTGATATATTTTAAGATATGTTTGTGCAAGTTGCTTTCAGTTAAAACAGCTCAAACATGCATTTTAGTCTGGGGGTTAATTTAATTTTTAAAAATGGAAACTATTTATTAATAAATTAATAAAACATCGCAATACTTTGGACTTGATCTAAAGTTGCTTACTAAGGATTACTGTTTCACTTTAAAGTTTTATTGCATATGTTTTTCTATGTCAGACAATCAGACTTGGTGTGAAAGCTTAGTTGTGTGTAGTTTGGGCACATACAACTGTGAGGAGGCGGGGCTGCTGGGAATGGAGTCGGCAGTTGTGTGGAGCTGTACGGAAGAGGATGCCGTGTGCATGCTGTAGCCGTCCTCGCTCTCGCTGACCGGAGGGTCCAACTCTGGCTCAGAGAGATAAACGCCGTCTCCATCCTCCTCAGCTCCATCCCCTTCTAATCCAGCTTTCATCTCCTCTGCATCACTCACGGCTTCCTCCTCCTCTTTCACTTCCTGTTAACGAGGCGTGTTAAGAAAATACTAAAAAGGGCAGAGTTAATGGTTTCCGGGTCTATGTGTACTCGTGGCTGGTACATTATGTGTTAGCGTATGCGGACAGTCACACCTTTGAGTGTTGTTTTATCACGGGGTCATCTGACCGTGTATCTGGAAGAAAATGGAACATTTGTGAGTTCTTACCGATCATGTTTACAGGGTGTCTGAGTGTGTAAACTAGGGTTAAAGTTAATGTGTTATTACATGCAACCGGGGTCAATGACAAATAAGAATGTCCAAAATAAAAAAATTATGTTTTTACTTTAAAACACTTAGTTCTTAGAATGTACTCATGATGGTTTGATCAAATAGATGGGTTAATTTATTTATTTTTAATGACAAATATAACCATCTTGTCGTTATTTATTTATTTTTAGAGATATTATGAATTATTATTATTTATAAATATCATGACGTTTTTGGGAGGTCACACCACTTGACATTTTACAACCTGAACTAACCTTGCCGTGTCATAAAAGTATCAAATTACTGACCTTGACACACAGTCATAATGGATAATTTGCATACTGGTTGCACCACATGACCTTGATTTAGCAAATCTTAACAATTTTGACAAAGCTGCTAAACTGCTTTTTCCTAAGAAATACTCATAAATGATTCTGCATTATGATATTTAGACAGGATGCCTTACTTTGACTTTATGCCCCAAAATGTATAAATTTTAACAAATTCATCACAGAAAATGTGTATTCAAGGATACACTACTGTTCAAACGTTTGGAGTTGGTATATCTATGTATATATCTTTTAAAAAGAAGTCTCTTTTATTCTAAAAGTCTACATTTATTTGATCAATAATACAGTAAAATACTAATATTGTGAAATGTTATTACAATTATTTTCTATTTGAATATATTTTATTCCTGTGTTGCAAAGCTGAATTTTCAGCATCATTACTCCAGTCTTCAGTGTCACATGATCTTTCAGAAATCACTCGAATATGCTGATGTGCTGCTCGAGAAACATATAGAAATCTTCATAATCATCATAAATGTATATATTGTCACTTTTGATCAATTTTATGCATCCCTGCTTGCTGAATATACAGTAGTGTATGAATGGCATTTTTAAAAATAGAGAAAATAGCATAATTATATAATTTGCCCAATGCAAAACATGGAGTACCTGTTTGAGAGCGTGTCCATTCGTTAGTCTCACTTTTGATCACAGCATGTAGTGATTCTGGCTGCCCGTCCTGGGCCTCATCTGTGTGCTCTGGTCTGTGGGCATCTGGCTCTGAATGGGCTCCTGCTGTCGGAGTAAGGTCTTGAGGAACAGAGGGGACAGTGGTGGAGGGTGTCGGATACCCCTGTGCGCAGCCACTGCTGGATCCACACGTGTCAGGACCGTCTCTCTTCCCCTCTAAGAGATGCAGGGAATGTGGGTCTAAGTCTTCTGGAGTGCTGGAGGGCTCAGGGCCGATGGGCCTGAAGGGGTTTGGCTCCCAGGTACCTGACAGGCTGTGACCCGTGTCCTCACACAGAGACAGAGCTGCTTCCACTGCTGCAGCATCCAGCGCCTCAGCGTTCTCCTCACCCTACGGGAACACAGGTCGACAATGATTTTCTGTTGGACTGTGCGGGACAGACAAAAAGATTTGAGTGGTAAAACACAAGCTTCCATGATTTACAGATGGTTTATTTTCTTTCTGCTCAATATACTGTTTTACTTGTTCAAATGGTTAACTGAACCTCAATGGAGCTGGTTTAAGAAAACAGATTTTTTTTTTTAATATAAATTATTCATTTCTTGTTTATTTGTACAAATTCATCATTTTCAAACTTGGAAATTCTACGTTATCAAATTGTGTGTTTAATCATTTGTCCTTTAATGTTGTTCTTGAAAGCATTCCTTGTCCGCACTATTGAGCTACTATTTATGTTGCCTTTTCCTTGGAACATTAATCAAAATGAGTTATAGATAAATATGATTATATAACTATTAACACTTAAATAACTGCATAAATATGCTACTGTTTAAAAGTTTGGGGTCATAAAGAACTTTTATTCAGCAAGGATGCATTAAATTGATCAAAAGTGACAGAAACAAATATTTATAATCTTACAAAAGCTTTCTACTTTCTACTAAATAAATGCTGTTCTTTATTTGAAATGTGAATTTTCTATTAATCAAATAATCCTGAAAGAATGTATGGAAAAAGTTTCCACAATTAAGCAGCACAACTGTTTTCAACATTAATAATAATAATAATAAATCAGCATATTAGAATGATTTCTGAAGGATCATGTGACACTGAAGACTGGAGTAATTGTGCTGAAAATTCATATTTGCCATCACAGGAATAAATTACATTTTAAAATATATCAAAATATAAAAGTTATTTTTAAATTGTACTTTAAATTGTGTCAAAAATATTAAAACATCTTACTGACCCCAAACTTTTGAATGGTTGTATGAATAACAAAGAAATCATTAATGGCAACAAAGTTATTTTGTGTATGTATTTGAAATATATTATATTGTATTGTGTATAAAAAAAAATAAAAAAAATCTTGACTTCAAGAAAATAAATAAATGTATTTATATACATATATACAAATATACGTAATATTCGTCCAATTTACCTTCTCCTCAATAATGGCTATGATGTCCCCAACCGTCTCTAAGTCCAGCTCTTCTGCCATATAGGACACAGTCACCAGGTCCTCTTCCCCTAAAACTGCCACCTTATTATCCACTGAAGCACTGGGGGCTCCATCACCTCCTGTTTAAAGTATTACACACATATCAAACCCACTAATTGGCTTTAGACATTCAATTCATTTGATTTGTGTTCCAACTAGAGACCTGCACTCCCGCGGGACCTGGGACGGAGGAGCCGACGCAGCAGAGTGCAGCATGGGACAAGATTTGATGGGCGAGCAAGGGTGCGGGCGGTAAGACACTCGTGTGTGCGGGTTGCGGGAGAATAAAGTGATTTGCGGGACTCCCACAAAATAGCAATATCTAAAATGAGCAATGTAGCCAATCACAAACATATCTGTTGATTTCTTGAACGCAATGGCCAATCAGATGTGTTTAATTTAGAATCCACTCATTGGTCAAAAAGTGAGGGGTTTTTGCACATTCGCAAATCCTCTCATTATAACAAACGAAGAGTAGACACAATGTAAATAAATGATTCATTGTGCAGTGTAGACTGAACTTTGTAGAACTTTGTGAGATTGCGATTAACTAAATAAGAGTGACAGCTTTTTTTGCGATTATAAAGGGTGCGCTCTTTCCATGCTCTCTTATGGCATTATCATAATAACAAATAATTTATCGGGAGCGTTTATGCTGGGATGTGTAAGTTGTGGCTAGGCGACATGTAACTTGAAACTATTTCATGGAAATTTTATGGACGTACTGAAAAAATATGTATACTTTTACCTGCGGGCATTTGCTGGTGGGAGCGGGACAAAACATGAATGTTGCGGGTGGGAGCGGGAGAAGGTAACATATTTTTGTGGGAGTGGGCGGAAGCGGGACAGAATCCCACGAGAGCGGGAATGAAAAATCCGTCCCACACGGGTCTCTAGTTCCAACACACCAAACAAACAAGAGACAGTTGATCAAAGGTCCAAAATAAAGAGTTAATACATCAGATATGAACTAAAAGATAGGAGAAGTATAAGACAGCATCTAGGAGAGACCTGTGCTGAGCGGGGCAGCTGTGTCCACTGCAGATGTGGCAGTGCTGGGGGCGGAGTCTGCAGTGGCCAATGAGCTCAGCTGAGAGGGAAATTGGGCGGGGCCAGCTTCCAGTAGACGAGACAGTGTGGGAGCACCTGAGAAACACACACACACGATGCACAGAGAGAGCGGGCTAGGCGTTAAGCTGGTAGAGATACCCATATCATGACAAATACTGAAACACAAAGATGCTGATGATACAGAATTTGTCACTTTGCTAGACTTAGGCAAAATAAAACGTTGTCGGGATAATTCCGGTTCCCGTGGCTACGCGGAAGCGATAAATAATTATTTACTATACATTTTTAAGGCCAGACAAGTAGTTTGTTGAGGGTTGGTTTGTAAAGAAGGACTACACGCCTGCGCACATATATATTCAAACGCGCATACCTATATGTGATGCGCATGTGCACGCCGTCTGTGTTTTCGCGGGTTTGCGTTTTTGAGGTTTGCGCAGAGATAACCTTTTTTTTTTTTTTTTTTTAAGGCTTGCACCTTGGAATCTATTTCAGGGTTTGCGTTCTCGGGCCAACAGGCACTGTTTTGTGCGGGTGAGCGGGCCGGAGCGCATTGAGTGTTTTCTGTTAGAACGGTGTCGTGTTAGCGCCCCCTAAGTTAATAACTAATGATCTTTGCAGCGGAAGTGAATCAATCAATCAAAACTAACTTTAGCAGGACAATAACTTCATTATAGAGGTGCTGTAAAGCCAAAACAATCTCTTTTACTGTAATTTCCTATTATCACTGTAAAGCTGCTTTGAAAGCGCTATATAAATGAGGGGTGACATGACATGACATGACAGATTAGTGTTCATGAATCCATACCTGTAGCTGCCTGAGAGGCAGGTAGTGAAGAAGTCATCATCTGATTATCGTGACTTCCCGTAAGTTGACTAGACGGTGATTCTCCCTCAACAGCCTGCAAAAAAGGTTTTCTGTAGATTACCATCTTTTAAAAGCATTTGGGCCAGATTTACTAACAGCTTGTGCCAGCGCAAACCCTCTTTTGGCATTGAAAAACTACTGTCAGGATTTACTAAAGACACGCAGTAAAATATTAGCCGTGGACTGGATTATTTTTGCGGCTGACCTTACCGCATTTGTTGGAGTTTCCCTTTTAGCCGTAATAATTTATGGGAGGAGAGTTTTTAAATGAATCACGCAAGATGATTTATTAAGGTTTGTGCTCGTCAATTTACTGGTATTTGCGCCATTGTTTACCGCCCAAATAAAAGCATGTCTTAAACCAGATGCTAATTTGTGCTGCTCTTGATAGATTATGTTGGTTTTATTTTTCTGTCACTTTATATGGTTTGGACACAAAGAAAAATTTGGGGTCAGAAATATATATTTTAAAGACTTTTAAAAAACTTTTATTCAGCAAGGGTGCATTAAATTGATCAAAAGTGACAGTAAAGACATTTATAATGTTACAAAAAAATAATCATATTTAAAGCTGCAGTCCGCAGTTTTTCCTCTTTGTCGCCATCTTTGTTCGAAATCTGCAATTGCAGTTATTCGCGGAATTATCAACTTTACGTGTGTTGTTCCTCGGCATTAGCCTGGAAATCCAGAACTAAATCTAAAAGATTAATGGTCTGGTGTCGGTCAATGAAAATCGGCCAGCTCGAGGGGCGGCACCAAGCATGCATGTGAAAATCTCACAGCACGCAATTGGATAACACTACGACCAATCACAACAATAAACCCCATACGCTTAGCTCCTGGCGGAGCTAACTGGTAGATTAGACTCTTCCGGTCGGCAAAACAGCAAAAACACCCTTCTTGCAAAGGAACGATTTGAGCGCCGTCTTCTGTTCCTCTTTTGGGAAAAAGCCAAGTCTAACTCGTTCATTGTAGCGGCCAAAGCCGTTTCAAACAACTGCTATTCATCCATAGGCATCTTGCAATGTTTACTGATGAGTTCGACGTCACAGCGCTGTCGTCATCTGTTTAGCTCGCCTCTGGCCCGCCTATATCAGAAAACCCGATGTGATTGGTGCAGCTCAGATCGAGGGACATATTTAATGAGCTCCATTGCTCGACACCAGAGTAACTCGCTGAGCAAATTCAACTTGTGCTTTAGCGAGAACTCTGGTTTACCAGGGTACCTCGGCATGGCACAGCGCGGATGAATCCAATGTTTTGAGGAGAATGTGCAGCTGTCAATCACCACGCTGGTGGTGTGGATACTGTCATTCAGAATCACAGAATATACTTTTTGGAAGTATGACCAACATAAGAATTTTCACCGGAAAATGTCGTCTGAACAAGTAAGTAACATCCACTTTTGTTCTGACCAACTAGGGGGGAAAAGCATTGCAGTAAATCGTGCTGATTAAATCTAACGATCGCTTATCATATCACATCAAACCGTGCAAATTATACTTTATTCTCAAATTGTTAATGTTAACAACATCAGCATTGCGTGACTACATTTAATGCCTTTCCGATATTTGTCCTTGTTTTCGCATGGGCCGGTTGCAGTCTCTTTTTTTCTCCAAAGTCCGAAGTCTTTCGCGTTTTACAATGGGTGAATCTCCAGTTGTCACTGAGGATTGTCGTTTGAACCTTTCTGGATCCGCCATCAAATTGCTAAGTTTAATTATATCAAGTGCTGCGAGAAAAGGCTATAAATCTCCACCTCTAACATCCTCACGCAATATAGCCTACTAGCCGAGACATCTTCTTTATGTGTACAGATGTGACGTAATGATGCAAAGACATGCTCAAATTTCCCGAGGAAAAGGCTATAAATCTCCACCTCTAACATCCTCACACACAATATAGCCTACTAGCCGAGACTCCTTCTTTATGTGTACAGATGTGACGTAATGATGCAAAGACATGCTCAAATTTCCCGAGGAAATCCACCAGTACCACTGGAATTAAAAACATTATTACAAGCTTACCGGTTTGAATCGAGCTAAGGCAAGCAGAGAGTTTTGAACACTGGCTGGTTATGTACATGCTCAAAAAATTATTTTGGATAATTTTTAACCCAAAAAAGCTACGGACTGCAGCTTTAAATAAATGCTGTTCTCTGAAATGTTCTATTATTCAAAGAATCTTGAAAAAACTGTATCAGGGTGTCCAAAAAAAATTCATATTAAATATTAACGGTTTTCAACATTGATAATAATAAGAAATGTTTCTTGAGCACCAAATCAGCATATTAGAATGATTTCTGAAGGATCACGTGACTCTGAAGAATGGAGTAATGATGCTGAAAATTCAGCTTTGCATCACAGGAATAAATGACATTTGAAAATATATTAGAAAAAAAAGGTTCTTTGAAATTGTAAAATCTTACTGACCCCAAACCTTTAAACGGTAGTGTATATGCCACATTAAATCTGCACATTTTTCTTTATCTTCTTCACTTGTTGTGGAGGAAAATCAGCAGAATAGATTTAAATATCATAAAACTTATGATTATATTATCCAAAATATATTTTACAGTTTTTATAAAACTCAAGATACAATGGACAGGTTATGTGTAGAACTTTGTAAATGAATCGGTTTCTTTTTAGCTTTCTGCAGGTGCAGATTTATATACATACACACACACACACACACACACACACACACATATATATATGTGTGTGTGTGTGTATATGTATATAAATCTGCATATATATATATAAATATAAAATTAAATATATATATATATATATATATCTGCAGAAAGCTCTAAAGAAATTTATATGTGTGTGTGTGTGTGTGTGTGTGTGTGTGTGTGTGTGTGTGTGTGTGTGTGTGTGTGTGTGTGTGTGTGTGTGTGTGTGTGTGTGTGTGTGTGTGTGTGTGTGTGTGTGTGTGTGTGTGTGAAGAATTCTGACCAGTCTGGGGCTGGTGGGCAGGAGACTGCCTTTCTTCAGCAGTTCTGACAGGAGAGGGGACGGGGGCGGAGTGATTTTCTGACCCAAAAGCTTCTTCTGTGTTGATTCATCTAGCAGAGACCCCAAACTCGCCTCTACCACAGCAGGACCTGGCAGCTCCGTCAGCGGCACAAACACTGATGATCCTGCCCCCTGCACCGGGGACGAATGATTGTTCAAATAAACGACAGTATTTAAAAAAGATTAATAAAAAAACTCAAACTCACAGTTGTGCTATGATCTTCAGATGAATCTCCCATAGGAAAATCCAGGCTTGGAGAGCAGGCACCAGAGGGGGAGCGCACAGTCACACTGGGCACACGTTTAGGAGTGTTCTTCACTGCCAGCCTGGCTGAAAAGAAAAGATAAACAGCTCTTACTATGAAGCATTTATGAATGACTGTTCAGAATATAGAATCAAACAGAATCTCGGATATGAATTACTTTGTAAACCACGTCTTTAAGACAGTCTGACCACACAAAACAGACAAACAAATGTGAAAAAGACAATTCTGATGAAAGCGTGTGGGCTTTCTTTAGTACCCTTGTACGCTGCATCTGTGGCCGTTCTTTTCACCTCAGCTTCTTCTTCCTCGTGTTTTCTGCTCCTAATGAAGATCCAGAAGTTAAATCACTAAACCAACAAACATTCACATTCGTTTGAACCTAGAGAGGCGTCTACTCTCACCCAAGCTTATGCTACTCCTACATCCAACGTCATGCGTCAGGTCAGAGGTCACTCTTACGCCCGTTACCGGAAGACAGTGATTATAGTTTATAAAGGTATAATTATGGATATTTTTCTTACAAAAACGCATTGCTTTGTTTCAGAAGGCCTTTATTAACCCCCCAGAGCAGTATGGATTACTTTTATGATGGATGGATGTGCTTTTTTGGGCTTCAAAATCTAAGGTACCATTCACTCCCATTATGAAGCTTGGAAGAGCCAGGATATTTTTTAATATACAATCATACTTACAACCCCATTTCCAGAAAAGTTGGGATATTTTGTTTAATGCAATAAAATAAAGAATCTGTGATTTGTTAATTATCTTGAACCTTTATTTAACTGACAAAAGCACAAAGAAAAGATTTCCAATGTTTTCGCTGATCAACTTCATTGTATTTTGTAAAGATAAACAAATTTGGATTTTGATGGCTGCAACACACTCAAAATAAGTTGGGACAGAGGCATGTTTACCATTTTTAATCTGGGAACTGAGGATACTAACTTCTTCAAGTGGAATTTTGACCAAAGTGGAATTTTGACCCTGATTTGATAGAAGACAGATGTTTAACAGTCTGTGGTCATCATTGTCTGATTCCCCTTTTCATGATGGGCCATACATTTTTCAATAGGAGACAGATCTGGACTGCAGGCAGGCATCCGTCTATGTGTGTGTAGAGTGTCTATAAACCCCTCTGATGTAGCACATGCTGAATGAGGCCTGGCATTGTCTTGCTTCCCAGGAAAATGTGATCTTGATACTATTACCTGTCTCTGTTCAATCTGAATATACACCTCCATGTCAATGATACCTTCACACACATGCAAGTCCCCCCCGCCGTTTGTACTGATGCACAATGACAGATGTTTGCTTTTGCACCTGTTGCTCATGAAAGTCTGGGTGGTCCCTTTTGTCCTTGGGACTGAGAACCCAATGTCTGTTTTTCCCAAAAGCAAGCTGAAACATGGACTCATCTGACCACAGGATACATTTCCACTGTCTTTAAGACCATCTGAGATGAGCTCGGGATTTCTTGATGCAGCAGCAGACTGTGTTAAGTGACAACGGTTTTCCAAAATAATCCTGAGTCCATGTGGGTGTATTTAACAGAGTAGCGTCATGGTTTCTCATGCAGTGCCATCTGAGGACTTGTATGTGACAGCTTCTTGTCTTGCCCTACACAGCCTGAGATTTCTCTGGATTCCCCGAATCTTTTCACAGTATTATGAACGGTAGATGGTGAAAGACATAAATTGTTTGCAATCTTGCATTGAGAAATGTGATTTTTTTTAATTGTTTGACAATTCTCTCATGAAACATGGCACAGAGTGGAGAGCCATGACCCATCTTTGCAAGCAAAGACTGAAATGCTCCTTTTATACCCAATCAAGATACCCTCACCTATTGCCAATTCACCTGCTTATTGTGGGTTTCTAAACATTTTAACTTGGATATTCTATAATCTTTTAACTTTTATTTTGCTCATCTCCACTTTTTTGGAGTGTGTTGCAGCCATCCAAATCAAAATGTGTCTATCTTTACAGAGTACAATTCATTTGGTCAGTGAAAACATATTTTCTTTGTACTTTTTTTTTGTCAGTTAAATAAAGTTTTAAGAAAATTAACAAATAACAGATTCTTCATTTTATTGCACTTTACAAAATGTCCCAACTTTTCTGGAAATGGGGTTGTAAGTATGATTGTGTTTGGCTGAAAGAATAAAGTCATATACGCCTAGGATGGCTTGAGGGTGAGTAAATTATGGGATATTTTCATTTTTAGGTGAACTAACCCTTTAAAAATCTATTATGAAACTATTAAAAAAATTGTTTTATATATATATATATTTTTTTTTTTTAAACTCATACTTAAAAGCCTAAATGGAAATTAGAAATGTTGCATTGGCAACTAAATGAAATAAACGTTTAAGTTAAAGTACAACAATTACTAAAACTAAAATTAAAATAAATTAAAGCTAAATAGAATGTTTTAATAGCACAAAATAAATTATATATACAAAAACTCATTGAAATGACAAAAGCACATAAACTTATTAAAACTTAAACTAAAATGAAACTGAAAATTGAAAACATGAAAATAAAAGCCAATTCAAAAGATTAATAAATACTATAAAAGTATATAAATACAACTAAAATAACTCCCCTATATCAGTCACATGCCTTGTTATGATGACATGTTATGATAGCTTTGTGTGAAGAACATAATGATGGTAACTCTGAACTGTTGTTGTATAAAAAAGATCCATGTTGGGATTCTTTAAAAAATAAAATAACAGCTAATACATAACATAAATGACAATTCTGCGGGGAACTATTCCTTTAAATGTGGTATATTTATAGCAGCTGGTATAATGATTCTTACCGTGTAATTTCCTCCCATAGCTCCACAAGTTTGGAGTCCAGATGACCTGCCTGGATGAGTTCAGTTTCTCTCTTCAGTTTCCTAAAGGGACAGTAATAGAGTTACAGTCAGTCGACAGTAGGAAATGGTCCAGGTAAGCATGTGGACATTTGGTACCTGTGCTTCTCTTGTGTGTCCTTGATCAATCGCTTCAACTCCTCTATCCTCTCCGCCGTCAACCTGCGAACGATCACATCCTCCACCGTCTCAACCACCTCCCCTTTCTCACCTCGCTTTCGTCTGTGAACATACACACATACACTCACCATTAACTGCTGTCGGGAATGGAGCGAGTGTTGGAACGCAAATGAACAGGAAGCTGACTCACTTTGGCGCCTCAGTTGTCTCCAGGAGCTCAGAGTATTGTGATGCACAATGCTGTGAAACAGTGAGGAAAAGAAGAGAGAGAGTGGGTGTGTTATAAGTGTCTTATTAATTGAACTTTAAAGAAATAGTTTACCCAAAAAATACAAAGCATTGGAAGACTTGGGAAACAATGCATGAATCATATGGGATATTTTTGTGATGCTTTTATGCTGCTTTTTTGTCCATTTGGGGGCTTGAAAGCCCCAGTTTCCATCCACTTGCATTGTATGCGAGAGCAGCATTCTTCAAAACTTACTTCAAAACTAATTTTCTGTTCCAACCAAGAAAAAAGTCATACAGGTTTAGAACGAAACAACATAATATTTTGAAACAGCAGAATTAAAATTTTTGGGTGAGTTTTCCATAGTTTTCATGTCATTGGATTGTTTTACTGCATGCTTCCCCAATACCTTCTGAGAGAACCAATCAGGAGGCCGTCCAGGTTCTGCAAATGGCTTAATGGCTCGGCTCACAGACACCCTAGAACAACCATTGTACAAAAACACGACTGTGATGTTAAATTGTTTTTTGTATTAATTTATAAGGTAAAGTTTAAGTAACTGAACATGTTTCTATAAAGAACAATCCATTTGACAATTATTTATTTTATTAGGAAAATGCCATATGCTCTTTGCAAACTAAATTTCTTAAATTTTTAAATGACTTTAAACTATACAAAAACTTTTTTGAACAAAACAGCCATTAAACTAAAACCAAAACAACTAACAAATTAAGAGATTTCCCAGTCTTAAAAAAACATGGATTTATGACGTAGCATCATTTATATATATTATATATTATATTGATTTATAATGCATTCACATTCTTCTGGTAATATAAAGCTCTAAACAATTTTATCGAGTAGAAATTGTGAGTCATTTTTTTATTCTTATCCTTAATCCTTATCAAGTAAATCACAAACAACTAGAAAAGTCATGGGGCCTTTGGATATTTGTATGGTCAATGGGGGACCTTGGAGTCAAAAAAGTTTGGGACATCTGAATTAAAGCTATGATATAAATATAAAAATAAAATCACCAGTTTTGGTCTCCACTCTTCATGACAGAGGAGGCAAGGCACAGCTTTTCCCTAATTGACCATGGCTCTGTCGGGCCCAACATCAATTTATGTTCTGTCCAAAGAAAAAAATGGCAGATAATAAAGAGAAAAATACATTTCAGGTGTAAACAGCATTCAAGGATATGAGTATGTGCTACGCTGTCAGATAATGAATGGGTCGGCAGTTTGACAACTAATAACGGTGCCATTTTAGATGCTCGAAGCATCATCGCCGTCTCACGTTCCTCTAACAGATGGTAAATGTGATGTACTCACGAAAGCTAGTATGATGTAGTAATAAATGTGTCATTTTGGTTAAGTGTCCAGTGATTCGACCAATGAGCGTCATTGTAATCAATGACTTCTGTGAGCAAATCCACGCGCACCGCTGCATCCATTATGCACGCGCTTGACATGCATCAATTATAATCTGCCCTCCGCCCCATGCAGGACATACGCCGTACATGCATGTGTATGATGAAAATATAGAGAGCAATACTCACTTCCAACTCCGCTCGCCATTTTGTCATGACTGGACTGTTTTCTATTGCTCCTTTGGCATGACAAGTGTCTGGCTATCAAATGTAAATGTGCATATCCGGTGTGAATTTTCCAACAATCATTTTTCAATAAGGTCTGCATAACCTCAATGTGGTTAAGTCACGCATTGCTGAATTTATAAAAGTCTGTCATTTTGACCAGCATTTTGCGCTGGCAAGTCCATATTTTCTTAATACTTGAAGATATTTAAATGTCATTGAATGACGTGCAGTTTACAATAACTAAATATATAATAATAATAATAATAATTAGCAATTTTGAATTATTTTCTTTTCCTGCTTAGTAAATTCAGTTGTGAATGAAAGTTTCTTTCTTAAAAAAAAGAAGAAAAAAAAGTGCTTATCTGGTGCTTATCTCATGTAATGACATTTTGATTTTGGAATGTAAAGAACAATTCATTATGCAATTATTTATTTTATTTAGAAAATACCATATACATAAAAACAAGTGGGCACTTTCCAAACCACTGTTCTTACATTTTTATAAATTATACATAAACTTTTTGGAACAAACTAAAACAAAACAAAAAAGCACGGAAAACATGTAATATTTTAAAAGCACTTACATTTATGTGACCTTTTTTCTGGCAGTTAATGTTATTGTGACTAGTAATACCTCTTGTTCGTGTGGTACTGAATAATATAATTAGTCCAATGTGCTGTGAATTAAAAAAGAAAGAATTATATTGGAATCAACACCAGTGCAAGCAAATACGTTACTTTGGATCATTTAATTGCATTACGGTATGCCGAGGCATTATATACTATAAAGAGCGCGAAGAAAAACAAATGTATTGTCAACCAAAAAATATGAATATGAGGACTTAACGAGTGGATTCACATTAGAGGCTCCTTCGAAAAAAAAAAAAAAAAGCTTTTATTTTGACTGGCTGATCCTTACAGGAAGTGAAATGAATAAAATGTATTTATTCAGATCGTACTATCTGTTGTTTTGTTTGCTTAGTAATTTATTTACTAATCACGAATTGTATTTTTTCTAAAATGTATTAAAAAAAACTGATCATATATTTTTAAAGCGATGTGTGTGAAATTTGTTATGCCGTGTGTGTTTGTGTGTTTTTTTTGGCAGCGCCGAAACTATGGGTGTCGGAGGGGGATTAGCTCAGATGGTAGAGCGCTCGCTTAGCATGCGAGAGGTAGCGGGATCGATGCCCGCATCCTCCAAAGTTTTCATTTTCTTGCGTATCTGTTTTCGCTATGACTATTATAGTCAGGGACTATTATAATTTTGGGCCCCATGACAAAAAAATCAAATTGGGCCCCCTCTACGAAGCTGTTGTCACCACATCTCTAGGACCTAACTGTCCCATCAAAAGCTTTACATAACTCTAATCAAAGGATTGCAACTGTTTTGCTTCTTGTAGTTCAATACTAGCACAATATGTACTGCTGGTGATTAGTAAATGCAAGTCTGCAGTTCACTATTTGATGCAAGATTAAAAGCCACCATAAAAAAAAAAAAAAAATATATATATATATATATATATATATATATATATATATATATATATATATATATATATATATAAACTTTTTAATTAAAATAAATTAACATCATCATCTCAAAACAATGAAACAGCAGATTTTTTAACTTAACTGCACATATATGCCAACAACAAAACAAAGTTGACGTGTAAAACGGAATTTCCACATCAGGGTTATTATGCTACAAAACAGATCAAGTGATCACTAAATCAATAGGTTTTGAGGTTTGGAATGATGGGTATAATAAAGTCTGTATATACAGATCTACAGATGTCATTTAACAGCCAAAATTCAGTCTAAATGAACGCATCAAACTGGATTATTTAAATATTGTCTGTAACTTACATTCAGGTTGAGGTAAGCTACTCATTGTTTCTAACTGCATCCAGTACAGACAGGAGGTTGTTGTTGTTGTTTTATGTCATAATGGTCATTATGTGAGAAAATAATTTGTGTTTGATTTCTGTCATTAATAAATATTTCATTTTCTTTTTTGTTATGGTAAAAAGAGCAAGAGAGACAGTCAGAGAACCCCACACACACTCCCTGGAATGATGCTGCTAAGTCATTAACACAGTGTTGCTCACCTTCTTCACTGGGACAGGGAGGGGTAGTTATGGGGAGACTGGGGTGCAGTTATGGGGAGACTGGGGTGCTGCTGACTCATCTGTTGTTAAGTCTGCTAAAAGGGGCAGGGACAATGATTTAATATGAATATCTTTCTAAACGTTTCCCTGCACTGATTAAATGTTGATGAAATGTAGGCTAACACTAGCCTGCTGCTAGCTAGCTTATTTCACTATGGACAACAGGTTAATACCACTCACAGACTAAAGGCTACCCACCTTTCTTGGTGAAAAACTGGGTTACAGATTGACACCCTTTCTTTTGTCTTTCCTCTCTCTCATTTCTCCCTTTCTTTTTTTGAAAACCAGATTTTCTTTTACTATGCAACATGTGGTCTCTGTGTTTCTGGCGCATCGACTGATTGTCTGCAACTGTATGGAGCTTATAATATGACAAAATGATTTGAATTTGAATTGTGTAAATTTGAATTATTTGCAAGTGTAATCTAACTAAATTGAATTTTAGGTGGTAGTTTAAATAGTTCTGAATTTGATTTGTTTTAAACGAATATTGAACGTTTGAAATTTAACAAATTGAAATGTTTTTATGGCTGAATTTTATAGACATGTATTTTCAAACAGCTAGTTTTTTTGTTCTGAATTCGTATAGTGCAAATATTCAGTTTAAAAAAATACAGATTCAAGTTTTCAAGATGAAGAAATTCGGAACTTCAAATTCAGTTTTCTAAAATTCAAGTTCAAAAATTCAAGTTCAAAAATTCAGATCTTACAGAAAGTAGGTCACAGGTCATCCACAGGGAAGAGTAAAGGATCTCAGATAAGTCGAACAGAGCATTTTGGCTGCACTGCAGTAGTTTTCTGCCGCAAACGCGGTGGTGGTTCAAGAGAATCCGTGTATCTTTCGTTCAGTCGTTTTTTTATTTAATATTAAGAGTAGAAAAATGAGAAAACAGCTTGAGTATTAGATTTCTTCTAATATTCTAGTAATAATAGTCCGCTGCAGCAGTTGCACGGAGCTTACAAAACGCGTGTATTGCAACTATAGGCTACATTTAATTTTCTCATCAAACAACTAGACTAGCGAATGGCTCGGCACAACAGAAGACCCTAGAAAGGGCTTTCTCTCTGTGTAGACCAGCAGTTGGTCTGAATTTGCCTATTTTCTCGACTGTATAGGCTAAGTCACGTTTTATCATGAAATACGCTCTGATTTATTCCAAAGTGACTCAGGCATATATAATGCATTTAATGTTAAATAATCTAAATGTTGACTTTCAAAAGTAGGCGCGCCAAGAAGGCTAGTCTCTGTATTTTGGTTCATTTTTGGTGAGCGCCAGAAAGATCTAAAGAGACCGAGACGCGCTAAAGCAGCGCATCATGTTGTTTTATTTATTTTTCAATGGCATGATATTTTGTAGTCATTTTGAATGTACACAAATAAAAATATACATTTTACTGTTTCGGATGATGTCATATTATCTGTATGACTAAATAACAAAGTATTAAGTTATTTCCCAGCAGTGGAACAAATCCAAGTGATGGCGCTCGCGCATCGCGCTCTCACACAACATAGTATCAGTTCTGGCGTTGCTTCATATCGCAGACTGTTCATTATCAAAATGAAACACAGTCAACCAAACATATAAAAAGTTATTCTGCATAATTTAATTGGTCTGTTGTACAATATAAAGGGCAAGCTGTGCCACACACAGTCCCACTCCAAACATTTCCCTTGCTGTGAAGACGCTGATTTAGCCTATAGGCCTACGTGTATTTTGGGACTCGACTGAAGTATGAAGCCTTCTTTATATTAATAGTTAGCATCCACATGTTACATTGCAATGAAAACTTTTGACTGAATGAGAGATGCGCGACCGTTTCGATTTAAATAAATTTGTTTAGGCTTGGCGTTTATAAAGGGCACAATATAGGCTATTTTTATAGTCTGTAGCCTATATATTATTTTATTATAGCCTAGCCTACATACTTATTTTTCATTCTTGTTGTTTTTTGCATTCATTTGTCATAAGGGAAAGTAAAATAGGCAACACATAGCCTACATGTTAATAGTGTTTATCATGTAAATGCTGTATTTTATTTACAGGTCTTTTACACTATTGCTGAATAGGCTAATATAAAAAAAAATACAAATAATTATGACGCCTTTCTCTCTCAACATGATCCAGTGTGACTTGCACTCATGTGCATGCGACTTATTTTCTGGCAAATACGGTCAGTTAAAAAATGTTGCTGTATTGTTACAAAATGCATAGAGTGGAGACCATTTGGGCAAAAAAACTAATAAACAAAAAAAAAACATATTGTGTTCATTACCCCCACCCACATTTGGGCTTAATCACTGTTATTATTAGGAAATGTATTTAGGTGTAGACAAAATCAGTTATGTTTATTTATAAATATGAACGTACCTCGCATTTCCCGGACACTAGCCGTAAGTCTACTTCTTTGGCCTATTTTTTTTAGCTGGCCAGTTCTCAAAATCTGTGTGGAAAAGCTGCGGAGCGAGGAGAGAACGCACAATGGCTTTGCTTTGGAAGTTTTTTTTTGGAAGTTTTTTTTTTGAAAGTTTAGTTGCCAGAGAAAATAACACACCGTTTTGTTTAACATCAATTGATACTCAATATTAATTAAATAAATAAATATAATGTCAGAGAATGCACAAAGCGCATCCTTTTGAGATGTAAATTATAATACATTTTAATAAAACACACAAGGCCTACATCATAAAACTCAGAAGATTATGTATTTTAATATATTATATTATAATACAAATAAAAAGGCGTCATACTTCAGTCGAGTCCCAAAATACACGTATAGGCTAAATCAGCGTCTTCACAGCAAGGGAAATGTTTGGAATAACAAGTAGGACTGTGTGCGGCACATCTTGCCCTTCATATTGTACAACAGACCAATTAAATTATGCAGAATAACTTTTTATATGTTTGGTTGACTGTGTTTCATTTTGATAATGAACAGTCTGCGATATGAAGCAACGCCAGAACTGATACTATGCTGTGTGAGAGCGCGATGCGCGAGCGCCATCACTTGGATTTGTTCCACTGCTGGGAAATAACTTAATACTCTGTTATTTATAGTCATACAGATAATATGACATCATCCGAAACAGTAAAATGTATATTTTTATTTGTGTACATTCAAAATGACTACAAAATATCATGCCATTGAAAAATAAATAAAACAACATGATGCGCTGCTTTAGCGCGTCTCGGTCTCTTTAGATCTTTCTGGCGCTCACCAAAAATGAACCAAAATACAGACTAGCCTTCTTGGCGCGCCTACTTTTGAAAGTCAACATTTAGATTATTTAACATTAAATGCATTATATATGCCTGAGTCACTTTGGAATAAATCAGAGCGTATTTCATGATAAAACGTGACTTAGCCTATACAGTCGAGAAAATAGGCAAATTCAGACCAACTGCTGGTCTACACAGAGAGAAAGCCCTTTCTAGGGTCTTCTGTTGTGCCGAGCCATTCGCTAGTCTAGTTGTTTGATGAGAAAATTAAATGTAGCCTATAGTTGCAATACACGCGTTTTGTAAGCTCCGTGCAACTGCTGCAGCGGACTATTATTACTAGAATATTAGAAGAAATCTAATACTCAAGCTGTTTTCTCATTTTTCTACTCTTAATATTAAATAAAAAAACGACTGAACGAAAGATACACGGATTCTCTTGAACCACCACCGCGTTTGCGGCAGAAAACTACTGCAGTGCAGCCAAAATGCTCTGTTCGACTTATCTGAGATCCTTTACTCTTCCCTGTGGATGACCTGTGACCTACTTTCTGTAAGATCTGAATTTTTGAACTTGAATTTTAGAAAACTGAATTTGAAGTTCCGAATTTCTTCATCTTGAAAACTTGAATCTGTATTTTTTTAAACTGAATATTTGCACTATACGAATTCAGAACAAAAAAACTAGCTGTTTGAAAATACATGTCTATAAAATTCAGCCATAAAAACATTTCAATTTGTTAAATTTCAAACGTTCAATATTCGTTTAAAACAAATCAAATTCAGAACTATTTAAACTACCACCTAAAATTCAATTTAGTTAGATTACACTTGCAAATAATTCAAATTTACACAATTCAAATTCAAATCATTTTGTCATATTATAAGCTCCATACAACTGCAAACACCGCGCACATTCGCTAACGCAGGACAAAACCATTTCATGCAGATACAGGGGGGTGGTCGGTCAATATGAATGTTTACTTTTTGGTCAATGGGGATATTTAACTTTTATTGCCAAAATAAGTCAAATCAAAGACATCATTCATTGTTTCATTATTTGAAATATACTCAATGATGATGGTTTATATAGTTTATAATATAATAAAAGTTTTAAATTAGTTTTTACTTATTTGTTGGGGCCCCTGTCAGTCAGGGGCCCTTGGAATTGTCCTAACTTTTCCCCCCTATATGTATGGTGCCCATGCTTATATAAGCACCCTGTGCTAAGTGTACAGCTCATTTAATTTACATTGCAGTTCAGCATACTAAATATTTCAGAAAATTTGGTTGTAACTTAGACAAACTTAAAAGAGCAGAAGAAAATAAGGTGGTGTCTAAAATTGCAATACTTTCTTCTAAACCCCCAGAGCTGCTTTCTGAATCTGATAAGCTTGAGCTCCCACTGGCAACAATATGAATCTAACGCTAATGCTCTTTTCCAATATGGCTCAATCAATAATGTAATATTCTTTTTAACATCTTTATACAGGAGAAGAGATTTGTTCCGTTTCCAATAAGAAGGAGTTGATCTGAAATCAAGGGATGCTGAGAGACTAACCTTAAGAGAGACAGCACTGTGGTCTGTAAGAGGCGTGGAGTGAATGCTGACTGATTTACAACTGTTTGCTATGTTTTGGGAAATAAGCCAAAAATATATTCAAGACTGCTTAGAGTGGTCCTTGCTGCTCCAGGTATAGAGTCTCAGCTGTGGATATGTTTCTCTCCATATTAAATCGCATCATCTTATAGAAACAGCTCTGGAAGGAAACCTATCCAAATCACCATTTAATACCATATTAAAATCCCCACCCAAAATAATACCAGCATTGGGGTATTTATTTATCCAGTACTGTATATTATCGCTAATCATATCAATTAAGGTGGTATTTTCCTTAGAAGAATTATACCCATACACATTTCAAAGAACTGTGGTGGTTTGGCCAAGTAAAACCACTAACAAAAGAAATGACCCTTGGGGTCACTGACAAGGTGTAGTATTTCACCAGCAAACTTATTTTTCAAAATGGCAACACCTGCTGATTGCTCTGTACCGTGAGACATCCAGATATCATTGCCCCACTGGGACCTCCAAAATTTAGCATCATCCTAATGGGTTTCTTGAAAAACACAAAAATCAAATCCTTGTTTTTAACAAACAAAAAAAGGGCTTTGCATTTCACATTGTTTCTTACGCCCCTGGCATTAAGTGAAATGCACGATATCGACATTAATAAATGAACAACAGTAGCGTGCACAGACCTCAGGGGCAGGGGCGGATGGACCAAAAAGGGGACACACAAAAAAAAGAGAGTTCCTTGTTTTTTTAGGTTTTTTTTTAGGTTTTTATCCTTTATTTCCTTGGCATTCTAAAGACGTTGATACAATTAGAATGTATAATGCATAGAATGCAAACCCCTGCCACTTTTGTCTCAAAATGTATTGTGCCCCTCTCTGATAATTGTAAATAATAATAATTAACTCATTAGACAATTCTAGAAAATAACTTTTTGCACTATATTACACATTATTACTGAATTATTATTATTAACTGTGATCTTAAAGTATTTGCTATCATGTGGCTCCCTCTGGTGAACAACATTAGTATTCATCTCTGAATCGAATTGACATAAATGTCTGATACTTTTTTTTTGAACGATTCAATTTTTGAATTAGGCTACTGATAATATAGCCTCATCAAACTCAAATTCACTGATTCATGGTACATTACATATACATTATAATATCACTTGTTAAATGGTTACATTCAGAGCATGAACAGATTCGGTTTGTTTGCAGATTCGATGTGCGCTCACGCGCTCTGCTCGCGCAGGCGACTTCAGGTGCGCGTGCCTGAGTGATTCGAATTTTAGTTGCTATGGTGACGCGTGCTATGAATTCTGACTGCAAATAACGTTACTTTGATTGCTATCATTGTTGAGACAAGGCGAATTCAGAGACTTTTGCTGAATATTTCCTGTGCTGATCGATTTTGAGAGATTTTGAAGCTGTTCGGAGGATTTCAGAGAGGAGATATATCATCTAACGTTAACGTTACATCGTTTTCTTTTTTCAAAGTTCATATTATTTCTGAGGACTGTTTAATTGTATTGTTCTTTTCTTATTTCAGAGGGAGTTTGGAGTTTTATTTTATTTACTTATTTATTGTTTGGGGGGAGGGGTATTTCTGAGGAGTATTGTATTTTATTTTATTGCATTTTGTATTGTATTTGTATTGTTTTGTATTGCAGTTTGAACTTGAAGGAGGATGCAAGGCCCGACCCGGACACACCCCGAGCTTATTCCTGGACATTTAACACCTTTGTCTTTTGAGTTTGTTTCTGTGTCCAGAATATCCAGCACCCATGACGCTGAAGAGGAAAACGAGATGCCAATGAGAAAGAGGAGGAGGATGGAGGTCATCGGCTCAGACCAGAATACTGCACCGAGAAATGAGAGGAGAGCTGAGGGTAAGTCAAATGACCATTGGAGAATATCACTGGAGTGTCCTTAATTACCAGATATGACCACACCATATTATATCAAAATACAACTGAAGTTTGATCAAGCCAATAATCAGATACATTTTTTTATGAATATTTAAACAAGGATTGTTTAAAAAATAAAACATTTTAACAGAAGAATAGCCATAATATGAGTATCCAATGTTTAATAATTATAATTATTTGTTTGAAACGTGCTTTTGTTTGATATTCCCTGCTTTAGATCAAAACTGTCTACCGTCCAGTGCCTGTGCTGCAGAGGATCATGGTCTTCAGGAACCTCTATCCGGTGGTGGTGAAGACCAGCAGGTTCAACCCCCTCCAGCTCCAGTCCACCACAGTCCAGCATCTTTCCGGAAATGGTCTGAGGTATTGGCCCTAATAAGCTACAAATGAATTTGAATATATATGAATATTTGGAAGATTTTGACACCTTTTTGTGCAGTTGTTTTAAATGTTCTTTGTTTATTGTGATATGGGAAGAAAATCAAGGTCAAATCTCTTCTATGTGATCTATGTGTATCATCAGCCTGTTAGTGAGGAAAGTGATAGTCAGGAGAGAAAGAGGAAGAAGAGTAGTTCTGTAGATCTGCTCTCTCTTCACTGGAGTTCTGGAGAGCATCTCTCTCTTCACTGGAGTGGCTCAGGTCAGGGTCAGAAAGTGGAGGATCAGACCACTGCAACCGATAGTGAGAGACACGCTGAGGGTAAATCCAATGATCAGTTGAGAATGTGTAAATGCTCTGTTTATTAGTGCTCTGTACATCATAAAGTCTACATCATTTTCAGCTAGATATGAGTATCCATTAATGGAAACGTGTCATTCCATGTCAATTCAAAAGGGAATTTTTCTGTTCCCTTGGATGAAGTGCCATTAATTACCATATGTTACAAACTCACACCTATATCAAAATCCAAAAGTTTGATCAAAGTTATGATTTTTTTCCAGGACATGTCTTAAATATTTAAACAGAACTTTTATTTTTTTAAGAACATCATATCTGAAGAATCACCATAATATGACTATGCAGTGTTTAATTTATTAATTTGATTTAATACCATTTAATGTCATTAATAATTAATTGATTCATTTAATTTAATAATTTATTTATTTAATTGATTAACTTTATTAATTTATTCTGTATCATCAATTTTAAGGCCAGACAAGTAGTTTGCTGAGGGTTGGTTTGTAAAGAAGGACTGACTACACGCCTGTGCACATAGGCTATATATTCAAACGCACATACCTATAGACTAAACTCGTA
Source organism: Leuciscus leuciscus (assembly GCF_965113295.1). NCBI lineage: Eukaryota > Metazoa > Chordata > Actinopteri > Cypriniformes > Leuciscidae > Leuciscus > Leuciscus leuciscus. The sequence continues at coordinate 19,497,042 of NC_138740.1, read as the reverse complement.
ATACGCCATCAGCGTTCTCACAGGTTCGCGTTTTTAAAGTTTGCGCAGAGAGAACTTAAGAGTTTTCTGTTAAAACGGTGTCGTGTTTGCGGCCCCGTTGCGACGAAAGTGAATCAATCAAAACTAACTTTAGCTGGACAATAACTTTATTCTAGAGCTGCTATAAAGCCAAAACAATCTCTGCTACTTTAATTTCCTATTATCAATGTAAAGCTACATTGTTAAAAGCGCTATATAAAAGAAGGTGACTTGACTAATTATTTTTTGATTGCTTTTAAACATGATTTTGTTTGATATTCCTTGCTTTTAGATCAAAATTGTCTACCGTCCAGTGCCTGTGCTGCAGAGGATCATGGTCTTCAGGAAGCTCTATCCGGTGGTGTTGAAGATCAGCAGGTTCAAACCCCTCCAGCTCCAGTCCACCACAGTCCAGTCAGCCCAGCACCAGGTGACAACAACAGAGTGGACGTGACAACTGAGGGTGAGTTTACGGCCATGACCTCAAGCATTAAACTCACTGCTTTCCATGCAACTAAAATGAATCAACTTTTTTGCAGACAACATTTTGAGCCGGTATGAAATCGGCAGAATGCTCGGTGAGGGATCATACGGCTCTGTCTATGAAGGGAAACGCTTGGAGGATGGCTTTGAGGTATCGTCATTTTCTTACAATATTTAGCCAACAAATTATTTTGTCTCACTATTTTTCCACTATTTACTGCATTTGACATGTTAGAAATGTAACAACGTTTTTTTTTTTTTGTTTGGTTGATCAGGTGGCAGTAAAAATTGTCAGAAAGCCGCAGAACATGAAATACATCAACATTGTAAGTAGAATACACTCACTATGTTGTTTTCAAATTAAAATATGTAAACATAATGACAACACCTTCATATAACAATGATCTTTCTTCCAGCCTGGTCATCCCGCACAATTCCCATTAGAGGTTGGCCTATTAATCCTTGCTAATAGGGGCCCCAAAGTTTCAGAGATCATTGAGCTGCTGGACTGGCAGGACCAGCCGGACCAATATATCATGGTCTTGGAGCGTCCCTCACCCTGTGAGGATCTGTTGGATTTTTGGAATCATCACGATGGCATCCTAAAGGAGGACACAATTCGGTTTATTATGGCGCAGGCAACAACGGCTGCTCATATGTGCTGTCGCCGTGGAGTGTTTCACCGTGATATTAAGCTGGAGAACCTGCTGATCAACACAGAAACTCTTGAGGTCAAACTGATCGACTTCGGGTGCGGAGATCTCCTGCAGGATTCTGGCTATGAAAGTTTCTGTGGTATGCATTATGAATCAAACCTGTAGTTTGGGACTTAAGTTCTAGTGACTAGTTCAATAGGTATCATATAAACCATAACTCACATTTGAGGCAGCATTTTTTTTAAATTAAAAACACCAGATGTTTTTACCACATGTTATGGTATTTCATGCTATGGTACTTACCCATCAGACAAATCTTTTTTCTGCAGGCACTCTATCCTACTGCCCACCTGAGTACTATACAGAGGGCAAGTACCACGGGACACCAGCTACTGTGTGGTCTCTGGGAGTGCTCTTACTCCTGTTGGTGTGTGGACGCAATCCAGAACCAAGAGACAGGCAAATGATTGAGGAAGACACCTGGTCTGAGCCTGGCTTGTCTAACGGTAAGATGGTTTTCATCACAACAAAGAAGACCAACTGTAATTTAAATCATACAAAACAAAGAAATTACGAAAAAGTAACACCTGAGCCAAGTGGCTGTATAAAAGATAGATACTGTATTGGATAATACAAGCATTTTTTTCAGATTTTGTGACCGTACTTTATAGGATAGTCGAATCTTACAGCTTAATACAAAGACAGCAGATTTGTAAAGTTTAAGGTAATAATCTGACTCACTTCTATCGTTCTGCACAGAATGCTGCCTCCTGATTCGATCCCTCCTGAAGGAAAGCCCAAGACAACGGATTTATTTGAGGAAAATCCTTCGACATGAATGGTTTAAGCAGGTAATGAGCCTAAGATCAGCTACAAATGATTTTGAAGATTATATTCACTTTTCATTTGAAAGATTTTAAAAATGTTTTCTTCTAATTGTAATCTATGACTGTAACCTTTTTTGTTTGTTTGTTTCAGGTCACAGAATAAGACATGAAGAGGAATGTCAGAGCTGCATGTCATGTCAGAATTCCTCTCCCAGAAGTTCCTGTGAAAGCTGCTTCTCCAAAGGATCCTGCACTGGATGTCACAGAATTTCCAGTCTTTGGCTGCTTCCTCCTTCCGCTTTCTATCTATACACATTATCCCTCTCTCCAGCATCTCCACTTCTGTGCTTCTCAGAAAAAATGGAAGAACTGGTGTATGCTGGAACCAAACTATCCCACTCTTTTGCTGCGAGTCCTCAGATATCAACCAAAAAACCTCAGGCCCCGCAAACACCAAAGCCTGCAGGCCCAGTTCACCCTCACCCTCACCCTCCTCCTGTGAGAGCTATTCGGCCTCTGCCACAACGCCAGGGCCCACACCCTCCCCCATCTGCTCGAGGTGAACCAAAAGCAACTGATCCCAGCTCTCAGTGATAACGGTCGGGTCCCCGCTATGATAACAGTAACTTTCTCAAATGTTTACAAAACAAGCGGGAACCCAGTGTGCCTGTATCTTTCTCTATTGCTGTTCTATTACGTGATAGAAAGTCTAAGGCCTTCAATAGCCGTACAGCAAACCCAACTAATCTGGTGCCTATTACACGTCAAACTAAGATTGCTGTGGGGACAAAAAGTAAGACTGTTAAGTTAGCACTTTTAAGCATCCGCTCACTTAAAAATAAATCACTTCTAGTCAACGACTTAACCACAAACAACCTGGATTTGTAGCTGCTCTTTTTAAAGCTGTCTATCAATGTAAGCAAATATCATTTGGGAATTATCCATCTTTCGATTATTTACAGGCCTCCAAAATACTCTCCAGCCTTTGCTGAGGACTTTACTGAACTGTTATCAACAATTACCTCAGAGTTTGACTGTTTTGCTATTGCTGGAGTTTTTAAAGGTCCCATGACATTAAAATGTCACTTTATGAGGTTTTTTAACATTAATATGAGTTCCCCTAGCCTGCCTATGGTCCCCCAGTGGCTAGACATTTTGATAGGTGTAAACCAGGCCCTGGGTATTTTTGAGAAAATGAAAGCTCAGACGGGCGAATCTAGAATCTTCCCTTTATGTCGTCATAAGGGGAAAGGTCACCTCCCCTTTCTCTTCTTTGCCCGCAAAGAGAATTTGGCCCTGCCCATGAGAAAATGAGCTGCGCGAGCGTGATATTGTTTTTTCCTCGAGAGACATCATGGCTTGCAAACGAGCGAAGCATGGCAGTTGCTCAGCGTTTGGATGTACAAATGAACACAAAAGTATTTTTTTAGTTCCTTCATCTGAGCCTCTGAAGAACCAGAGGGTTATGTGAATTTCTGATGTGTAATTGTTCAAGTTCAGACAGATAATCTTTCTCTCAAAATCGTTCAATACTGTTTATGCATCAGTAAATCAAGCCAGTGACTAAAATATCAACTTCACATCATTTCTCTTGGTAGGATGAAAATAATCTTATTTAAACTGTGATTAAAATATATACAGAAAGCGATCAAAGAACAATCCCTTTCCAATCGCCCAAGCTGTCAATCACACAGTGCGAGTTTATCTGGACACTTGCCAAAACTCGTTATGAAATCAATGACGCTGTTACGCTGCACAACAAAGCTCTTACTGTACTTACCTCATGTTTGCATTGGTGAAATCATTAGTGAGAGTGCAGAAACTGCATTGCAATGATAAGATCTTCATTCACGCGATCAACAGGCTGTCATCTGCTCAATGCTCATCACTGCAACCTTTTATGTGATGGGAATAGATCTAAATACTTAAAAAAACTTCTCACGAGTCGTTAATCTCAATAGCTGTAATAGTAAAAACGTATATAATAGCTGTAAAAGTATTCGAGAGAGTTCCACATGTAATGCTAGCTATTTCATATGCAAGCATGTCAGCCAATCACAGCAGTGGGCGTTTACACTGAAGTCTCACAGCAGACACGCCCCTTCAAACAGAGTGTTCAAATCAGAGGCTAAAATGATATTAGCAATGAAATGGTACCAAAATAACGAAAACATAAAACTATTATTCATTTTAGATAGAGGTCATAACCTACATGTTAACTGACTAAATAACTAAATGCACTTTGTAATAGTTTTCTAAAGTAACCTCATCACTTGAAGGAACACTCATGTGCTGCGTTCCAGTCCACTTTAAGACACGCACTTGCGAACTTCCCTAAGCACTTCCCCTCGGGGGAATCCCTGCCGCCATTTTGAAGTGCGTTCCACTTCGTGAAGTGGACGAGGGAAGTTTAGACAGACCCTCGTTTCCTCGATTTTGACCGAGGGAGCGAGTCTACTTCAAATGTACACTTCAGGCACCTATATGTCCCACAATGCAGTACGATTGTGACGTCACCACAGATCTCGTCTAATCACCACCACAACAGTCAACTCTATGATATATTAATGATTTTTATTTTATTTTTTCATTTAAAACATCCCAAACACACATATAAACATTTGGATGCTGCATTAAAAGACGAAGTCGAACTGGAAGCCATGTTAATCTTGGAATAATACGGCCACCGTAGGAGTTAAAACGCCCTCGGAATTGAAAGAAACAGAAACTAATATTCACTGGGTAGTCATATACAAAGCTAGATCTGTGTCTGTCAAGAAGAGATGCTTAAATGAGAACACTAGTGTACTATTTATGAAGGCTATATCTTTAACACCAAGCATATCTGCTGATTGGTACAGATTACTAATCTGGTGGGCTCAGATAATCCACGGTATATGAAAAATCCACAGAAGAATACTGACCGTCATGGGGAAATCTCAGAGTCAAACTAAGATACACCGGTGTTTATTTACTATTTTAATTCATTTTACTTGAATTCATTTTTATCTCTTTTAATTCCTTTTATAACTGTTTTAATTTCCACTGCTTTTATTTTGTGTCTATTTTCTATGCAAAGCGCTATAAATTGCTATAGTGTGATTATTATAATTGCTTTCTATGTAAAGCTTTTGAATAACTGTTTGCTTTTATTTTCCTTGCTTTTATTTTGTGATTATTTTTATTCCTCTCAATGTGAAGCACTTTGAATTGCCATAGTGTATGAAATGTGTTATATAAATAAACTTGCCTTGCCATTCTACAAACTTTGTATTCTTGTATAATTAACTATTATTGTTCAATAAATAATATTTGATATAAACCATATTGGCGTACCTGATTTTGAGAAATGGTATGTGTGTTAGACCGCTTAACATTGTGATTGCTATCAGGATATGAGGAGACTTTCAACCAGCATAATAAAAAAAAAAATGTTTGTAGACAATCACCTATTGCACCTCAGCATTTTCCAAACACTCGTCTCTTTATATGTTAAACATTCTGTATTGTTCAGGAGGGGCAGGTCCTCTATCCACCTTATTTTTATTTACTTTTTAATGCCAAGGTATCAAAAATACAAGTAGCCTACATAGCAAAAATGTTACATACAATTAAATGATAATAAAATCCATAATTTATACATGGGCCTATATATACATAGAAAAACAGAACAGAAAACTTTAATGAAATAAATTAAAAAGTTGAAACAAGGTTATTGTCTTAAGAGCTTTATGATTCTTGGATGATGAGATATTTTGGATGTACTGTTGGACCTCTCCTAAAAACAATGAGTAAAGGATTTTGAAGTGAGAATTTACAAGGAGCAATAACAGATTAATAATAAAGTATTCATTAATTGTAGCTTTTTGTATATTAAAGAAGCAAAACATTACATCCTTAAAAAACAAAGGAGAAACCAGGAAGCACATTGCAGTTGATAAAATGAGAAAATTCGTCCCAAAATAGTTGTGTGTGAGGACAATCCCAGAAGATATGAGGAGCAGTTTCATCAGCGGCACCACAGAAAGAACAACATCTGACTTAAACCTTTTCGAAAGAGCTTTAGCAGGGTAAGATTTGTGTAATAATTTTAATGAAATTTCTCTAACCTTGTTAGTTATTATGTATTTCAAAGGCAGAGTCCATACTTTTTTCCAATCAATATGGTCAACCAAATTCATCCAATATGACGCCACATTTGGAATTGTTACAAGGTCCTTTTGAAAGAGAGATTTAATTCTATAATAATACGTGATGAAGGATGTGACAAAAAGCACAGTTTTCCTACTGGGAGTTCAAATGGGTCTAAAGAAATAGGTAAAGTGTTAGATGATCTAACAGACTTTCTTAGAAGCATAAACAACTCCTTTAGGAACAGCGTCCATTACAATGGAAAACTCCTTGGGAGTTACTGGGAAATTTAATTTACATAAAAATTCTTCATAATTTAAAGTAACACCTTCTGAATTTAACAACTGAGAAACAGTCAAAATTTGTTTCTCAAACCAATTACTAAACAAAGACTTATTCTTATATGCAATTTCCCGGTTGTTCCAAATAAAGTACCGGTGAGGGGAAAAGTTGTGCTTAAAAATGAAAGACCATGCAAGTAATGCTTGCTTATGGAACTTGGATAAATTGTAAGGGATTCTAGCAATATTATAATTACAGATCAATAGGACAGGGAGACCACCTAATTTGGAAAATAAGTAATTAGGGATAAAATCCCAAATTGAATTTGGATTAATAAATGCAAATGAATATTTCAAAAGTATATTTTATATTACACTATAGTATAGGGAAATTACAATACTTTTGTCCTAATTTCTTCACTTGCAAGAAATAAACCCTTGAGTGGTTTTTAACGCCAGATCACCAGCTGATCGGTGAGCAAAGTGCGCACTTTTCTTTATATCACGCAGCACAAACAGACTGGCTAATTAGTTAAAGTCTTGTTCTGTTTTAGAAAGGAACAAACAACAAAGCCATATCACGGTTTCAATTTTAGTTTGTTGGCAAAATATAACGCTAGAGACCTTTATGTTAGATAAATTTGACATCTCATGTTGGGAAAATGGAGAAGAGCGAGTTCGGCAAAAGGCGGATTCGAACTCGGGTCGAACGCGTCAAAAGCTGCTTTCAAGCACCTCACGATCTCATTGTCATCATCAGACAGGCAAAAAACTGATCATGATGCTTTTTTTGTGTGCAAATAAATTATTGTTAACATAATGTGTTTGTGTGTTTGTAAAAAGGATGTAATCGTCCTCTGCTTTTTTTCTGGGGTGCATTTTACTCCAGACGGCCAAACAGCAAAGAGACTAAACGAACGAAAATTCGCAAGAGCAACAAGAGATTTGAAGCTCATGCAGACACACCCACCAAGAGATGATTCGCGCTGTGATTGGCTGAATGTTAGTTCACTCAAGTCTAAGTAACAAATCAGAGAACACGGGCGGAAATATTGACGCTGGGTCAAAATAATTGCGGGGGACAGAATCCCGTGTTTCTAAAAGTGCGGGGGACGTGTCCCCCCCGTCCCCCCCGGTTGCTACGCCCCTGTCTGAATAAATAGAACAATCTAAAAGTTTTTATATCAACCATTTAAAACAAAGTTAGCATTATTACTGAATTATTATTATTAACTGTGATCTTAAAGTATTTGCTATCATGTGGCTCCCTCTGGTGAACAACATTAGTATTCATCTCTGAATCGAATTGACATAAATGTCTGATACTTTTTTTTGAACGATTAAATTTTTGAATTAGGCTACTGATAATTACGGTGACGCATTGCTGCCACATACATATTATTTTCCCCCTCAATTATGTCGTAATAACGAGATCTTATGTCGTTTTAACGACATCTTTTCTCGTAATAACGAGATCTTATGTCGTTTTAACGACATCTTTTCTCGTAATAACGAGATCTTATGTCGTTTTAACGACATCTTTTCTCGTAATAACGAGATCTTATGTCGTTAAAACGACATCTTTTTCTCGTAATAACGAGATGTTATGTCGTTAAAACGACATCTCTTTTTTGCCCTTATAAGGACATGTGTAGTCATGTACAAAATATGCCTTTATCCACATAAAATGTAGCCTACAGCCTATCGCGCCTTTATCACACGTTCAAAAAGCTTAAGCAAATAGTAGCAGCCCCCAATCATTCAAAATTAATCAATGAGGCCCTTTTTTTAAAGTTTTTTTATATATATAATTTATTATATATAAGATTTATTTTTGTTAATAGGCTTCATTACCTAGAGATATAAGTAGTCAAAACACAACAGAACATTTTACAACATTGTGTTCTTATTTTGTTTAATTAACGAAATGTCAATCTTCGTCTTTATAACAGAAGATACAATACAATACAAAAATCTTCAAGATGTATAACGGATTGTCACCTTATAAACAGTCCTTTTTTAATGGAATAATACACCCTTATAATAAAGAAAAAGCTTCAGTGATAAAGAATATGAACGCAATGCATTTAATTACCTTAAGAGTTTTCCTTCCATAGAAACCCTTTATTATAAAGAAAATAGGTGGCTCTTAACGTGTCTTTCTATGGGAGGATGGTATTGCGGTGCACAGCAAATATTCAATGCATGCAATGCAAATATTCAATGGTATTCAATGCAAAACAGAAATGAAAAATACAAGTAGCCAATAAAATAAACAAATTATTGTGGCATTAATTAGCCCATAAACAATATTTATTTTAAAGCCTAAACGAATTTGTTTAAAGAAAAACACCAGCGTTGGCCGTTTATCTGCAGGCTAAGTGTTTCAGCCGTCCTTTTCAAACTGGCGCAATAAAATGCAACAGAATTTGATTAGTTAATTTAATTTTTTTTTTAAATTATTTTATTAGTTCATTAATTATGCTAACTCAACTAATTAAATGTGAAGAGCTGGATACTAATTACTAATGAAATAATGTCAAATATTAAATGTAGGCTATTGATTAGAGTTGCCATAGACTAAAGGATTTTTCAGTCATTCATTTAAGCAATTAGGACTAATCGCACGTTTATATTCAATCCTGGGTGCATGTAGAGTGCATGTAGGCTATAGCCTATATTCCGCGCTCAAGCGCATGCATAAAACTTGCCGCAAAGCGCCGGCAAAAGTAGGCTAATGATATAATAAATGTATCTGAAAAAAATAACGAAGCATTTTAATTGTTTATTAATGAACTAGTCTTTTCTAAATCAGTGTAGGCTGCCTGCATACATATCTACATACATCTCCGCTGTAATGTAGCCTAGATGCGCCTTTCATACGGACAGGATTACATAATCAGATGGTAGGCTACTGTATTTGCTTTCGATTGGATTTTTTTTCGTTGGTGGACATTTTTTTTATAAACTTTATAGTTATATTTCTCATGTCTGTGAGGCTTGTCTATACACTGTTTTTCAGTTCATTTTTGAGGCGCGCTCCAAAGAGATAATGAAAGCGCGCCCTGTTCGTTTTATTTTATTTTACAAAAGCACACCGTTTTCTTGTTGTTGTGAGTTTAAACAAATAAAAGTAGTTGCGACTGATGTATTATTATTTTCTGTATGACCAGAAATGATGGAGTATTTTAAGTTGTTTCCACTGTTGATAGGAAAATGCGAGTGATGGCACCGGCGCCTTCATCCATGTCACAGTGCGCGCTCCACACTCCGCACAAACACTTGGATATGCGCTTAATAATAGCAAACATTTATCTAGGTTACCGTTAGAGCGAGCGGCCATGCCAGACGGATAATCTTCTTCATGTTTAACCCTCTGGGCTTCTTCGTCCGAAAACGGGCGAAAACTTGAACGTTTTGAATTGTTTAATTTTTTTGCTTCATCGGATGGGGGTGAAACTTGGTGACTTTTGTTGTAGGCTATTACCTATATGAACACACAAAAAAATCAAGGAGATGATTCTGATATGTTAAAGGGTCGTAAAAAAAAAGTCACACTTAGCTTCCTCCCGCCCGAAAACGGGCGACATAGGATATGAATGGGAAATACGAAAAAATAGGAAAACTCAGAGAAACTTTTGGTGGTACAAGCTACAGATCAGCAACTGTGCTGAAAAAAAGTGTACAGCAATGAAGGGGTGACACTCTAAAACATCAAGAGTGCAAATAAGACCCCCTCCCCCCCCCCCACACACACACCCACACACACAAACACACACACACACACACACACACAGAGAAATGAACTGGTAAGACTGAAACAGCAAATTTTGCCCCAAACTATATAAAAATTATATAATCATAATAACTCCAAAACTATAGCAAGGAGAATCAAAAGTTAGGTATCGTTTGAAAGAACTCTTTTTAAATTTTTTGAAAATATAAATTACATTACATTTAGACATTGTCCTGCCAAGAAATGGCGGATAAAAGACAATATATATAAATAATTTTTATTATGATTTTGCATATCTTTCTTATTTGTCAAGGAATAACTCCGGAATGAAATAAGGTAGGAGGAAAATTCTTTTTTAGTGAAGTCCCCCTACATGTTAGCTTCATTTGGATAAAAAAATAATAATTTTTGGATAAAGGAATCAAAAGTTACAGCATTTGGAAAAGAGATAGCCTTTTTGTACAGTCTTTGACACCCCCTCATGGGCAATTTTTTCTCCATGAAGAATATCTTGTCATAAAAGCAATAGATTATGTTAATTTTGGGCTCATTTTAATTGTAATAATATGCTGTAAAAAATGAAGTGCCATTTTCAATTATCTGTGAATGTTTCATGAGCTGTATGATGTTTTTGACACATTGCAGTACATTATTTTATAGATTATGAAAAAAAAGAAATTCTATTTATCAGCAAATAACTCAGCAATACTTAAGAGTTTTTCAAAGTGGATACATTCACTGTAAAGCTCAGACTCTAAGCTTTCAAATGACATCAACTTTGTGTTAATCAAGGCAAGATTTTAGAAAAATATGGTAATGAATATTTTCGCAGCTAGGTGGCGCCTGCTGGCGGTACACTCGGTTTTAGAGGGATTACTCAGCACTCGGTAGGAGTTAATAAAAGTAATTAGATGCATTAAAAAGCTGAGATCCTAAGCTTTAAAATGATATATAATTTGTGTTGTTCCATTCAGTGGTTGCTTAGTAATTAATTTTTTTCTTTCCGAATGGGAATAAATCAAATAAATCAATAAAAAAGCTATAGGCCGCCTATAGGCGGTTATAGGACATGACATAAATTAATAAATTTTGAAGCCACTAGATGGCGCTCTTCTCACTTGAACTTTTTTTTTTTTTAGGCCTGCACTCTATTTTGATGTGAAATGTTGCATTTATTGAAAAATAAAATAAAATAAATAAAATAAAAATATATATATTAATTCTAATGGAAAAAATAGCTCATAAAAATTATATAATTAATGCAAAGTATCATAAAAAAATCAAAAAATTCTAAATAATAATCAGAAAACATTATAGAACAAATATATATTTGATTGGTTATCCTGGGAAAAAGTAAAGTGAAATTTTAAGGCTTCGTCCGTTTTCGGGCGGGAGGAAGCTAAGTGTGACCCAATTATGAAGAAGCCCAGAGGGTTAAGTGAAATGAACGATATCGACATTAATAAATGAACAACAGTGGCGTGCACAGACCTCCCCAGGCGGCAGAGGCGGATGGTTTTTTATCCTTTATTTCCTTGGCATTCTAAAGACGTTGATACAATTAGAATGTATAATGCATAGAATGCAAACCCCTGCCCCTTTTGTCTCAAAATGTATTGTGCCCCTCTCTGATCATTGTAAATAATAATAATTAACTCATTAGACAATTCTAGAAAATAACTTTTTGCACTATATTACATATTCATGATATGTACATTTCTTTTTCTGTATATCTGAATAAATAGAACAATCTAAAAGTTTTTATATCAACCATTTAAAACAAAGTTAGCATTCTTACTGAATTATTATTATTAACTGTGACCTTAAAGTATTTGCTATCATGTGGCTCCCTCTGGTGAACAACATTAGTATTCATCTCTGAATCGAATTGACATAAATGTCTGATACTTTTTTTTGAACGATTCAATTTTTGAATTAGGCTACTGATAATATAGCCTCATCAAACTCAAATTCACTGATTCATGGTACATTATTATATCACTTGTTAAATGGTTACATTCAGAGCATGAACAGATTCGGTTTGTTTGCAGATTCGATGTGCGCTCACGCGCTCTGCTCGCGCAGGCGACTTCAGGTGCGCGTGCCTGAGTGATTCGAATTTTAGTTGCTATGGTGACGCGTGCTATGAATTCTGACTGCAAATAACGTTACTTTGATTGCTATCATTGTTGAGACAAGGCGAATTCAGAGACTTTTGCTGAATATTTCCTGTGCTGATCGATTTTGAGAGATTTTGAAGCTGTTCGGAGGATTTCAGAGAGGAGATATATCATCTTACGTTAACGTTACATCGTTTTCTTTTTTCAAAGTTCATATTATTTCTGAGGACTGTTTAATTGTATTGTTCTTTTCTTATTTCAGAGGGAGTTTGGAGTTTTATTTTATTTATTTATTTATTGTTTGGGGGGAGGGGTATTTCTGAGGAGTATTGTATTTTATTTTATTGCATTTTGTATTGTATTTGTATTGTTTTGTATTGCAGTTTGAACTTGAAGGAGGATGCAAGGCCCGACCCGGACACACCCCGAGCTTATTCCTGGACATTTAACACCTTTGTCTTTTGAGTTTGCTTCTGTGTCCAGAATATCCAGCACCCATGACGCTGAAGAGGAAAACGAGATGCCAATGAGAAAGAGGAGGAGGATGGAGGTCATCGTCTCAGACCAGAATACTGCACCGAGAAATGAGAGGAGAGCTGAGGGTAAGTCAAATGACCATTGGAGAATATCACTGGAGTGTCCTTAATTACCAGATATGACCACACCATATTATATCAACTGAACTGAAGTTTGATCAAGCCAATAATCAGATACATTTTTTTATGAATATTTAAACAAGGATTGTTTAAAAAATAAAACATTTTAACAGAAGAATAGCCATAATATGAGTATCCAATGTTTAATAATTTTAATTATTTGTTTGAAACGTGCTTTTGTTTGATATTCCCTGCTTTAGATCAAAACTGTCTACCGTCCAGTGCCTGTGCTGCAGAGGATCATGGTCTTCAGGAACCTCTATCCGGTGGTGGTGAAGACCAGCAGGTTCAACCCCCTCCAGCTCCAGTCCACCACAGTCCAGCATCTTTCCGGAAATGGTCTGAGGTATTGGCCCTAATAAGCTACAAATGAATTTGAATATATATGAAGATTTGGAAGATTTTGACACCTTTTTGTGCAGTTGTTTTAAATGTTCTTTGTTTATTGTGATATGGGAAGAAAATCAAGGTCAAATCTCTTCTATGTGATCTATGTGTATCATCAGCCTGTTAGTGAGGAAAGTGATAGTCAGGAGAGAAAGAGGAAGAAGAGTAGTTCTGTAGATCTGCTCTCTCTTCACTGGAGTTCTGGAGAGCATCTCTCTCTTCACTGGAGTGGCTCAGGTCAGGGTCAGAAAGTGGAGGATCAGACCACTGCAACCGATAGTGAGAGACACGCTGAGGGTAAATCCAATGATCAGTTGAGAATGTGTAAATGCTCTGTTTATTAGTGCTCTGTACATCATAAAGTCTACATCATTTCAGCTAGATATGAGTATCCATTAATGGAAACGTGTCATTCCATGTCAATTCAAAAGGGAATTTTTCTGTTCCCTTGGATGAAGTGCCATTAATTACCATATGTTACAAACTCACACCTATATCAAAATCCAAAAGTTTGATCAAAGTTATGATTTTTTTCCAGGACATGTCTTAAATATTTAAACAGAACTTTTATTTTTTTAAGAACATCATATCTGAAGAATCACCATAATATGACTATGCAGTGTTTAATTTATTAATTTAATTTAATACCATTTAATGTCATTAATAATTAATTGATTCATTTAATTTAATAATTTATTTATTTAATTGATTAACTTTATTAATTTATTCTGTATCATCAATTTTAAGGCCAGACAAGTAGTTTGCTGAGGGTTGGTTTGTAAAGAAGGACTGACTACACGCCTGTGCACATATATATTCAAACGCACATACCTATAGACTAAACTCGTAATACGCCATCAGCGTTCTCACAGGTTCGCGTTTTTAAAGTTTGCGCAGAGAGAACTTAAGAGTTTTCTGTTAAAACGGTGTCGTGTTTGCGGCCCCGTTGCGACGAAAGTGAATCAATCAAAACTAACTTTAGCTGGACAATAACTTTATTCTAGAGCTGCTATAAAGCCAAAACAATCTCTGCTACTTTAATTTCCTATTATCAATGTAAAGCTACATTGTTAAAAGCGCTATATAAAAGAAGGTGACTTGACTAATTATTTTTTGATTGCTTTTAAACATGATTTTGTTTGATATTCCTTGCTTTTAGATCAAAATTGTCTACCGTCCAGTGCCTGTGCTGCAGAGGATCATGGTCTTCAGGAAGCTCTATCCGGTGGTGTTGAAGATCAGCAGGTTCAAACCCCTCCAGCTCCAGTCCACCACAGTCCAGTCAGCCCAGCACCAGGTGACAACAACAGAGTGGACGTGACAACTGAGGGTGAGTTTACGGCCATGACCTCAAGCATTAAACTCACTGCTTTCCATGCAACTAAAATGAATCAACTTTTTTGCAGACAACATTTTGAGCCGGTATGAAATCGGCAGAATGCTCGGTGAGGGATCATACGGCTCTGTCTATGAAGGGAAACGCTTGGAGGATGGCTTTGAGGTATCGTCATTTTCTTACAATATTTAGCCAACAAATTATTTTGTCTCACTATTTTTCCACTATTTACTGCATTTGACATGTTAGAAATGTAACAACGTTTTTTTTTGTTTGTTTGGTTGATCAGGTGGCAGTAAAAATTGTCAGAAAGCCGCAGAACATGAAATACATCAACATTGTAAGTAGAATACACTCACTATGTTGTTTTCAAATTAAAATATGTAAACATAATGACAACACCTTCATATAACAATGATCTTTCTTCCAGCCTGGTCATCCCACACAATTCCCATTAGAGGTTGGCCTATTAATCCTTGCTAATAGGGGCCCCAAAGTTTCAGAGATCATTGAGCTGCTGGACTGGCAGGACCAGCCGGACCAATATATCATGGTCTTGGAGCGTCCCTCACCCTGTGAGGATCTGTTGGATTTTTGGAATCATCACGATGGCATCCTAAAGGAGGACACAATTCGGTTTATTATGGCGCAGGCAACAACGGCTGCTCATATGTGCTGTCGCCGTGGAGTGTTTCACCGTGATATTAAGCTGGAGAACCTGCTGATCAACACAGAAACTCTTGAGGTCAAACTGATCGACTTCGGGTGCGGAGATCTCCTGCAGGATTCTGGCTATGAAAGTTTCTGTGGTATGCATTATGAATCAAACCTGTAGTTTGGGACTTAAGTTCTAGTGACTAGTTCAATAGGTATCATATAAACCATAACTCACATTTGAGGCAGCATTTTTTTTAAATTAAAAACACCAGATGTTTTTACCACATGTTATGGTATTTCATGCTATGGTACTTACCCATCAGACAAATCTTTTTTCTGCAGGCACTCTATCCTACTGCCCACCTGAGTACTATACAGAGGGCAAGTACCACGGGACATCAGCTACTGTGTGGTCTCTGGGAGTGCTCTTACTCCTGTTGGTGTGTGGACGCAATCCAGAACCAAGAGACAGGCAAATGATTGAGGAAGACACCTGGTCTGAGCCTGGCTTGTCTAACGGTAAGATGGTTTTCATCACAACAAAAAAGACCAACTGTAATTTAAATCATACAAAACAAAGAAATTACGAAAAAGTAACACCTGAGCCAAGTGGCTGTATAAAAGATAGATACTGTATTGGATAATACAAGCATTTTTTTCAGATTTTGTGACCGTACTTTATAGGATAGTCGAATCTTACAGCTTAATACAAAGACAGCAGGTTTGTAAAGTTTAAGGTAATAATCTGACTCACTTCTATCGTTCTGCACAGAATGCTGCCTCCTGATTCGATCCCTCCTGAAGGAAAGCCCAAGACAACGGATTTATTTGAGGAAAATCCTTCGACATGAATGGTTTAAGCAGGTAATGAGCCTAAGATCAGCTACAAATGATTTTGAAGATTATATTCACTTTTCATTTGAAAGATTTTAAAAATGTTTTCTTCTAATTGTAATCTATGACTGTAACCTTTTTTGTTTGTTTGTTTCAGGTCACAGAATAAGACATGAAGAGGAATGTCAGAGCTGCATGTCATGTCAGAATTCCTCTCCCAGAAGTTCCTGTGAAAGCTGCTTCTCCAAAGGATCCTGCACTGGATGTCACAGAATTTCCAGTCTTTGGCTGCTTCCTCCTTCCGCTTTCTATCTATACACATTATCCCTCTCTCCAGCATCTCCACTTCTGTGCTTCTCAGAAAAAATGGAAGAACTGGTGTATGCTGGAACCAAACTATCCCACTCTTTTGCTGTGAGTCCTCAGATATCAACCAAAAAACCTCAGGCCCCGCAAACACCAAAGCCTGCAGGCCCAGTTCACCCTCACCCTCACCCTCCTCCTGTGAGAGCTATTCGGCCTCTGCCACAACGCCAGGGCCCACACCCTCCCCCATCTGCTCGAGGTGAACCAAAAGCAACTGATCCCAGCTCTCAGTGATAACGGTCGGGTCCCCGCTATGATAACAGTAACTTTCTCAAATGTTTACAAAACAAGCGGGAACCCAGTGTGCCTGTATCTTTCTCTATTGCTGTTCTATTACGTGATAGAAAGTCTAAGGCCTTCAATAGCCGTACAGCAAACCCAACTAATCTGGTGCCTATTACACGTCAAACTAAGATTGCTGTGGGGACAAAAAGTAAGACTGTTAAGTTAGCACTTTTAAGCATCCGCTCACTTAAAAATAAATCACTTCTAGTCAACGACTTAACCACAAACAACCTGGATTTGTAGCTGCTCTTTTTAAAGCTGTCTATCAATGTAAGCAAATATCATTTGGGAATTATCCATCTTTCGAATATCTGGCTATTGTGTTAAAAGGTGCTCCACGCATTTTACTTATCATTATTTACAGGCCTCCAAAATACTCTCCAGCCTTTGCTGAGGACTTTACTGAACTGTTATCAACAATTACCTCAGAGTTTGACTGTTTTGCTATTGCTGGAGTTTTTAAAGGTCCCATGACATTAAAATGTCACTTTATGAGGTTTTTTAACATTAATATGAGTTCCCCTAGCCTGCCTATGGTCCCCCAGTGGCTAGACATTTTGATAGGTGTAAACCAGGCCCTCGGTATTTTTGAAAAAATGTAAGCTCAGACGGGCGAATCTAGAATCTTCCCTTTATGTCGTCATAAGGGGAAAGGTTACTTCCCCTTTCTCTTCTTTGCCCGCAAAGAGAATTTGGCCCTGCCCATGAGAAAATGAGCTGCGCAAGCATGATATTGTTTTTTCCTCGAGAGACATCATGGCTTGCAAACGAGCGAAGCATGGCAGTTGCTCAGTGTTTGGATGTACAAATGAACACAAAAGTATTTTTTTAGTTCCTTCATCCGAGCCTCTGAAGAACCAGAGGGTTATGTGAATTTCTGATGTGTAATTGTTCAAGTTCAGACAGATAATCTTTCTCTCAAAATCGTTCAATACTGTTTATGCATCAGTAAATCAAGCCAGTGACTAAAATATCAACTTCACATCATTTCTCTTGGTAGGATGAAAATAATCTTATTTAAACTGTGATTAAAATATATACAGAAAGCGATCAAAGAACAATCCCTTTCCAATCGCCCAAGCTGTCAATCACACAGCGCGAGTTTATCTGGACACTTGCCAAAACTCGTTATGAAATCAATGACGCTGTTACGCTGCACAACGAAGCTCTTACTGTACTTACCTCATGTTTGCATTGGTGAAATCATTAGTGAGAGTGCAGAAACTGCATTGCAATGATAAGATCTTCATTCACGCGATCAACAGGCTGTCATCTGCTCAATGCTCATCACTGCAACCTTTTATGTGATGGGAATAGATCTAAATACTTAAAAAACTTCTCACGATTCGTTAATCTCGATAGCTGTAATAGTAAAAACGTATAATAGCTGTAAAAGTATTCGAGAGAGTTCCACATGTAATGCTAGCTATTTCATATGCAAGCATGTCAGCCAATCACAGCAGTGGGCGTTTACACTGAAGTCTCACAGCAGACACGCCCCTTCAAACAGAGTGTTCAAATCAGAGGCTAAAATCAGGCTAGGAAAAATGCCTTTTATTTCTAAATTATTACAATTTTGGATCTTAAAAACATACAAACATTATAAGGGACCCCAGGAAACATTATAAAATAATCCATGTCACGGGACCTTTAACATCCACATAGATAATGCAGAAACAATATGGCAAAAGAAATCAAAACTGTTTTAAAAACTTTTGATCTGACTCAGCATGTACATGGACCCACACACAATCGTGGACACACTCTAGATTTACTTATCAGTAAGGGTCTAAACATTTCATCGATTGTTATTAAAGCTACACTGTGTAACTTTTTAAGTTGATTCTGAGGCGTTTAAAGACTCTATTTGTCCATTGTTTATTTCTAAAGAAACACGACAATGTATAAAAGGCTCCATTACCTTGTATCTTTCGTTATGGCCTCGTAGAAGCAGTTTTTGTAAAAATAGGCTAACGATTGCGTCATAACCACGCGACTCTCTGGAAATTACCGTATAGACAGGAGGAGAAGCTCGCAGTCAATCGGGGGGACGTGGAGGCATAAAGTCCGATAAAGTCAAGGGAGAAGCCCATAGAGAGTCATAAAGTTGCTCCTAGCTCATGGACATCTCGTACTTACACGACTTACAACTGTCAGACAGGTTGCTCATGTCACATCTACGTCATCAAGCTCAGTTTGAGTCTGCGCAGTACGCTCAGCGATCAGGAAGTGAGTGCTTCTAATTTGCTTCACTTTTCTCCGTTGAAATCTATGGGGTCGCTGTGTCCATTTCTTTTACCGTCTATGCATGTAGCAGAGTCACTTGCACTGGCTTTGTTTTTTAGTTTTCCTTTGCCTTTCCCTCTACCTTTAGCTTTCCCTCGCACATCCGTCGCATCAACTGATCTCTGACTCTGCTCACGGAGAAAATGATGTAGCCTACGCTGTAAACATTGCCTTACACTATTAATCTCGTTCAATATACAGAATAACGATAGCACTGATACTTTACTAACATTAGTTTGCATTCGTTTGGGATAGCTGATATTAGCAATGAAATGGTACCAAAATAACGAAAACATAAAACTATTATTAATTTTACATAGAGGTCATAACCTACATGTTAACTGACTAAATAACTAAATGCACTTTGTAATAGTTTTCTAAAGTAACCTCATCACTTGAAGGAACACTCATGTGCTGCGTTCCAGTCCACTTTAAGACACGCACTTGCGAACTTCCCTAAGCACTTCCCCTCGGGGGAATCCCTGCCGCCATTTTGAAGTGCGTTCCACTTCGTGAAGTGGACGAGGGACCACCAGTTTATATAGACAGACCCTCGTTTCCTCGATTTTGACCGAGGGAGCGAGTCTACTTCAAATGTACACTTCAGGCACCTATATGTCCCACAATGCAGTACGATTGTGATGTCACCACAGATCTCGTCTAATCACCACCACAACAGTCAACTCTATGATATATTAATGATTTATTTTTATTTTTATTTTTTTTAAACATCCCAAACACACATATAAACATTTGGATGCTGCATTAAAAGACGAAGTCGAACTGGAAGCCATGTTAATCTTGGAATAATACGGCCACCGTAGGAGTTAAAACGCCCTCGGAATTGAAAGAAACAGAAACTAATATTCACTGGGTAGTCATATACAAAGCTAGATCTGTGTCAAGAAGAGATGCTTAAATGAGAACACTAGTGTACTATTTATGAAGGCTATATCTTTAACACCAAGCATATCTGCTGATTGGTACAGATTACTAATCTGGTGGGCTCAGATAATCCACGGTATATGAAAAATCCACAGAAGAATACTGACCGTCATGGGGAAATCTCAGAGTCAAACTAAGATACACCGGTGTTTATTTACTATTTTAATTCATTTTACTTGAATTCATTTTTATCTCTTTTAATTCCTTTTATAACTGTTTTAATTTCCACTGCTTTTATTTTGTGTCTATTTTCTATGCAAAGCGCTATAAATTGCTATAGTGTGATTATTATAATTGCTTTCTATGTAAAGCTTTTGAATAACTGTTTGCTTTTATTTTCCTTGCTTTTATTTTGTGATTATTTTTATTCCTCTCAATGTGAAGCACTTTGAATTGCCATAGTGTATGAAATGTGTTATATAAATAAACTTGCCTTGCCATTCTACAAACTTTGTATTCTTGTATAATTAACTATTATTGTTCAATAAATAATATTTGATATAAACCATATTGGCGTACCTGATTTTGAGAAATGGTATGTGTGTTAGACCGCTTAACATTGTGATTGCTATCAGGATATGAGGAGACTTTCAACCAGCATAATAAAAAAAAAAATGTTTGTAGACAATCACCTATTGCACCTCAGCATTTTCCAAACACTCGTCTCTTTATATGTTAAACATTCTGTATTGTTCAGGAGGGGCAGGTCCTCCATCCACCTTATTTTTATTTACTTTTTAATGCCAAGGTATCAAAAATACAAGTAGCCTACATAGCAAAAATGTTACATACAATTAAATGATAATAAAATCCATAATTTATACATGGGCCTATATATACATAGAAAAACAGAACAGAAAACTTTAATGAAATAAATTAAAAAGTTGAAACAAGGTTATTGTCTTAAGAGCTTTAAGATTCTTGGATGATGAGATATGTTGGATGTACTGTTGGACCTCTCCTAAAAACAATGAGTAAAGGATTTTGAAGTGAGAATTTACAAGGAGCAATAACAGATTAATAATAAAGTATTCATTAATTGTAGCTTTTTGTATATTAAAGAAGCAAAACATTACATCCTTAAAAAACAAAAGAGAAACCAGGAAGCACATTGCAGTTGATAAAATGAGAAAATTCGTCCCAAAATAGTTGTGTGTGAGGACAATCCCAGAAGATATGAGGAGCAGTTTCATCAGGGGCACCACAGAAAGAACAACATCTGACTTAAACCTTTTCGAAAGAGCTTTAGCAGGGTAAGATTTGTGTAATAATTTGAATGAAATTTCTCTAACCTTGTTAGTTATTATGTATTTCAAAGGCAGAGTCCATACTTTTTTCCAATCAATATGGTCAACCAAATTCATCCAATATGACGCCACATTTGGAATTGTTACAAGGTCCTTTTGAAAGAGAGATTTAATTCTATAATAATACGTGATGAAGGATGTGACAAAAAGCACAGTTTTCCTACTGGGAGTTCAAATGGGTCTAAAGAAATAGGTAAAGTGTTAGATGATCTAACAGACTTTCTTAGAAGCATAAACAACTCCTTTAGGAACAGCGTCCATTACAATGGAAAATTCCTTGGGAGTTACTGGGAAATTTAATTTACATAAAAATTCTTCATAATTTAAAGTAACACCTTCTGAATTTAACAACTGAGAAACAGTCAAAATTTGTTTCTCAAACCAATTACTAAACAAAGACTTATTCTTATATGCAATTTCCCGGTTGTTCCAAATAAAGTACCGGTGAGGGGAAAAGTTGTGCTTAAAAATGAAAGACCATGCAAGTAATGCTTGCTTATGGAACTTGGATAAATTGTAAGGGATTCTAGCAATATTATAATTACAGATCAATAGGACAGGGGGACCACCTAATTTGGAAAATAAGTAATTAGGGATAAAATCCCAAATTGAATTTGGATTACACAAAAACGGTCGAATCCAATTCATTTTGAAAGTGTTCAGAGATGAGAAATCAAGAAAATTGATTTTAACATAATGTACTTCTTAACATAATGTATTTTGTTTTTCCAAATAAAATTGAAGAGGGTTTTATCGACTGTCCTACACATTTTGTTGTCCACATCCAGAGAGAGAGTGCAGCAGATGTTCACCTGGAGATTCCCTCAGCCTTAGCAAGCAGTGCTCTGCCTCTCAAGGTCAAGTCTCTCTGCAACCATGCATTCAATCTTCTTTGGGCTTTTATTATAACAGGGTCAAAGTTCAAGGTACTATTATCTTGATTTTTAGTGATCACGATGCCTAAATATGTAACTTTAGATCTAACTGGAATATTATAAAAAGAGGGTGCGGTGCAATCTTTAATAGATATTAACTCACAATTATTTATGTTTAAATTAAGTCCTGAAGCTTTATAGAACAGTTTTATATAATCAATTACTATAGGGATTTAGGAAGCATCTCTTAGAAATAAGGCAGTGTCATCTGCTAATTGGCTAATAATAACTTCTTGATCTGCTATATACGGATACCCTGAATACCGCTTTCACAGATAAACGTTGAGAGTAGCTGCACACAAAGTAGAAATAATTAGGGAGAAACGGGACACCCTTGTCTGACTCCTCTAGATAAACTAGTGCCATTCTTTAATTTAATCCAACATTAATTCCATTATTGTAAAGGGTTTTAATTACTTTGCAGAACATATCTCCAAAACCAAATCTATGTAATGACTTAATAATAAATTGGTGCTCTAAAGAATCAAACACCTTATAGAAATAAAAAAAAATAAAAAAAATAATGAAGCTGTACGCCTGTATCAATTCTGAAGAATCTAAAGAACCAATCTTATATTATTAACAATATGTCTTTTATTCATAAAACCAGATTGTGTCTCATCTATTACAGAACTCATTGCCGATTTTAGTCTTTTAGCAAATATAAGAGCCATGCAACAGGTGTCAACAGAATTTGGTAATTAATTATTAAATTAATTGCTGTTGGTGCAAATAGATTTAGCAGAAGATTTAGAGTTCGTAAAGGAGGAAGCGGGTTGTGGTGAGAAACAACAGACAGACACGAGTTAGATTTGAACTGGAATGTAATTTGATATAAAGTGAAAATAATAAACAAAAGAAAAGAAAGTTAATTACAATATCATACAAACAATACACAATAATGATCAACCATGAACATTTTTCCTTGAGTGCACTCTTCTCTCACCCCCCAAAAAATACAGACCGATCATTTCAATGTCAAAATGAAATGAAATAAAAAACAAAAATAAATAAATAAACAAAGTGTCTTTTCTCTCAAAATATCACTGCTGTTTAAATGAATAAGGACCTCAATATCAATCAAATTTGGCAATGGGTAACCATACACCATCAAGAGTTCAATGTTCTGCAAAGTACTGATCAGTTTCTTCTCAGTCCTCGTATTTGTCAAGTCAATCCTGAAAGGGAACTTAATAGTTCTCTAGATAGTGAATGTCTTATTTAAAGCAAGACTGGTGAATGAAAGAAAGGATATTATCCTCTTCTTTATGATTTGTTGTCCTCCTTTCTCTGTAGCAGATTTGGGTGGCTCGCCATCAAACGTGAAGTTTCACAGGATGTCACAGAAGATCACAGGAGTATCACAATCCGTAGAACCAAGAAAAAGAAAGAAAGAAAGAAATAGAAACACAAAGAAAAAAAACCTGGCTTGATCACAGACCAGAGCATTCATTTAGTGAATTCAAAAATAATTTAACATCAAAGATCGAAATAATCAAAATAAACAATTAAACATACAAATATATATATATATATATATATATATATATATATATAATACTCTTTTACCTCTAAAACAATCGTCTTTTTCTCTCACACAGGCGCATGTGACCAACAATGGCGCTGGTGGTGAACTAAATTGAACAAGGAATAACCACGCGGCAGGGCCGTGCAGAGACCTCTGGAGGGGCAGGTGCTCAAAGTATAAAAGGGGGCACATGGAACAAGGCTTTAAATAGGGCTGTGCTCAAAATATCAATACAGCAATATATCAATATGGATGATTCTGTATCGATACGGCAGCAAATGCATTGATGCAGTTTTGAAAAAGAAACAGAACAGAAAAGACTAATTTTAAGTTTAAGAGTAAAAAAAAAAATGTATGTGCACCTATTAATAACTCTGGGATTAGAAACTGAAGTATCTTAAGTTGTCCCAACCTGATGGATTTTTTCTTCTCTGTTAAACAGAATAATAAAGAACAGCTGTAATAGTAAACTGTGTAGGACAAAATCAACGTGGCCCATGTTTCGTTCAGTACAGTATAGTTTTATTTAATGCCATGTCAGCATCTGTGGCTACTTTCATGGCATAAACTGATTTACAAAAATACAAGAGTTACATTTATACAATGAAAATAAAAACAAAGCAAACAGAAAAAATACAGCAATTAATACTTTACAAGATTTTTAACATTAATGTGGTACCTGTTCTGGTAAATTCTTACTAAAGTCCTTAAGTGAGTTTGCTGCCTTTGCTGTTGCTGCTGCTGATGATGATGATGCTGATACTGCTGGAGTTGATCTGAGACTGTAGACATTAAAACAAACATATAGGAGATATATTAGCTGATTAAACAATTTTTATGTGACCATGACAAGATGTAAAGATAGCTGACAGTGTTTGGAACTGGCTCACTAGCTCACTGACCTGCTGTAAAGCTGCAGACTCTGCCCAGGCTGTTAGGGGAGATGTTCACAGAGGCTGCTGCACACAAAACATAAGATACTGGTAAGCCTTACCAGTGTTGTGATAATAATTTTTAAGGCACTCTACGTTTTTTTTTTTATTAATACTGTAGAAATAATAACAATAGTTTAAAGTATAAATAATAGTTTTTAGTCAAATAACATAAAAAGACCAGACCCTCTGAAACTTGTCTCTCTCAAACAGCAAACTAACGTTACTTCTACACAGCCTACACACAGCAATATAAACAACATCTCTGTCTGCATGCTCTCTTCACGTCGTTCTTGCAAAATAATAATAATAAGTAAACAAACATCAAAAGCACTTCGCTGAGAATGAAACACCTTACCAGCAGCCGCAGAGTTGAAGATATCCTGTGGTAGTGCGCGTAGCCGCGCGAAATTAAAAAATGCCCGTGCACTGCAGCGTGAGGAATCATCCCGGATGAGTTCGTAAGGTGAAAGGTCATCATGTGGGTCATTTTATTTACGGCTAAATTATTATTCATTAATTTTACTAATAGTTAGATTGGGCAGGCATCCACAAAAGGGCCTTTAATTTAAAAAAAAGGAGAGGAAATTTTGCCTTGACAAAAGGGCATTGCACCAAGGGGCAAAAGGGCAGGTGCTGGAGCACCCAACGCTCTCTCCTCGTTACGCAGGCGCGTGATGACGGAGCGCTCTCATTGGTCAATCACCAATCAACTAAATAACTGAAAACTTCGACTTTTTTTTTCTTAAATCACTTTTATACTTCACTTTTCAACCTTTATTAGGAAAATAAGATGTTAATAAATTGTGAATAAATTAAACTTAATTCCCTTTTATTTAACCGCGGGGTTAATCATTGTTGAGCAGAGATACAGGACGCCAATTGTCAATTAAAAGTAAATCTTTCTTGGGTTTCGGGATTAAAGTAATTAAACCTTCAGTGAGAGTTGGGAGGAGAGTCTCATTCTGTATGCTTTCTTCAAAGATCTTAAGTAAAAAAGGTGATAATTCTTTAGAAAACTACGGTTGTAGAACTCTGCGATAAGCCCGTCAGTTCCGGGTGATTTATTGTTTTTAAGTTCTATAATTGAGTCATTAACTTCTAATAAAGGAATTTCACTATCGCAGAGGTTTCTATCATTACCCAAAATAGTCTTGCAATTTTTAACAGATTCAAGAAAAGTACATTATGCCTCTTCAGAATAATTTTTATGGTAAAGATTACAGTAAAAGTCAAGCAATTTCTTGAGGGTTATTAGTCACTGTCCCATCAATATCTAGAGATTCAATTAATGAGGTTCTTAAACGACTCTTTTCTAATCTGAAAAAATATGCTGTGTTACATTCTCCTTCCTCTATCCATTTTTTTTCTAGATCTTATATAAGCACCCTGCGCTAAGTGTACAGCTCATTTAATTTACATTGCAGTTCAGCATACTCAAGCATATCAGATTCAGAAAGCAGCTCTGGGGGTTTAGAAGAAAGTATTGCAATTTTAGACACCACCTTATTTTCTTCTGCTCTTTTAAGTTTGTCTAAGTTACAACCAAATTTTCTGAAATATTTACTGATTTCAAACTTCAACAGCTCCCACTGGCAACAATATTAATCTAACGCTAATGCTCTTTTCCAATATGGCTCAATCAATAATGTAATATTCTTTTTAACATCTTTATACAGGAGAAGAGAATTGTTCCGTTTCCAATAAGAAGGAGTTGATCTGAAATCAAGGGATGCTGAGAGACTAACTTTATGAGAGACAGCATTTCCCTGTTTTGGGAAATAAGCCAATAATCTATTCGAGACTGCTTAGAGTGGTCCTTGCTGCTCCAGGTATAGAGTCTCAGCTGTGGATATGTTTCTCTCCATATGTCAACAACATTAAATCGCATCATCTTACAGAAGCAGCTCTGGAAGGAAACCTATCCAAATCACCATTTAATACCATATTAAAATCCCCACCCAAAATAATACCATGCAGCATTGGGGTATTTATTTATCCAGTACTGTATATTATCGCTAATCATATCAATTAAGGTGGTATTTTCCTTAGAAGAATTATACCCATACACATTTCAAAGAACTGTGGTGGTTTGGCCAAGTAAAACCACTAACAAAAGAAATTACCCTTGGGGTCACTGACAAGGTGTAGTATTTCACCAGCAAACTTATTTTTCAAAATGGCAACACCTGCTGATTGCTCTGTACCGTGAGACATCCAGATATCATTGCCCCACTGGGACCTCCAAAATTTAGCATCATCCTGCTTGGAATGGGTTTCTTGAAAAACACAAAAATCAAATCCTTGGTTTTTAACAAACAAAAAAAGGGCTTTGCATTTCACATTGTTTCTTACGCCCCTGGCATTAAGTGAAATGAACGATATCGACATTAATAAATGAACAACAGTGGCGTGCACAGACCTCAGGGGCAGGGGCGGATGGACCAAAAAGGGCACACACAAAAAAAAGAGAGTTCCTTGTTTTTTTTTTGTTTTTTTTTGTTTTTTTTATCCTTTATTTCCTTGGCATTCTAAAGACGTTGATACAATTAGAATGTATAATGCATAGAATGCAACCCCCTGCCCCTTTTGTCTCAAAATGTATTGTGCCCCTCTCTGATAATTGTAAATAATAATAATTAACTCATTAGACAATTCTAGAAAATAACTTTTTGCACTATATTACATATTCATTATATGTACATTTCTTTTTCTGTATATCTGAATAAATAGAACAATCTAAAAGTTTTTATATCAACCATTTAAAACAAAGTTAGCATTATTACTGAATTATTATTATTAACTGTGATCTTAAAGTATTTGCTATCATGTGGCTCCCTCTGGTGAACAACATTAGTATTCATCTCTGAATCGAATTGACATAAATGTCTGATACTTTTTTTTGAACGATTAAATTTTTGAATTAGGCTACTGATAATTACGGTGACGCATTGCTGCCACATACATATTATTTTCCCCCCTCAATTATGTCGTAATAACGAGATCTTATGTCGTTTTAACGACATCTTTTCTCGTAATAACGAGATCTTATGTCGTTAAAACGACATCTTTTTCTCGTAATAACGAGATGTTATGTCGTTAAAACGACATCTATTTTTTGCCCTTATAAGGACATGTGTAGTCATGTACAAAATATGCCTTTATCCACATAAAATGTAGCCTACAGCCTATCGCGCCTTTATCACACGTTCAAAAAGCTTAAGCAAATAGTAGCAGCCCCCAATCATTCAAAATTAATCAATGAGGCCCTTTTTTTAAAGTTTTTTTATATATATAATTTATTATATATAAGATTTATTTTTGTTAATAGGCTTCATTACCTAGAGATATAAGTAGTCAAAACACAACAGAACATTTTACAACATTGTGTTCTTATTTTGTTTAATTAACGAAATGTCAATCTTCGTCTTTATAACAGAAGATACAATACAATACAAAAATCTTCAAGATGTATAACGGATTGTCACCTTATAAACAGTCCTTTTTTAATGGAATAATACACCCTTATAATAAAGAAAAAGCTTCAGTGATAAAGAATATGAACGCAATGCATTTAATTACGTTAAGCGTTTTCCTTAGAAACCCTTTATTATAAAGAAAATAGGTGGCTCTTAACGTGTCTTTCTATGGGAGGATGGTATTGCGGTGCACAGCAAATATTCAATGCATGCAATGCAAATATTCAATGGTATTCAATGCAAAACAGAAATGAAAAATACAAGTAGCCAATAAAATAAACAAATTATTGTGGCATTAATTAGCCCATAAACAATATTTATTTTAAAGCCTAAACGAATTTGTTTAAAGAAAAACACCAGCGTTGGGCGTTTATCTGCAGGCTAAGTGTTTCAGCCGTCCTTTTCAAACTGGCGCAATAAAATGCAACAGAATTTGATTAGTTAAACATGAAGAAGATTATCCGTCTGGCATGGCCGCTCGCTCTAACGGTAACCTAGATAAATGTTTGCTATTATTAAGCGCATATCCAAGTGTTTGTGCGGAGTGTGGAGCGCGCACTATGACATGGATGAAGGCGCCGGTGCCATCACTCGCATTTTCCTATCAACAGTGGAAACAACTTAAAATACTCCATCATTTCTGGTCATACAGAAAATAATAATACATCAGTCGCAACTACTTTTATTTGTGTAAACTCACAACAACAAGAAAACGGTGTGCTTTTGTAAAATAAAATAAAACGAACAGGGCGCGCTTTCATTATCTCTTTGGAGCGCGCCTCAAAAATGAACTGAAAAACAGTGTATAGACAAGCCTCACAGACATGAGAAATATAACTATAAAGTTTATAAAAAAAATGTCCACCAACGAAAAAAAATCCAATCGAAAGCAAATACAGTAGCCTACCATCTGATAATGTAATCCTGTCCGTATGAAAGGCGCATCTAGGCTACATTACAGCGGAGATGTATGTAGATATGTATGCAGGCAGCCTACACTGATTTAGAAAAGACTAGTTCATTAATAAACAATTAAAATGCTTCGTTATTTTTTTCAGATACATTTATTATATCATTAGCCTACTTTTGCCGGCGCTTTGCGGCAAGTTTTATGCATGCGCTTGAGCGCGGAATATAGGCTATAGCCTACATGCACTCTACATGCACCCAGGATTGAATATAAACGTGCGATTAGTCCTAATTGCTTAAATGAATGACTGAAAAATCCTTTAGTCTATGGCAACTCTAATCAATAGCCTACATTTAATATTTGACATTATTTCATTAGTAATTAGTATCCAGCTCTTCACATTTAATTAGTTGAGTTAGCATAATTAATGAACTAATAAAATAATAAAAAAAAAAATTTAAATTAAGATACTAACCATATTTCTATATAGCATTGCTTATTCCACCACACAAAGGACTGTTTATAAGGTGACAATCCGTTATACATGTGAAGATTGTAGGCTGTATCTTGAAGATTTTTGTATTATATTGTATCTTCTGTTATAAAGACGAAGATTGACATTTCGTTAATTAAACAAAATAAGAACACAATGTTGTAAAATTTTCTGTTGTGTTTTGACTTATATCTCTAGGTAATGAATGAAGATAGCTTATCAACAAAAATAAATCTTATATATAATATATTATTTATATAAAAAAACTTTAAAAAAAGGGCCTCATTGATTAATTTTGAATGATTGGGGGCTGCTACTATTTGCTTAAGCTTTTTGAACGTGTGATAAAGGCGCGATAGGCTGTAGGCTACATTTTATGTGGATAAAGGCATATTTTGTACATGACGACACATGTCCTTATAAGGGCAAAAAAGAGATGTCGTTTTAACGACATAACATCTCGTTATTACGAGAAAAATATGTCGTTTTAACGACATAAGATCTCGTTATTACGAGAAAAAGATGTCGTTTTAACGACATAAGATCTCGTTATTACGAGAAAAGATGTCGTTAAAACGACATAAGATCTCGTTATTACGACATAATTGAGGGGGAAAAATAATATTTATGTGGCAGCAATGCGTCACCGTAGATAATATAGCCTCATCAAACTCAAATTCACTGATTCATGGTACCTTATTTCATGCTTTAACAGTTGAATTTTAAACTTCCATTTTGTAGCTAAGCAGTAATGATACATTATTATATCACTTGTTAAATGGTTACATTCAGAGCATGAACAGATTCGGTTTGTTTGCAGATTCGATGTGCGCTCACGCGCTCTGCTCGCGCAGGCGACTTCAGGTGCGCGTGCCTGAGTGATTCGAATTTTAGTTGCTATGGTGACGCGTGCTATGAATTCTGACTGCAAATAACGTTACTTTGATTGCTATCATTGTTGAGACAAGGCGAATTCAGAGACTTTTGCTGAATATTTCCTGTGCTGATCGATTTTGAGAGATTTTGAAGCTGTTCGGAGGATTTCAGAGAGGAGATATATCATCTAACGTTACATCGTTTTCTTTTTTCAAAGTTCATATTATTTCTGAGGACTGTTTAATTGTATTGTTCTTTTCTTATTTCAGAGGGAGTTTGGAGTTTTATTTTATTTATTTATTTATTGTTTGGGGGAGGGGTATTTCTGAGGAGTATTGTATTTTATTTTATTGTATTTTGTATTGTATTTGTATTGTTTTGTATTGCAGTTTGAACTTGAAGGAGGATGCAAGGCCCGACCCGGACACACCCCGAGCTTATTCCTGGACATTTAACACCTTTGTCTTTTGAGTTTGCTTCTGTGTCCAGAATATCCAGCACCCATGACGCTGAAGAGGAAAACGAGATGCCAATGAGAAAGAGGAGGAGGATGGAGGTCATCGGCTCAGACCAGAATACTGCACCGAGAAATGAGAGGAGAGCTGAGGGTAAGTCAAATGACCATTGGAGAATATCACTGGAGTGTCATTAATTACCAGATATGACCACACCATATTATATCAAAATACAACTGAAGTTTGATCAAGCCAATAATCAGATACATTTTTTTATGAATATTTAAACAAGGATTGTTTAAAAAATAAAACATTTGAACAGAAGAATAGCCATAATATGAGTATCCAATGTTTAATAATTTTAATTATTTGTTTGAAACGTGCTTTTGTTTGATATTCCCTGCTTTAGATCAAAACTGTCTACCGTCCAGTGCCTGTGCTGCAGAGGATCATGGTCTTCAGGAACCTCTATCCGGTGGTGGTGAAGACCAGCAGGTTCAACCCCCTCCAGCTCCAGTCCACCACAGTCCAGCATCTTTCCGGAAATGGTCTGAGGTATTGGCCCTAATAAGCTACAAATGAATTTGAATATATATGAATATTTGGAAGATTTTGACACCTTTTTGTGCAGTTGTTTTAAATGTTCTTTGTTTATTGTGATATGGGAAGAAAATTAAGGTCAAATCTCTTCTATGTGATCTATGTGTATCATCAGCCTGTTAGTGAGGAAAGTGATAGTCAGGAGAGAAAGAGGAAGAAGAGTAGTTCTGTAGATCTGCTCTCTCTTCACTGGAGTTCTGGAGAGCATCTCTCTCTTCACTGGAGTGGCTCAGGTCAGGGTCAGAAAGTGGAGGATCAGACCACTGCAACCGATAGTGAGAGACACGCTGAGGGTAAATCCAATGATCAGTTGAGAATGTGTAAATGCTCTGTTTATTAGTGCTCTGTACATCATAAAGTCTACATCATTTTCAGCTAGATATGAGTATCCATTAATGGAAACGTGTCATTCCATGTCAATTCAAAAGGGAATTTTTCTGTTCCCTTGGATGAAGTGCCATTAATTACCATATGTTACAAACTCACACCTATATCAAAATCCAAAAGTTTGATCAAAGTTATGATTTTTTTTCCAGGACATGTCTTAAATATTTAAACAGAACTTTTATTTTTTTAAGAACATCATATCTGAAGAATCACCATAATATGACTATGCAGTGTTTAATTTATTAATTTAATTTAATACCATTTAATGTCATTAATAATTAATTGATTCATTTAATTTAATAATTTATTTATTTAATTGATTAACTTTATTAATTTATTCTGTATCATCAATTTTAAGGCCAGACAAGTAGTTTGCTGAGGGTTGGTTTGTAAAGAAGGACTGACTACACGCCTGTGCACATAGGCTATATATTCAAACGCACATACCTATAGACTAAACTCGTAATACGCCATCAGCGTTCTCACAGGTTCGCGTTTTTAAAGTTTGCGCAGAGAGAACTTAAGAGTTTTCTGTTAAAACGGTGTCGTGTTTGCGGCCCCGTTGCGACGAAAGTGAATCAATCAAAACTAACTTTAGCTGGACAATAACTTTATTCTAGAGCTGCTATAAAGCCAAAACAATCTCTGCTACTTTAATTTCCTATTATCAATGTAAAGCTACATTGTTAAAAGCGCTATATAAAAGAAGGTGACTTGACTAATTATTTTTTGATTGCTTTTAAACATGATTTTGTTTGATATTCCTTGCTTTTAGATCAAAATTGTCTACCGTCCAGTGCCTGTGCTGCAGAGGATCATGGTCTTCAGGAAGCTCTATCCGGTGGTGTTGAAGATCAGCAGGTTCAAACCCCTCCAGCTCCAGTCCACCACAGTCCAGTCAACCCAGCACCAGGTGACAACAACAGAGTGGACGTGACAACTGAGGGTGAGTTTACGGCCATGACCTCAAGCATTAAACTCACTGCTTTCCATGCAACTAAAATGAATCCACTTTTTTGCAGACAACATTTTGAGCCGGTATGAAATCGGCAGAATGCTCGGTGAGGGATCATACGGCTCTGTCTATGAAGGGAAACGCTTGGAGGATGGCTTTGAGGTATCGTCATTTTCTTACAATATTTAGCCAACAAATTATTTTGTCTCACTATTTTTCCACTATTTACTGCATTTGACATGTTAGAAATGTAACAACGTTTTTTTTTGTTTGTTTGGTTGATCAGGTGGCAGTAAAAATTGTCAGAAAGCCGCAGAACATGAAATACATCAACATTGTAAGTAGAATACACTCACTATGTTGTTTTCAAATTAAAATATGTAAACATAATGACAACACCTTCATATAACAATGATCTTTCTTCCAGCCTGGTCATCCCGCACAATTCCCATTAGAGGTTGGCCTATTAATCCTTGCTAATAGGGGCCCCAAAGTTTCAGAGATCATTGAGCTGCTGGACTGGCAGGACCAGCCGGACCAATATATCATGGTCTTGGAGCGTCCCTCACCCTGTGAGGATCTGTTGGATTTTTGGAATCATCACGATGGCATCCTAAAGGAGGACACAATTCGGTTTATTATGGCGCAGGCAACAACGGCTGCTCATATGTGCTGTCGCCGTGGAGTGTTTCACCGTGATATTAAGCTGGAGAACCTGCTGATCAACACAGAAACTCTTGAGGTCAAACTGATCGACTTCGGGTGCGGAGATCTCCTGCAGGATTCTGGCTATGAAAGTTTCTGTGGTATGCATTATGAATCAAACCTGTAGTTTGGGACTTAAGTTCTAGTGACTAGTTCAATAGGTATCATATAAACCATAACTCACATTTGAGGCAGCATTTTTTTTAAATTAAAAACACCAGATGTTTTTACCACATGTTATGGTATTTCATGCTATGGTACTTACCCATCAGACAAATCTTTTTTCTGCAGGCACTCTATCCTACTGCCCACCTGAGTACTATACAGAGGGCAAGTACCACGGGACATCAGCTACTGTGTGGTCTCTGGGAGTGCTCTTACTCCTGTTGGTGTGTGGACGCAATCCAGAACCAAGAGACAGGCAAATGATTGAGGAAGACACCTGGTCTGAGCCTGGCTTGTCTAACGGTAAGATGGTTTTCATCACAACAAAGAAGACCAACTGTAATTTAAATCATACAAAACAAAGAAATTACGAAAAAGTAACACCTGAGCCAAGTGGCTGTATAAAAGATAGATACTGTATTGGATAATACAAGCATTTTTTTCTGATTTTGTGACCGTACTTTATAGGATAGTCGAATCTTACAGTTTAATACAAAGACAGCAGGTTTGTAAAGTTTAAGGTAATAATCTGACTCACTTCTATCGTTCTGCACAGAATGCTGCCTCCTGATTCGATCCCTCCTGAAGGAAAGCCCAAGACAACGGATTTATTTGAGGAAAATCCTTCGACATGAATGGTTTAAGCAGGTAATGAGCCTAAGATCAGCTACAAATGATTTTGAAGATCATATTCACTTTTCATTTGAAAGATTTTAAAAATGTTTTCTTCTAATTGTAATCTATGACTGTAACCTTTTTTGTTTGTTTGTTTCAGGTCACAGAATAAGACATGAAGAGGAATGTCAGAGCTGCATGTCATGTCAGAATTCCTCTCCCAGAAGTTCCTGTGAAAGCTGCTTCTCCAAAGGATCCTGCACTGGATGTCACAGAATTTCCAGTCTTTGGCTGCTTCCTCCTTCCGCTTTCTATCTATACACATTATCCCTCTCTCCAGCATCTCCACTTCTGTGCTTCTCAGAAAAAATGGAAGAACTGGTGTATGCTGGAACCAAACTATCCCACTCTTTTGCTGCGAGTCCTCAGATATCAACCAAAAAACCTCAGGCCCCGCAAACACCAAAGCCTGCAGGCCCAGTTCACCCTCACCCTCACCCTCCTCCTGTGAGAGCTATTCGGCCTCTGCCACAACGCCAGGGCCCACACCCTCCCCCATCTGCTCGAGGTGAACCAAAAGCAACTGATCCCAGCTCTCAGTGATAACGGTCGGGTCCCCGCTATGATAACAGTAACTTTCTCAAATGTTTACAAAACAAGCGGGAACCCAGTGTGCCTGTATCTTTCTCTATTGCTGTTCTATTACGTGATAGAAAGTCTAAGGCCTTCAATAGCCGTACAGCAAACCCAACTAATCTGGTTGCCTATTACACGTCAAACTAAGATTGCTGTGGGGACAAAAAGTAAGACTGTTAAGTTAGCACTTTTAAGCATCCGCTCACTTAAAAATAAATCACTTCTAGTCAACGACTTAACCACAAACAACCTGGATTTGTAGCTGCTCTTTTTAAAGCTGTCTATCAATGTAAGCAAATATCATTTGGGAATTATCCATCTTTCGATTATTTACAGGCCTCCAAAATACTCTCCAGCCTTTGCTGAGGACTTTACTGAACTGTTATCAACAATTACCTCAGAGTTTGACTGTTTTGCTATTGCTGGAGTTTTTAAAGGTCCCATGACATTAAAATGTCACTTTATGAGGTTTTTTAACATTAATATGAGTTCCCCTAGCCTGCCTATGGTCCCCCAGTGGCTAGACATTTTGATAGGTGTAAACCAGGCCCTAGGTATTTTTGAGAAAATGAAAGCTCAGACGGGCGAATCTAGAATCTTCCCTTTATGTCGTCATAAGGGGAAAGGTCACTTCCCCTTTCTCTTCTTTGCCCGCAAAGAGAATTTGGCCCTGCCCATGAGAAAATGAGCTGCGCAAGCGTGATATTGTTTTTTCCTCGAGAGACATCATGGCTTGCAAACGAGCGAAGCATGGCAGTTGCTCAGTGTTTGGATGTACAAATGAACACAAAAGTATTTTTTTAGTTCCTTCATCTGAGCCTCTGAAGAACCAGTGGGTTATGTGAATTTCTGATGTGTAATTGTTCAAGTTCAGACAGATAATCTTTCTCTCAAAATCGTTCAATACTGTTTATGCATCAGTAAATCAAGCCAGTGACTAAAATATCAACTTCACATCATTTCTCTTGGTAGGATGAAAATAATCTTATTTAAACTGTGATTAAAATATATACAGAAAGCGATCAAAGAACAATCCCTTTCCAATCGCCCAAGCTGTCAATCACACAGTGCGAGTTTATCTGGACACTTGCCAAAACTCGTTATGAAATCAATGATGCTGTTACGCTGCACAACGAAGCTCTTACTGTACTTACCTCATGTTTGCATTGGTGAAATCATTAGTGAGAGTGCAGAAACTGCATTGCAATGATAAGATCTTCATTCACGCGATCAACAGGCTGTCATCTGCTCAATGCTCATCACTGCAACCTTTTATGTGATGGGTATAGATCTAAATACTTAAAAAACTTCTCACGATTCGTTAATCTCGATAGCTGTAATAGTAAAAACGTATATAATAGCTGTAAAAGTATTCGAGAGAGTTCCACATGTAATGCTAGCTATTTCATATGCAAGCATGTCAGCCAATCACAGCAGTGGGCGTTTACACTGAAGTCTCACAGCAGACACGCCCCTTCAAACATCAAATCAGAGGCTAAAATGATATTAGCAATGAAATGGTACCAAAATAACGAAAACATAAAACTATTATTCATTTTAGATAGAGGTCATAACCTACATGTTAACTGACTAAATAACTAAATGCACTTTGTAATAGTTTTCTAAAGTAACCTCATCACTTGAAGGAACACTCATGTGCTGCGTTCCAGTCCACTTTAAGACACGCACTTGCGAACTTCCCTAAGCACTTCCCCTCGGGGGAATCCCTGCCGCCATTTTGAAGTGCGTTCCACTTCGTGAAGTGGACGAGGGAAGTTTAGACAGACCCTCGTTTCCTCGATTTTGACCGAGGGAGCGAGTCTACTTCAAATGTACACTTCAGGCACCTATATGTCCCACAATGCAGTACGATTGTGACGTCACCACAGATCTTGTCTAATCACCACCACAACAGTCAACTCTATGATATATTAATGATTTATTTATTTTTTTCATTTCATTTAAAACATCCCAAACACACATATAAACATTTGGATGCTGCATTAAAAGACGAAGTCGAACTGGAAGCCATGTTAATCTTGGAATAATACGGCCACCGTAGGAGTTAAAACGCCCTCGGAATTGAAAGAAACAGAAACTAATATTCACTGGGTAGTCATATACAAAGCTAGATCTGTGTCAAGAAGAGATGCTTAAATGAGAACACTAGTGTACTATTTATGAAGGCTATATCTTTAACACCAAGCATATCTGCTGATTGGTACAGATTACTAATCTGGTGGTCTCAGATAATCCACGGTATATGAAAAATCCACAGAAGAATACTGACCGTCATGGGGAAATCTCAGAGTCAAACTAAGATACACCGGTGTTTATTTACTATTTTAATTCATTTTACTTGAATTCATTTTTATCTCTTTTAATTCCTTTTATAACTGTTTTAATTTCCACTGCTTTTATTTTGTGTCTATTTTCTATGCAAAGCGCTATAAATTGCTATAGTGTGATTATTATAATTGCTTTCTATGTAAAGCTTTTGAATAACTGTTTGCTTTTATTTTCCTTGCTTTTATTTTGTGATTATTTTTATTCCTCTCAATGTGAAGCACTTTGAATTGCCATAGTGTATGAAATGTGTTATATAAATAAACTTGCCTTGCCATTCTACAAACTTTGTATTCTTGTATAATTAACTATTATTGTTCAATAAATAATATTTGATATAAACCATATTGGCGTACCTGATTTTGAGAAATGGTATGTGTGTTAGACCGCTTAACATTGTGATTGCTATCAGGATATGAGGAGACTTTCAACCAGCATAATAAAAAAAAAAATGTTTGTAGACAATCACCTATTGCACCTCAGCATTTTCCAAACACTCGTCTCTTTATATGTTAAACATTCTGTATTGTTCAGGAGGGGCAGGTCCTCCATCCACCTTATTTTTATTTACTTTTTAATGCCAAGGTATCAAAAATACAAGTAGCCTACATAGCAAAAATGTTACATACAATTAAATGATAATAAAATCCATAATTTATACATGGGCCTATATATACATAGAAAAACAGAACAGAAAACTTTAATGAAATAAATTAAAAAGTTGAAACAAGGTTATTGTCTTAAGAGCTTTAAGATTCTTGGATGATGAGATATGTTGGATGTACTGTTGGACCTCTCCTAAAAACAATGAGTAAAGGATTTTGAAGTGAGAATTTACAAGGAGCAATAACAGATTAATAATAAAGTATTCATTAATTGTAGCTTTTTGTATATTAATGAAGCAAAACATTACATCCTTAAAAAACAAAAGAGAAACCAGGAAGCACATTGCAGTTGATAAAATGAGAAAATTCGTCCCAAAATAGTTGTGTGTGAGGACAATCCCAGAAGATATGAGGAGCAGTTTCATCAGGGGCACCACAGAAAGAACAACATCTGACTTAAACCTTTTCAAAAGAGCTTTAGCAGGGTAAGATTTGTGTAATAATTTGAATGAAATTTCTCTAACCTTGTTAGTTATTGTGTATTTCAAAGGCAGAGTCCATACTTTTTTCCAATCAATATGGTCAACCAAATTCATCCAATATGACGCCACATTTGGAATTGTTACAAGGTCCTTTTGAAAGAGAGATTTAATTCTATAATAATACGTGATGAAGGATGTGACAAAAAGCACAGTTTTCCTACTGGGAGTTCAAATGGGTCTAAAGAAATAGGTAAAGTGTTAGATGATCTAACAGACTTTCTTAGAAGCATAAACAACTCCTTTAGGAACAGCGTCCATTACAATGGAAAATTCCTTGGGAGTTACTGGGAAATTTAATTTACATAAAAATTCTTCATAATTTAAAGTAACACCTTCTGAATTTAACAACTGAGAAACAGTAAAAATGTGTTTCTCAAACCAATTACTAAACAAAGACTTATTCTTATATGCAATTTCCCGGTTGTTCCAAATAAAGTACCGGTGAGGGGAAAAGTTGTGCTTAAAAATGAAAGACCATGCAAG